>NC_134415.1:8611779-8916598 GCF_030867145.1 Opisthocomus hoazin | reverse complement strand
TAGTATGCATGAGGATATTTTTATGAATTGAAAATAAATAAAATCTTATGTCTTACTTGTTGGTTTGAACTATTACTGTCCCCCTTGCTCTTATCTCCACTTGCAGTGGGAGCCTAAATGCACTGGCAGATGTTAGTGAAATGACTAGAGTAACTGTAAGAGGAGAGGTGGTTCACCAGTACGAGTCGACCACACTCGAACACTTGTTAGGCAAAGTGGGATTTTAACACTGAACACACCAGAGCACAGCAACTACTCAAAGGAAGCACAGCAAAAGCACAGTAAAGGATGCCATGAACGCGACAGTAGGGGAAATGTTCAGTGTGTCCCAAAAGGTCATTAAAAGGAAAGCCTTAAATCATAGGCAGTATGTCAAAGCCAAATTCCTGGGAACAACAGAAATAGCACACAATCAAAAGGAAGTTAGTAGAAGCTCCATCACAAGGTCCCCAGATCCAAACTGGGGAAAGCCTTGCCTGCTCCAGCACATCCATCCGTATAGCTGAACAGATGGTGCCAGAGATGATGTGCTAGCATACTGTGCACTCCGCTCTAGTAACTCGGGGAACTTCAGCCCAGTTCCTCAATTTTATCATTCACAGGAGACATCGTCAAAGGGATGCATTCATCACACAGGACACCGCATGTGTCTTGCTAGCATTCTGCATTTTTCTTGCATGGAAGAGCCCAGGGAGACCTCAGTCTCTACAGAGCAGGTGGCCTAATCCCATGAGAGTCTAGAGTTTCCTGTAAAACATGCAGCCCCCTCCCAGTGCTGAATGATTGCACATCTGTTTTACAGTGGCCACTATTAACAAAAAAACTGGAGGACGTAAATGTCCCTTCAGGAATAATCTGGCAAGGCTGAACCCCAAGAAACGTCAAGAAGATTGTTGAGCCTTTTGTTACAAAGTGAGTGACACCGGTTCTTCCTTTCTGAGGAGAAAACAGAGAAAGGTTATGTTGTCCCATTGGTCTGAAAATGGAAGGAAACTCAGGAGGCAGCAAGATGTATGGGAAATTCAGTATGGAGCACTGCATGCACTGTCCTCACCTCAGCCTGGTTTTCATAATGGAAGAACAGGAAGGAAAGGAAGGAAGATAAGAGGTTTCAGAAGGTCTTTGGAAGGGCTAAAACAGTTAAAATATTGCGAGTTTTTTTATGAACAGGCGGATAGTATCTTTATTGGATCACCCGAGATAGTTTTTTTTTTTTTAGAAAGAGAAGTTTTTAAGGCACATAAGCCCATCTTTACATGCAAGACAGAAACATCAGTCTTAAGCATGAAAATTTAGGTAAATCTTCAGACAGCTCAGGACTTTGATGGACCATCGGTATAATGCTACAACAGCTTTATTCCCTGAAGAAAGCTCCTTCCTTTTTCATTACTGTTGATGACACCCATTTATGAAAGTTATACAGCAGCAGGCGTCTGTATGATCCAAGTGTGTGACTTCTCAAAATACATGCAGTGACATCGGGTTGTCGGCTTGTGTATTTATATCAGTTTAAAATAATCCTGCCTATTTAAAATGTATTTTCAGTCAGAAACGTTGATATTTTAGAAACAGGAACACATGCAATGTTTAAAATCCCATTTGAAACTAAAAAGTGTTCAGGATCTGTAGGACAATTCTGGCCTAAATCTGCTTTTCATTTTTGGAATTGCAAGAATCACTCAAGTAAGAGAACCCTGCTCCGAAAAATAACACAGAAATAAAAGAGGCAAGAATCCAATGAAAATCTTCAGTAAAGGCATGGGTATGGTTTTACCTGGCGTTATAAAAAGTGCAAGAAATCTTTACCCATTCTTACCTTTACAATATAAGTACAATCTACTCAATTTGTTAAGGTGAAGGAATCAGAAAGACAAAGGAACTGTGAGGAAGAAAAACCCCACTGTCTACTTCTGGTATGTTTTTTTAATTGTGTATCTTTTTTAATGCTTCCTGTCGCTAAGCAGACCAGAGCAACTACATGTGGGAAATTTAATAATAAAGGGAGAAACACACTCTAACAGGTGATAAAAGGTTTGGTATATTGTATTTATGCAGAAGTGGGAAACTTCGCTAGACAATTAGCATCAACTGTTGCAGAATCCAATCTTATATTTAAAAAAATCAAACTTCCAAGGACAAGCAACCAAAAACTTACGTTTCTAAGCCTGCGTTTAGGTACATGCATGTCCTCCCTTCATGGTTTTACTTATCATCTAAACTCTAGCCATTCATCCCAGTTCCACTAGCTAAGCTAGAGTGTTTTAAAGGTCCCCCAGCCAGGACTCTATAGAAACAGATCTCTTATGTCACATACCTCAGCTGGTTACAACAGCAGAGTTATTTATCCAAGAGGGAAACTAAACTCAAATCCATGTGAGGGAAAAAAAGCAGTGTTTAGCAAGTCAGACACTTTATTCCTACTAATGGTGAGTAATGGCTCACTATTAAGCAGAAGGGCTTATTAACTATAATTCTGTAGGAATCTGCCCCGAACCATTTCCTATACTACACTGTACTTACTCATTTAGATGACAGAATAGAGTGTATGCTTATAACATTTTAATATGACGGCAAAATGATGGGTCTGTGAGCGTGTCTCATGACAGGGCTACAATTCAAACTAATCTTGACAAATCAGCGAAATAACTTGAAGAAAGCTGGATGCTCCTCCAGTAACAAAAACTGCAAAAACACAGGATGAAGAACTACTGGCAAGACAGCAGCACTAAAGAAGAGGATCTGGGAACAACAGCGGATCATAACCTCACCTGATTCAAAAATGTCATGCTGTTATAAAAGGCAAATACAATATTGGAATATCTAAGCAGAAGAATGGTGTATCAACATCTGAAGTATCTCTGCCAATCTTCTCAGTGCTGGAAAGGGATTAGCTGTAATATTGTCCCCTCTTCTGGACACAAAATTCAGGAAGAATATGGACCAGTTGGAGAGAAGGCATGAAAGAGCCATCAAAAGAACAAAATTCTAGAAATCTTCATTGGTGACAAATATAGAACCATTCGGCTAGTTTAATCATGAGAAGTTTGAAAAGAGAGTAATACTTGTCTCAACCATTTAAGAAGCCACATCAGAGAAAAGAATAAATCAGTTCTCTGTACTCACTGAATACAGAGCTTAAGACAGATAGTCATGAGCTTAAACAAAAACGAGGAAGATTTAGATTAATTTTTAACCCTAGAAGCAGTGAAGCACTGGAAGAGATTGGCAGGGTAAATGTGGAATGCTTCTTGGACATCATCAAGAGCAAGTTGGATAAATGGGCTGAGAACAGCATGAACATATTTGCTTCTGCCCAAAAGCAGGGGAATAGACGAAATGCTTTCCCAGATTCTCCCAGTCATATTTTCTATGATGTTCATGGAAGATTCCCATCCTAACCGACACCTGCACTGCAGCCTTGAAAAGGGAGAATAGGCAAGGAGACTTTTTTTCCTTCCAGATTCTCTGGCTGAGAAGCCCTAAAACTTAAGTATATATATTATTCAAAGACTGCAAAATAAGAAGTCATTCAGTAGAAAACAGCTTCCTTTTAGGAATCCAAGCACTTGGCATGCAACAGATATAGCTGTAAATTTTTGTTTCTGTCAGGGTGTTCTTTCTGCGGTGATCCCCATTTCCCAGACCTACTTTCATATGACTCCTTAATTTCCCTTACCAAAAAGAAATATAATATTGAAGGAGATTTGTAAGGAATATTGGAGAAAAAGAAAGTAGAACAGTGAAGACAGAGAAAAATAAAGAAACAAAGCTGAGGAAATGTAGCAGGATAGAGGGAAAGAAGATTCAAAGTCAACAGGCAGAAAAGCATTCACAGGAAGTTAAACATAAACCAAATTAAAATGAAAGTGGATTCAATGATCTGTTTGTTCTATGGGTACATACATTTCCCAAGGTCTATATTATGATCCTGGAGAAGAAATCCTGATACTTGTGTTTTCTCCCCAACTTTGCGACAGCCTTTAAGTCACTGAAGACAGGAATTTTAAAAATGTTTTTATTGTCCTAAATGCTGAGCATTGTATGACCCATGATTCCTCATGGGGGACTATAAGCTTTTTAACAACAAAGGGAGCAGATGTTAGCCATAGCTGAATACTTTTCAGTGTCCCACTTCTCCGTTCAAGGATAATGAGGATAATAAACCCTCCATATCCCACAGCACCATCGTTGCTTTTGAGGTGCTCGAACACTACCCTGAAAAAAATCCCAATAAAAAAATAGCAGCAAGAAAGATTAGAAAGTTGACAAAACTATAAATATCTTGTAAATAAAGAAGCGTAAAATTAATCAAAATGAGAACCTACTGTGAACAGATGGAAAACAACACATAACAATTACCAACAACTTCAGCATCTGTTCTCAGTCATCCAAAGTTAATTCTACATTTTAAAAAATCAAAGCTATCTGTTTAGCATAAAGCAGCTACCTACTACTGTAAATTGAGTTTCATGGTAGTTATCCTTCCTTCCTTAAACCCTTAGTGAATTATGAAATGTGCCAGCCACTTAGATAGGGAGAAAGAAGTCGCTCAGGGAACTGTTAAGAATAGCACTGACTGTGAATAACCCCACAGATGCAATCTGAGAAAACGTTTTCACACACAGAAATTGTTTTAGCTTTCACCTCTCGGATGAAAAGTCACTGTCCCAGCCTGTCACTAATAAGGTCAGTTTTGGGCACCTCCAATGCAGCTACCATTTCTGGTGGTTTAAATGATGGGGACACCTGTCCCCCTGTGAGCTAAACTGGGAGTACAACTCACCTCATCGACATTACCAAACAGCCTGCATGTGTTACCAGCCTTGTCACTTATTCACCTGGCCTGGGTTCAAAACACTGACCTAAAAGTGAAAGGTTCCCCCCAGCCACGCACTCCCAACCAATAAATTCAAAGTCTGTCTTCAGTACAAGGGTATCTTTCATCACGAGTTGGGGTGTAGGAGCTATTACAGTATTCCACTCGGAAGACTTTGCAATACTGAGACTTTTAATTAATATTGTCACCACCTTGCTAAGCAGTGACAAAGGTCAGGATTTTGCAAGTCAGCTTGCTTTTGGATGTGAATAACTATTTTTGCAGTATAATTTGTTCATTCACATTATATACATGAATCCTTGAAAAATGATGGTCACAAACAGCATCCAGGCAACGCTCTTTGAGAACTCCTTGTCCAAACGGCAATGTCCGGTTGTCCTACAGCAGCCCTGTATCTTCTAGCTAGATGGAGTAATGGGGAGCAATCCCTTGCTGTTTGCAATGATCTTACCACTCCATCTTTCCTCCTACTTCAATAACAATATGCATGACATCATTTATACACCACCTTTCTGATTACTCTCCTTGCCTTTTATGTAAAACAACCGCTATGTTAATACCTTGTCATAACAGAATTAATACCTCTGAATTTTTTGGATTACATATTATTCAATGCATTAAAATGCTGAAGGTACAAGATTAGCACTACAGAATGGTAAATAAATGGTATAATCTGTGAAGCAAACAAAATTCTCAAATTACTAACAGACATTTGAGTTATAATAGCCCTCATATTAAAATGCTTTCTCTAATGAGAGTGAAAAGAGAGACAGTGAGGAAAGACTCAACATTTGAGTCCTAACTCTTCCACAGCTTTTTGTACAACTTCTTTGAAGCAGTCAAACCTCTTTACATGTCTGTCCAAAATCTTTACTCCACAGTAGAGGTGAAACGTAATTAGGCCCCACAGACTGAGAGTTCTAAATGCAGAATTAGGAGGGCTGTGTTCATCTCTAAAAATGAGAGATAGTGCAGTATTTCACACTCATGTACGTTTTGCAAATATAAAATGCTGTAGCAAATGAAAGAACTTTTACTTCACAAGCCCCAAAAAATACATATTGGTGAAAGAAGTCTCTGTGAATCCAGCATATTCAGAACACAGTGCTTAAATGGAAGCAAAACTTTAAAAATAAAACAAAACAAAACATAAAAGGGACTAATGGAACAACACAAATGCAAGGTTTTGAATAATCTATTTTTGGTCAATGGCTTTTGTTTCTTTTATTTTCAGATGTTGATTTTGTATTTCCCTCGAAGGAAAAGTTTATGGACATGTTAGCTCTTTCAATAGGTCACATTGTTTCTAGCAATTAATAATTTAACAATTAACAGAACAAGGTAGATTTCTTTTTTTTTCATGCAGCACTGCCAAATTTTGCCCTTCAAAATGTCTCACGCTGAAATCTGCAGAAACAGAGAAGCATCACCCACAAGGCCCTGTGCCTTTTTGACAGAGACGCAGTGCTCCCACACAGCATGACCGGGAGCGTACGGCGTCCAGCCTCAACCGCTGAGGACTGCCAACTATTTGCACACCACAACAGTATTTTCCTCTAATGGGGTAACCTAACTTCAGAGCATACGAACCAAATGTTCTCTGTTCCAATATACTGCACTTCGCAAAGCTTGCATTTACACTGCAAAAACAAGGAATTCCGACATCGGAACCTGAAGTAGTATGGCTATAGCAACCAATATTTTACACAGCATTCCTGATCACTTCACACCACAAAACTTTACAGCCCATACCTAGACATAAATCAGTTCACGCCCAGTTGTCAGAGCATTAAAATAGATTTGCCACTACACTGCACATAGTTGAGTGCAGCAACGAAATATTGTACACAATTTTATAAAAGCTTTAATGGACTCTTTCACCCATGCAATAACGACTGCATCTTTGCATTTATGTAGAAATATACATTTATATCTCAAAAAGTGCTGTCCAAAGGATACCTCTCCCCAGCCAGTCAGGTAGGACACTATGGACCTAAAGCAGAGAGCTTGCAGAGGATGAAGTGTATAGGTTCTGTTAGAAACTCCAGCGTACTGATGTACGCTCCCACACAGCTCTCTCTCTCATGCACCGGCGCTCTCTCTTGCTCTCTACAACTTTTTACATAGAGATCTTGGGTGAACAAAATCAAGACAACTCCTGATACTTTTGAAGGCATGCTCAATTAATGCAACAGTGAGCTATTTGCATTCCAGTGCTTTCTGGATCACTTTTGAGCAAAGTGACACTTGGGAGATCTCACTGTAAGCGCTACTTAGACAAAGAGCAATATTTAAGGTGCACTTTTTGGATCTAACTACTGAAAAACTAAGAAACACAAGGATATAAAAAGGTATTTAGTATGTCATGGGACCAAAATAGCCAATGAAAAGTTGAACTGTTATAGGGTGAAAAGAAATTCACTCATTTCTAGATGCCTAAGAAGGAGTTAATTCTGGAGCCCGACCTCCCATGCTCAGCATTTCTACTTCACAAGAGCATCAACAAACTAGCAGGCATCTTCAGAAAAGGATTGACAGTAAAAACAGCAACAGGCCTGGAGGGAACTCTTTCATCAATGATAAAAGGTTTGAGATCAGCCATTTCTCTGTTTTTTCTCTCCCTCTATATTCTTTTCCAACTGGCGACTTCTTTGCTATTACTGAACAAAAGCGTAATTTCTGTTACATTTACCCCTCCCTGTGGAAAGTCAAAAACAAATTCCAGGTAAATCAAAAAGGGTCTCAAATACTGTGGTGGACCTGCAAGGGACAAATCTGTAGGTGTGCTTTAAAGGTGAAGTCTATGCCCTTTATACTGCCTGAGGCTTTCTCTCCACAATGAACATGCGTTATCTCTACCCTATCAGTGCCAAATGAACCTTCTTATATTGAGATTGTATCTTCTATTCTCCTTTCCAGTCTTGGGTTGTTCTCCCACCAGCTGTGCCCCACAGTGCTCCTCCTGGTTTCCCAAGAGCTCCTGAACAGATAGTGCTGGCTAACGATTTTGTTTCAGCAGATACATATTTAAATGATCGAACACCATTTAGGATGAGATGAAAGAAAAATTCACACATTATAGTATGGAAGGAACTGAAGGTATGCCTTCTGGAAATAGAAGGATTAATTATAGTAGGCTAATCCAGGATTTAGTTGACTGGATTTCCAAATGTCTTTCCCTTGCTTTCTCTGTTGATTTTCTTCACCATACTATCTCTACCCACTAATTATATAACACATTGCCAGGTAAGTAAGGAAATCCATCATAAATTGGTCAATACAGTCAATGAGTGGGACAAAAGTATGCTCCCATCCAATTTATCAACATTCTTTAAAACACTTCCATAAACAGAAAAGCATGTTTTCTGACTGATAAAGCTAAAACAGATTTTGAAAGTTTTTTCAATTCCACACACACATCTTTAAGTCCCTGACACCAACAAATGACAGGAAAAGTATGTCAATAGTCAGACCCCAAGATATTTCAACAGTAAATGTTGTCTTTGCACTCTGGTACATAGTACATTTGAACATCATCAAATCTAGTTTCACCTGTAAGCTAAAATGAGGTTTCAGTTGAGATTCTTATAGAGAAAGGAAAACCTCACGCATTAATTCCCAATTATGCATCAAAAAGCTCCTGTGTGGAATATATGCCAGGTTACTCAATGCCCTATTTCACCATACACAAGGCACGTAATCTGTCCATGTTAATTTCTTCACTATTGTTAACTGATGATTAAAAAAAAAAAATCAATTTTGATTTTATACTTCATTTAAGAATCTAAATTTGGTAACTTCTGCTGTTAAAGATACTACTAAAACATATTGGGTTGATTTTTTTTAAGCTCTAATGTTTTTTAGGAGGCATTAGCTACAAAGTAACATTTTCTAAAATATTTTAAATATCCCATAAGCCTGCACTTTCAGAAAAAATTCAGAGTTCCTAAATAACTTTTAGCGAGACTCAGTTTCCTAAATTACTGAGCTTCTCTTAGAAACAGAATAAAAAGCAAAACATTACTCAGGATCTTTGGATGGCTTGATTCTAGTTGAATATGAAATTTAACTAAGCAACCTGTTCTCAAGCACTTAGCTAAGAATAGATGGGTAAACAACAAACAATGACGGCTGTAACTGCTGAAAGCATAAACGTCTGTGTTTTAGACAGTACAGTGTTTGTGATAAGCAAATTGCTTTGTCAATTAAACACACAGTTCTTTGTTTATAGCAAATCTACTTTTAATAGGAGCCATGTTGGGACCCGGGCTTAGTCATGGAAATGCAGGCCATAGACAAAAGGAAAGCAAGCAAACTTCAGCCTCCTGTATGGTGTTTTGCTTGTCTTTTAATATTAATGCCAGATGGATGATAAAGAAACTCCTCTAGGTAAAATAATACCCCAGAGCTACACAATCATTTATGTATTTTTTATTTAATTTCTATTTAATGCACCTGAGTACCAATTTTCTTTATATTAAAGACTGCAATGTCTTAAGTCTTGCAGCAGTGAAAAGCTACACTGGTGCCAAGATTAAACATAAAACAGAGTTAAAAAAAAGTATCACTTAATGCTAGCCGGTTAAGCCTTTCTGTGAGTGCCAAAATAGCAGGCTGATTTTCAGAGGTGCAAAATAGACAGAAGTTCCTCCTGACGTCAGTGGAAATGCCTGGGTGTTCAACACCTATGAAAAATATGAGCGTTTCCTTAGACGCTTAAGGAATAATCACGGATGCTAAATTTAGACGAGGGTAGTCGCCTTCTGCAGACGCCTGCTATGGCAGCTGGGGTGAGCAAGGCTTTTCCAAGGGGCAGTTCAGAGTAGGATCCCTGTGGTCTAAATTAGGTTCTGCTAGTTCTCGAAGTAATGGTTGGCTGGACTGATTTTGCTTACAGGATTTTGAAGAAACTAAGAACAAGCATCAGATTTCAAGTTGAAGTGATTCTGACAGTTAAGAGCAGTGGGGAGGAAGTATTTGAAGTAAATGGAAAACCTCACTCATACCAAGTACAGTAAACACTTAGCACTTTCATCTGTAAAGCCAGCACATAGGTATTACAACCACTATTTTGAAGATGAAGACATGGGCAAAGGGATATGTCCTCAGAATTCAAAAGCAGGGAAAACTGGGACCAGACATAGGAGCAGCAGTGGCCATTCTTGCATCTAGGACATAAATTCAGGACTAATTTTCTCACCTGTGTGCACATGTGGAAATTTAAGATCCAAATACAGACACTAACTAAACATTAGCGAGAAAACTCTCAGCTTCTGCTTCCCTCTGGACAGGCCTTCTACAGAAGGAAGCTACCATTCCAAGTGGGACACTTTCGTAAAAGGAGAACATTGCATTTCAGAGACTTCTGTCTCTATCTCTGCAGATGCTCTGTTCCTGCAGAGCAGTAACACCTGCCCTGTAATCCTTCCACACCAGTAGTCTAAGGATTACTAGGACCATGCTATCTTGATCTGAGTTACTGGTACTGCCAGCAGGAAGAGCTACTACAGAAAATGTACCAAAACAGTCACAGAGGGTGATCATAACATTGTGTTGGCTGGTTAAATGATGTGGAAAGAGGTAACTTCTGTCTTTAAATACATGTCCAATTCTATCAGGTAGAAAAAGCATCATATAGCACCCGTATAGTTGTGATCAGCTTTACGCACCTAGTGTCTCAACATAAAGCATATTTAAAACAAATAAATCCAGTGATATTATAACAACAAATGTCACACACTCTTATCACAGTGTTTCATGAAATGATGTTCTTCAAACATTGGAGTCTTGAAAATCCCCCCAAACTACTAGGAATGAAATTTAATTTAGGAGGAAACGGAGCACTCAGTGCTCCTTCTGGTACCCTTCACATTCCCCTTCTGGTATCAGTTGAGAGTAAAGAATGGATAGCCATAAAAGACATATTCACTCAGTCGGCAACTTTTCACAGCTCACGGCAGAGGAATACCACTTCAGTTACACACTGTTTATCCCAACAACTGAGGCTCAGAAGAAATGCTTGGCAGTAAGGCCATCCAAAACAACTCAACTATGCCAACTGTGTAAGCATTTTTATATTTGTTTGCTTGCAAGGATACAAAATAACACTCAGCAGGGACATCTTTTGACTTGGGACAAAGCTAAACACTACAAATTCCCACCTAACTCTATTTCACTGACATGCTTCTTCCCACATCATGTCCACCTGCATTCCAGATACAAATCCAACGCATTCTTCTACAAGCAGGCTCTGCAGTACAGCTTCTAAAATACTACCAATACTACCAACTAAAATACTACCATTGCTACCAATACTAGCAACTACTAAATAGTATTCACCATTCATAACTACAGAAAACGCTAATGCTCAGTCTCACTGAAATTAATTCAACAGAACTGTACAGTGCAAGACAGAAATCACTACCTAAACTAAACATCATTTGATGGATGTGATTAAATTTATGTTAGACATTTGGTATCCAATTTTTCCATCATAAGGATTAAACCCCTTTTGTCTTACTTGTAAGAGAACAGAAGGGCTTTGGTGGAAGATTTTGAACAGTGTTACCCCATCAGCAAAAAGCAGTCAAAATTCACCTTGCAGAGCTGTCTTAGTTTGATTTGGAAACTGGTGACATAATTATGATATTTTCTTACTGGGATTCACTAGTTTACAGAATACACCTGAGCCCTGCTTTTGCTTGCACAGGGCTACAAACTGCATGAACGTGGATTTCCTATTTACTTCAGTCTCAGGGCTGAAGACCCTCAGTGCTCTTCCAAGCAAACACCTCCCACGTCTCTCTCTTCAGCTCTCCAGTGACCCAAACACAGATCCACGGCAAGATGCAGACCTCCCACCCCCGAGAGATTATAGCAATGTCCACTGCTTAGCACACAGCTTTCCTTTAACTCTTAAGCACCTTGGTTGCAGCTAATGGAAACCCACTTAGATCCATACTTTCTTCCAATCCCTATTGTCTTACTAATCGGATCAGTGTGTCTGCAGACATTTTACTATACAAATTTCAGGGGAGGCTGTAGTGTGTATCTGTGAGTGCAGGTAGGAGGTAGCCTTTCTTTACCATTATAAAATGGTTCTTATAATTTCTTTTCATAACCATACAGTTCCGTTGCTGGCAGGTATTTGGGAGTGAGTGGCAATTCACAGCTGAACTGGGACTGCAGGAAATACCCATTTGACAACACTAACAAAAGCATACAGAGCCAGGAATAGGTCAACATTGAGAGGGACGTTTGAGTTTAAATAGAAAATATAATATTGAGTAACATATTGATTTCTCCCACTTAATAAGAAAATCTTCCCATTTGAAAAAACTACCTCCATAAACATTTCTAGTTAGGTGAATTTCATAGTAGCTTTCTCTGAATTTTCCTTCGTAGACCAGCACCACATTATTCAGGGCCCTCTTTAGCTGCACCCCTTATTGACAGTTTCCAAGACAGAATATGAAGCACACTGACAAAATATGATCGTTCCTCTATCCTTTCAGCATGCTCCTCTTAAGCACCATTCCATGCAAGTAACAGCAAGAGGAATTTAACGTTACTATCTTAACAAGCACTAAACTCTAAGAGGCCAACTGTACAGCACAAGCCATAAACACATCCCATATTTCTATATAGAGTCCCTCTATCCTCATGGCAACACTTCATGGGACTAGAGAAACTGCGACTCCATGTCCTTCTGTTTCATCAGTGTCTAATACTTAGGACAGTTATAGTAGATGCTGAAAAATCAAGACATGCCATGGCAGAAAAAAAATGAAGTCCATCCATTGACTACCGAGTTCTGAGTCAGACCCTATATGGGGACATCTACCACTAAGGGCACTTAAAGAGCCCCCAGGATTTAAAAGGAAACAAGAGACGTTTTATGTGTGTGTTCTTAATACCAGAGGTTTTGGCATCCACTATTTGAAAAGGAAATTCTTGATGCACCTGGAGGAGAAACTTCATGTTAGCAGAAGGCATGCTTTGCATCTACAGCAGCACATATCATTTGGCAAGACATTGTTCTTCTATGGAAGACAGTCACAGTACTGGCTGTGACTAGAAAAAAAAAAGTCTAAAATAGTGAAATTGTTTGATTTTCTAACTATCAGCAGTAATAGAAAATCCTGCATTTCAACCTACAGAATTTCTAAGATACCTAAGTCATCCTAATTCTGCACATAGAAGGTAAGGGAGGCAGAGAATTGCAATGTAAGACTCCGCATAGCACATGATTTTTCCACTGACTGTCATTCTGCTTTTGACTCTGGAAGACTGTCCTCCTAAAAAATTAAATCCCCTCCTGAAATTAGTCCTAAAGCTAAGGACCACCTTCATAAGAAGTGTCCAACTGTTAACAGGTAAGTACTAGGAATAAGTAATGAGCAGGCTGATCCTCTCTTAGAAAGAAGTGTACCTTTTGCCTCCCTCACGCCTCCTACATTCACTGCTGGTTCTCATCCAGACCCTGTTCTTGTTGCTCACTTGCAGAAGGGAATCTCTGTCCTTCTCAACAATCCCACTGGCATTCCACATGGGCAAAAAGTGTCACTTCATTAAAAACCCTCGAGAGATGGATGGTTTCTCTGTGTGCTATGGGAGCTTAACCCAAAGGCTGACTATTCAAGGAAAGAATTTTGCATGGTGTAGAAGAAAAAAAAAAAAAGAACAACACAAAAAAATACAAAAATACACACCCCAAAAAAAACCCACACACCCAAAACCCCAACTTTGATTATTTCCAGATAATTTCAGTAAAAGAGCAAGACCTAGGCTGGAATGCCCTGTGCACACTGTAGATAATGCTACATTCTCCATGACAATGACTTCAATTTGTAGCCTGCAAGTCCATGAGTAGTGATTCTATAGTACTGAATTTTGCTGGTGGCATCCAGCTTCTCCTGCCAACATTTTTCTGCCTTAAATTTCTTTTTCATTCATTCAAGCTTGGTTATTTCTCTCCTCTTCCTGGTTGAAGAATGAAGCTGTTTCCTTACACTACTTCATCCGTCTTCTCACTCACCAGTAGGCTTCTTCCAGGAAGAGGTTTGTGATAAGAAATCAATTTAGATTCCATCCATAGAAGAGCACAGAAACTTCAGAGCGAATCTGGGACACTGACTTTAACTCTATTTATAGACACTGAAGTCAGACTGAACACAAGGTCAACTTCTCTTTCAGGCTGCAATGAACCTCTCAAATCTGCTGAGCCTAAGGAAGTTGCAGGAACACTAGAAAAAGAAGGATGCTGTCCATAATTCATAGTCCTGGTGGCTTCTTCCAAATAATTTGCCATACGCAAATGCGTGGGGTTTTTTTATTTGCAAGGACAACAGGAGTTGTATTACCAGCCAAAGCAGGTAATGCAGACAAATCCTTATAGGTCACAGTGAAAATGAAATCTGATATGTACTGCTGAAGACTGGAAAGACACAGCTTCTTTCCTGAAGTCCTCACTCATGCACAGCATTCAGTGTCGTCAAGAAGATATCCATTCACAAACAGTGCAATGTCAAGGTAAACAAATATCCCAAGTCTTCTTGTTTACTCTATACCAGTGTAAAAAACATCTAAATGGTCAGAAATTGCATTGACACCTATATTAAAACTCTTCCACATTAACAAAGCGGTGGCGTCAGGGCCATACAGCAAGTTAGAATAAGATCATTCATCTGTAATAATATCAGTAAGACAAGGAGTATGTTTCCAGTTCTTTCCTTACGTGTGTTTTTGCATCAGTGCCACAGACACGTCTGAATGACTGGAGAAGACATGTACAAAATATATGGAGCCAGTTTAGTGCTTTACAATGCAATGTAACTGTCCTGAAGAAGGGATTACACCTGTTTCACAACCTTCAGATCTTTTCTCTATCCTGAAGGCTTAAGAAGCCGAAGCTTCTGCTTCCTTGAAACTCCTTCAGAGTCCTGGACCAGGCTGCCCAGAGGGGCTGTGGAGTCTCATTCTCTGGCGATATTCAACCCCGCCTGGACGCGGTCCTGTGCAGCCTGCTCGGGGTGACCCTGCTTCGCCAGGGGAGTTGGACTGGGTGATCCCCAGAGGTCCCTTCCAACCCCTGCCATTCTGTGATTCTGTGAAAAACTAACAAACCACATTTCATGTCAAAGTTTAAAAAAGCACATTCCTATCATAAAGTATCTATAACTAAAGCTACATATAATGAAGAGCACTATTTAACACAGAGCTCACTTAGTAGCGTTGGCAGTTCAAACACGCTGCAAACAATACATCTACATTTTGAGTAGTATCATTGTGCTTGGTTTCCTAAGGTAAGAGACACCATGTTTTCCTGTGTTTCTTTTAGCTATATTGAGACACAGGCTAGTGAAAACTAAAAGGTTCATGGAGTTTGTTAAACTTTTTTTGGAAACCTAAGATATAAATTTATCATTGACATAAGAGGTAGCTTAAAATTTATAACTTCGTAGTTTTAAGTCTTCCGCTGTGAGCTAGTATGACTTTTACTTCCACTCCAGTCCGGCAGGGTAGGGACTGAAAGACAGCTAACCACTAGTCTGACATACCATAGAACCAACCACTTCCGTCAGTAGTCACAAATATCACTGCTGTCCTCTTTCTACCAGTGGGAAAACCAAGGTCTGAGCTGAGCTGATCTTGCCTAAGGTTACAGAGCAGAGCGTAGAAGAGAATCCCACTCCCTGCCGGCAGACTTTTGGATTTCCAATACTTTTTGATTGCCACATAGTAGTGAAGAAACTAGGGGCCACTTTCATAGACCTTTCAACTGCTGTTGATGCGCGTGGGCCGCACATGGCCAGTGGAAGTGTACTGGGTCAAGCAGCATATTTCAAAAGTTTCCAATCTCATGGTTCCCATCCACATGTTCAAAAGACACCAAGGCTGTAATTCTCTAATTAGTTCCTACCAAAAACAGCATGTCCATCCAAAATACATTTATTTTGTTATTTAATCTTTCTTTGAAGTTGTTACCTGAAATTTCCAACCATATGATCCTGTTTAAGTTTTTACCAATAGTGTCTAATGCAGCAAATGGTCAAATTCCTGCATTTTCTTGATTTGACACAGGCTAAATGTTACCCCAGTCAAAGCATTTAAATTGGTGTTCACATTCAGAGAGACAGAGCTGGGCTACTACTGAGCCTCCTTTCTTCATATTTATTCTGACATCTGCAGCCACCAAGAAGCCTGGATTACAGCAGACCATAATACTCTATGAACCATGGTTATAATTAGGCGTCACATCCATTGTAATCCTATAGACGTCATCCTGCGTTACCAGCATCTGTTGACAGATCTCATACCAGGCATATCACTGAAATGGCAAGTCTGGAGAGGGCAGCCCACAATAGAAACAATGGCATTTATTTTTGGTTTGTTCCAAGACTGTCTAATAGAAGATATATGCTGCCAACTGCCAGGGCTCCACTGAGATCACTTCTCAATATTATATTATGAGTTTGAACAAAGATCTGTGCCCATATATCTGCAATCTTCTCCTAATAAATAAGGAAATAAAGAAAGCATTTTCTGCAACTGTCTCAGCACCAATTAGAAAATGACAGAAGCCTTGAAATTTTACAAATTTTACCGGGTCCTTTATCATGCAAGTACTTGTTTTTCATGTAAGAATAAACTCAGACTCCTTTCCAAGACAAGCAATGAGGATCCCCTCTCCCAGATTTTATTTAAACATGCTACCAACTTTAATATTAAAACTAAGCCCTAGGAACTGGCAACATAAAGTAATGAAGCCACAAACTCTCGACTCTATGGTAAAGCAGTCTGCTTTAATTCATCAGTGTGGAAACCTGACTTCCTACTGAAGCGCTGTCTGCTTGGAGGAATGGAAACAAAAAATTTGCTATGGGGTCTTTAACTACTCTCCACTTTTCTGCAACAGTCAGAGATACACTGTAAACATAAGAAGGCCTACAGAATCAAATTTCTCTTTATTTTTTACCATTTATCTGCATTGTAGGAAAACTGCATTAGAGTGCTGACTGTCTAGCAACCTGTCCACTGTTCCTTTAGGTTGAAAACAGCATTCTCTGAAATGCTGGACAATTGAATCCTATTCAGGTGTAACTACGACCTGTTATGGCTGAGCAGTTTCAAATCACGAACGCACTTAAGCACTAAGCTCATTTCCACTCTCATTATAAAACATAAAAGAGTAGTTCACTATCTAAAGAGTGTCAAAATAAAACACGTCAGTGCTGGCGAGTACAGCTTAATATTTGGTTAGGAGTTGCAGCAGCTGATACATCAAGAAAAGTGAACTTCAACCTAGCCCAGAACTTCCCCCGCTACACTCGTACAGCGGGATCCGAACAGGTGTGAATGCAGGAAAATGAACAAAACCAGCTAAAACTCACAGAAGGAGGAAGGCTACAAGTAAAAACTGAGAGGAAAATATTGGCTCTACTGATTTGAATGGAAAAGCAAACCCATGGCCCCCAACGATTCTAACAGCTCTTGGTTTTCTAGGGTAGCTTTTATAGAAGCTGTGGCTGTAACAGTGGGCCAGCCTCTGTCATCAGATATTAGCTGGAAATTTCTATTTAAGTTTTTGAGGCAAGCTGCTCACCTATACCGAAAAGCATATTCAAACTTTTTGTCTACAGCACTGCTTCTCTCTCCTCCCCTTTTTTTCATTCGTTTAACAAGCAGATAACCTTTTAATCCCAGATCTGTCAGCAGTGACTTCAGCATCACTTCTTAAATTAGGAAGTAACAAAGATTTTACAACATTTCATCTCTCTTTTCCCTATACTGCTTAAAACTCAAGTGTTCTGAAATTAGATACTGCAAATATTACTAAAGTACCAGACCACTGACAAGACTGCTGATGGGATTATAATCTCTGCCACTGTTCAGAAAAAGAGCGTGGGCCGTACTTGCTGGTGTAATAGCTTTCTTACACCTAGAAGGCAAGAAGCATTTCCCCTGCAACGGTACATTCCGAGGAATTTACAGACCCATTTTTTCCCGGACAGTCAATTGGTACGTGGGAACCTAATCATGAACCACAGTTTTCCAAATCTAGCCCAGATAACACTTCCAGGCAACCTTTGAGATCATTCTGATCTTGTCAGATCATTCAGTCAGAATGAAGAGTAAATTCTAATCAGAGCTGACCCGCAGGATCACAATTTCAAAAGCAATTTCTCGGTCCCCTCTCAGAAAGACTGCAAACTTTTTTTGCATACCAATTTTGAAACATTTCATTCATCTCGCTGTTTATCATTGCAATTTACTGGTTTTGAAAAGCAATCAGGCACACACATCAATTCAGCCTACTTTCCAACAGGAAGACCCAGGAAGTGAAGTTAAAAATTACTGAAATACTAATACATAAATCTAGAGGTACTGACAGAGTATTTCCAGTGCAATATAAAAAACCCAACTCCCATAGTGTCATCTTACACAGGTTTCACTTAAGAATCCAAAAAGTGAACGCTTTATCCTTAAAATATGGCATAGCTAACATATATTATATACATGCTTTATATGATGTAAAATACATTCTCTTACAAAATTCCAACCCCTCACTGCATAGCCCCGGCAATTCCAGGTGCAGCATGGCAGTAGGAGCGGACGTCACTCCCCACAGCAGCACCGATACAGACACACATCACTTTATTTCCAGACCTTCCTCTGCTGTTTCTCCCATGCTGGGTCCAGGAGCAGGTCCCTGTCCCATTCTTCTTCTTGGGTCATGTACTCATCTTCTTCGTAGTTGTAGGTGTACTGCATGTTTGTTTCTATCTGGTTCATGCTGTTCATGCTACCCGGGGATCAGCTTCAGCTGCTGTGGCTTCTACTATGTTTGAATATATGTGTAATTTTTTAAGCTTAGTTTACTTGCTGATGGGTTGTAGGTAGCAGTGTCTTTCTTTCTTTCTTTCTTTTTTCCTTTTTCCAAGGTGACAGGGAGCGAATATGGACGAGTCTTGCTGAGCGCAGAGGCTGAAACTGCCGGGTAGGTTCTGACCTGCGTGCCCTTCGCGCCCTCCCTGTCTCCCTGGCCCTCTCTCGTTGCTGCTGACGCGGGTCCCAGCGGCTGACCCTCCGGAGAAGCCCGGCGGGGCTCATCGCTGCGGCTTATTATCCCCGCCGGGACGTCACGTGGCGCGGCGGCGGCTCCAGCCCCGCTCCCGGCGGCGGGGCGCCCTCAGACGGGACGGGGCGGGGCGGGGCGGGGCCGGGCCGGGGCGAGGCGGGGCCGGGTGGGGCGGGGCGCCCTCAGACGGGACGGGCAGGGGCGGGGCCAGGTGGGGTGGGGCGGGGCCGGGCGGGGCGGGGCGGGGCCGGTTGGGGCGGGGCGGGGCGCCCTCAGACGGGACGGGCAGGGGCGGGGCCAGGTGGGGTGGGGTGGGGCTGGGGCGGGGCCCGCCGCACAGTCTCTGCACAGGGCAGCGCGGCCGCTTGCGGAGGGGTCGGGGGGCGGCGGGAACTCACCCCCGTAAGGTGAGTGCTCTGCCCGCCTTTCCTCACGATTCGGTAGAACACCTGCCTCTTCTTTTTAGCTTGTACTAAGGTGTGTTTCTGCTTCTCCGGACCGGGCTGTGATTTGCCGGTGGAGTATGACACTGTTTATCCTTAGTCTGAAGCCTGCGTGGCCCCTGGAGTCACTTCCCACTTTCCTTTTCAGATTCAGGATCCCAAGAGCCAGCACAGACAAGGACACCCAAGAGACAAAACAATTTCCAGGGGCGATTCAGTCTGGAGTTCAAACAGAAAGTGTGGAAGCACAACTTAGAAAAGCAACATCTGTCTCTCTCATCTGAGAAACGTGCTCCATGCATCCCCAAAGCAGGCACACACAAAGGTTTGTGGCACCAGTAACTTTATAAACATGTGACAGGAACCATTTACCCATGCTTTCCATAGGGTAAAATCTGAAAAGACACCACTGGGATCAAGCATCCTGGCAAGCATGTCCCGAATCTCCCCTGTCCTATCCTGTCAGTTGCCCTGGAGACAATGTTTCTTCTGGGAACTGGCATGTTTATCACACTCTTCATCTAGCCTGTCATTAATGCCTGCACCTATCACCAGCCAAGGTCATCCTCTCTAGCAGTGTCCACACTGGATCCAACTCCAACCTTCTTTATGAAAAGAAAATGCTCACCAAAGCTGAGCTTTTGGAAGCCACAAAAGGCAAAGTCAGATACAAGGGAGAACTACATTCAGTAAAGGCAACCACAGGTCTCTAAGCCAATGTGAATGAATAATCAGAATAATTAACAGCTAGACAGCACACGTCCTCCACTTTGTATCGCTAACTAAAGCCCTGCTTTCCACCAAGTCACCTTCTATCCCATAACTCTATGCAATTTAGAAGAACACAGAATCATTAAGGTTGGAAAAGACCTCTAAGATCATCAAGTCCAACCATCTGCCCAACACCACCATACCTGCTAAACCATGTCCCGAAGTGCCACATCTACACGTTTTTTGAACATCTCCCGGGATGCTGGCTCCACTACTGCCCTGGGCAGCCTGTTTCAATGCCTGACCACTCTTGCAGTAAAGACATTTTTCCTGATATCTAATATAAACCTCCCCTGATGCAACTTGAGGCCATTGCCTCTCATCCTGTCGCTAGTTACTTGGGAGAAGAGAGCAACCCCCGCCTCACTACACCCTCCTTTCAGGTAGCTGTAGAGAGCAATAATGTCCCTCCTCAGCCTCCTCTTCTCCAGACTGAACAGCCCCAGCTCCCTCAGCCACTCCTCATCAGACTTGTTCTCCAGACCCGTCACCAGCCTCGTTGCCCTTCTCTGGACACGCTTCAGCACCTCAATGTCCTTCTTGTAGTGAGGGGCCCAGAACTGAACACAGTACTCCAGGTGTGGTCTCACCAGTGTCCAGAACAGGGGCACCATCACCTCCCTGCTCCTGCTGGCCACGCTATTCCTGATCCAAGACAGGATGCCACTGGCCTTCTTGGCCACCTGGGCACGCTGCTGGCTCATGGTCAGCCGGCTGTGAACCCGCACCCCAAGGTCCTTTTCCACTGGGCAGCTCTCCAGCCACTCCTCCCCAAGCCTGTAGCATTGCATGGGGTTGTTGTGATCGAAGTGCAGGACCCGGCAGGACCTCATACTTGACCTCAGCCTCTCTAACATACCAACATGCACAGCTATTACCAACCCATCAGCTCAGAAAGACTTCATAAATGCAGCACTAAGGTTCCAAATTCAAATTAGGATTGCAACATGCAAGCTGAACTTCCTAAAATTGATGTACATACTGTAAGATAAACAGTCTAAACAAAAAATTCCAAACCTAAGCAGCAAAGAGCAAAGTCAGAACCACACGCTTTTCACCTGCTCAATGCAAATATTCTCAAGGTTGCTACAATCTTTCCATCTACAGAATGAGGCAAATGCTGTTGAATGCTATGCCTCGACTTTTTTGTTCAAGTGCAGATGAGCATTCTCCTAGCATACTCTCAGACAATATCAAACAGCAATTACAAAACCAAATATTTCATGCGTGCACACATTATGTGTACACTAGTGTAATTTGTGTGGTTCATTTTTTTAGCTGGGTAGTCTTATGTAGTTTGTGATACATGTCCAGTTTCAATCACCTAAATGACTATATAAACTTTTGAAGTCAGTAAAACCATTTCTTCTTATTCACAATACACAGCACGGGAGAAGTTCCTAGAGGAAAAGCAGGAAGAAGTCAGAAGAGTCCCAGAAGTCTACATGTAAAGCTGTAATGGTCTGAACCAGGAGCTGCCTCCTGTGTAAAGAGCTCTCCTGCACTGACAAGACCCATGACCTTTTACGCACCACTGCATTAGAGGAAGACATTGCAACCAGCTTCGTGCCTTTCCTCCGCACTGCCTCGTCTGGGGATCTCTGTGGGTGAAGCCAGATGGTACCGCACCACTCCCCGCTGCGCAGTATAGGTGAGCCTTATAGCTGCTGGTGGCTTCATGCACGGAGGGACTAATTCAAAGCCACATTTTATTTGTTGGCCCTCATCCTATAACATGGGCCAGAGTGCTTGTGTCACAAAATAAAAACTGAGGCATTATGATGACAAAGAGTATCTGATCACACTGTGGATTAGGACTGGAGTCAGATCCATGCCTAGATTTCTGGAAATCAAAGGGAAGTCTACCCAGATTTTCTAGAATGCTGACAGGAGGATATTAAGTTTTTTCATAAAATAACTGGATTTGCTCAAAACATAGCTAGCCACTGCTGCAAAGGTACTGTTTATTTTTTCATGTTTACTTGGTACATAGGTAAACTTAGTACTTTCACAACAAATCAAATAAAACAAAAATGTCGTCGCTGTTCCAAGGAACCAACAGCTAAAACCATAGTGTCTCTCAGCTAGTCTGAGAGATCAAAAAAATTCAAGTTAAATCCAAATAGGAATAAACCCACATTCTTCTATAAGGGGCAAGTATTTCAAAATTTGCTTTGGGTAGGTTCTGTTAGTTCATTTTGCATAAAAAAATATGTCAGAATGAAAAATCTGACCTTTTAATTCTGAAAATGTCAAAGTAGGGGGCTTCAGCTTCATCAGTGTGCATTCTGAGAGCTGGGCTTTTTACCTATGAAACAGGAAGCTGAATCAAATATCCCCATTTTCAAAAAAGTGCCTATCTTAATGGAATCTGACCTGGTTTAGGTTCTCTAAATAATTGCTTACTGCCCCTTAATCAGACAGCATGAGTAGGCAGGGGAGATATTTATAGATGGAGCTTTAGGAGGAGTATCTGGTATTTTGTTTACTACTTTAATTTAATTTTATAAACGAACTGTGTGGATGGTAATGACAAGCATATGAATGGAGGTTCATAGTGGAAAGAGAGCCAAAATGGAACTCTGACGCCAAACTTGAAGTGGAAAGGGAGCTGCCTCCTCCAGCTCACCTAGAGAAAAGGAAAGCTGTGCCCAGCAGAGTAGTATGAATAACGCACTGTGCTTCAGTCAGTGTATTCCCACATCAGAGGTAGGTTAGGACTGTCCCCACTAAGGCTCGCAGAGCCGCACAGCTACAAACTGTGTGTGCCTAAGGAGAAAGAAAATCCAATCAAAACAGAAACAGGCAAGCTGAGCAGGAATGAAAGGACAAAAGTCGCAGGTAGAGAAAGAGGAGGAAACACAGTGACACAGTGGATACAGAATTTTAAACTGACATGGCAAGATACCTGAGAGCCAGCAGGTATATTTGAGGTAGAAATGAGACAGATTGCTTACAATGTGGTGAGACAAAAAGAATACTCATGATTGGGAAACAGATTAGAAGAAATAAGGTAGCACAGGGAGATCAGAAATGGAGATGGCAGAGCTGAATTGTCTTTTATTTGGGAAAAGGTGTGCAGCTGTAGTTCATGCTAACACAAATGCTAGTAAGGGCCTACCCAGGAGAATGTCTTTACCCCAGGACAACGCTGTGGCAACAAGATACCATTTCCCATGCATGAGGAGCACCAAGCAGGCCAGAACTTTCCTAAAAGGAGCAGCAGGTCTGTGGGTGAACTCACTCAGTATTTCTTACCACAGTTTCAACTTAAGAAGGATCTTTGAATCTAATACCACCTAACTGAAAGCCTCCTGGCATACTCTGCATTAAGCTCCTTGAGAATCAAAGAGCTTTTCTAACTAAAGGAAGCACAGTTTTCACATCCTGTGTCAGCCTTCATCATTTTTCTAATTAAATGGTAATTGTTTCACACAGTTTACATTTAACATCCATTTGCTCCCCAAAAGCTGTCACATCATTGTCTCGAGAACTCACTCCTCCATATTTTCACTGTTCATCACACGTTCAACCCCTTCAACCTACTTCTTATTCTTCCCTCTCACAAAATCTTAGAATGAGAATAAAACCCCAACTTTTTAATAAAACTTCAAAAATGCTCAACACTTTAACAATGTTTCCCCAGATCATTCTATTTGAACTTTGTGAAATTTAGAATAAGAAATTAGCCAGATGTCTCCACTTAAATAGTTGCCTGTGAAACAATCAACTGATGTGAAAATGATCACCATTAGTTTCCTGCGGTAACACTTCTCTGCAGGAACGCAATAGCTCACGTCTGTCAAAACTGCCTCAGAAAGGCCTCAGGAAGATGAAGAACCTTATGAGAGCTCAGTAAGTCGGTGAGTGTTTAAGCAACCATCTTTCCATAGGCACAGCCTGCTTCTTTGTGAAAAAAAAACAGTAGGATGGTTTCTCAAGAAAGAAGTCAATGAAAGATAAAATAAAATAAATTCAAAGTGATTATTCTCTTCTGTAAACTGTTAACAGAATTTTAAAAGAGGGATCAAAAAGCCCTTCTACTTTCAAAGCATGTCATAACTGTCACTAAAACGTACTTCTGCTTGTAGCAAAATCCACTCATTTAAAGCTTAACCAACAAAAATTTGAATTATTTAAAGAAGACATTGCTAATTTAGATTGGGCCAAAATGTTGGATTCTGTTAAAAATTATGCATAAATTTCCCAAACAAAGCTAAGCAGAAAGGTGAGATGTGTTACAAAATGTATTTATTTTTTATTAAACTTTGGGAGAAATAACTCTTTTGAGATTTCCAATACAGCAAACACAGCTCACCTTCTTCAATGTGAGAAACACACTATTTTGTAAGTCCAGAAAAAAAAACCCAAAGAATTAAGTTCTGTATGTAAAGATAATATGAATAAATGTCAGACTCGCTTTATATTCCCAGAATGAACACATACAGAAGCAAGGCAGAAAAAGAGTAGAGAAGAGAAGGATGCATCTGGGAATCAAAACTCTGATTTTGTCTGAGCTAAGGAAAAGCACCATGGGCGCTCAGCATATTAACCCTCCCACATCTAGCACCACAAGGCACAAACTCTGCTTCTGAAAATTCCCCATCCTACTCATGTGTGGTGATATTAACTATACAGAAGCTAAGTATACATTATAATGATTTTTATTAAAGTATACTATCTCAAATTACAGGTTGGGAAAAAAAAATTGAGAAAGAGCTGAAAAAATGCATTGCTGGCTTCATAGTAACAACTGACATTGTCAGCAGACCCCGAAGCATTTCATCAGCTATATATAGAGACAACTTACTCTGCCCCTGAAATTCAGCCATGGATGAAGTGTAGCAATAAACATTTATAGGACAGACAAGCACTACCAAAGCATGGCTTGGGATTCAGGAGTATGGAGAAAATGCTGACTGCATTGAGATCACTGGCTTTTGCCAACCCTTTGTGCAGAAGGAAAATCACGGGGATGAGACGCTGGGTGACCCACACCAGCCCAAGATGCCCTATGTGACCTTGAACAAATCAATTCAGATAACATTTTCCCAAAAAGCTAAGTGTTTGCCCATTAGACTACTCTCACTGAGAGAAAGAAACAAGCCTGTTGTGCTGCACTCTCCCGTTTCTAAAATACCGTCAGCAATGCTTCCTTTGGTCCTTGATGTCCACCTAGAACACCAATTCTCTGGAGCAGGGGCTTTTTCTGTCTAAAAGCCCTGATGAGCCTATAGAACAATCATGGTTACAGTGTGCTTTACCTATCACACACCATTCACCTCCACATTTGTCTCCCAGGTCTATGCGTAGCCTGCACCCAAAAATACCTAGCATTATTCTAGTATGTCAGGCTTGCTCAGGCATTCAGGGTCCCTCACGCTCTGGAGGGGATGTCCCTACTGTTCGTGGGGCCACGCTTGCAGCCTTTTAGCCTGCACAGCAGATGGTCCTGGTTCTTGGAAGGCTTCAAGGCAGGTACTAGTAGGAATCATTCAACACCTGGCCACAGTACCAGTATTCAGTACTGTGATACATAATAGCAATCACAAACTGCTGTGTGAGTGCTGAAAGATGGAATCTAGCAGAGGGCAAACCCACTAGAGATGGTGACTGCCAGGCAGCGCTACACAAGATCACAACTTTCATGAATGAGAAGAGCTCTCAGGCCTCACATTCTGCCATATTTCTATTAAATCTTTCAGAAGAAACCATGATACTTGAAATCCCTTATCCCTTTGGCTAGCCTCTTGAGGGTGCCTTTGTTGTTTAATGGTTCTTGTCTGGGTAGATGCAACTCACAAAGACAGATTACATCACAAACTCAATAATATCAGAAACTTCGACAGCTGCTTTGCACAGATTAGAAATGTAACATCAAAGGAAAAACTGGGAAATGTGTATGGCAATTTGTACACAACACTGCCGTCAGTCTGGTAGCACACTAAAGTTGCAGAGCAATATGCAGCCAGTTACAACGTAATACACACGGTAACAGGTGGGGAAACTACAAATAGTGCTGGCATAAGGTTGGAAAAAATGGTGAGACAGATCCAGGATTTTAAAAATGGTTCAGTGATGAGAATGCAAGGGGCAGGACTAGGGCTATAGCATGGCCCATTACAAACCTTCTGAAGGAACCTTCACTCCATCATGTGTTCCCAGAACCCTGGCGGTGTTCCTGTTTTATGCTGGCTTAGTGTTACCACACAAAGACACTAAGCCAGGAAGAAACTGTACGACCAGGGTGATCCAAAAGCCTGCAACTGACTCTACAACGTCACGAAAACTACCTGTTTAAAAAAACCCATAGTGAGCCAGCCTGTGACCCATAACTGATTTATCTGAGACTACTTGTCTAAAAAAGCACATAATTCAGCAATAGTTTTGGTCACACTGAGAAAAGAGAAGCGAGAGGTGTGTGTGAAATAAGGAATGCATAAACAACATGCCTTTATTTATCCAGAAACAAACTTCATCAGCTAAGTCAGAGTTTCCAGACAATAATTATCTAAGGGGCACAGATGAGACCTGGCAGGTTTTAAATCACTGAGGTATGAAGTAGAGATTATGGGCACAGGATATGGGCACTGGATATCAGACACCGCCGCATTCTAAACTCAGCGTTTGTACAGAGTGACTGAACGACCTTAGACAAGTTGCAGGCTCAACGGCCTCATTTGTCTTTCCAGAGACAACAATGTAATTTCACTAGCATCAATGAAATTAAAGTTGCACGCTCAAGAAGGCAACCTGGTTGAACAAAATGCCAGTCTGTAAAAATGAGTACTAGCTACTTACTATACATGCCACAGGAGTGATACAAAGATTAGTAAAAGGGGCAAATTCATCCCTGTATAAGGCAGCGTTAGGCACAACCTGAATTACTGCCAAACAGGGATAACGTACTTTTTGCCACACATATAATGCAAGTTTTCCTTTTCCGGAGCTGTTGTCCTTACACCCTCTCCAACAAAGCTTTGCTCTGGTACTCAGCTGTATTAAGAATCAGCACTGAGAAAAACGAGCAGAGTTCCTGACATGCAAGCAGCAAGGCCTGAATTTTCCAGTTCCTGTTTTGAAGAAAATTGTTCCTTGTCCAACTATGATCTCTCTCACTAACTTTGGCTGTATTCTCACGTCAGCAGCAATGGGTATCACTTTTGCGCAACATACTTTCCAGCAGGAGACTGGTTGCTCTTCAGATCTACCAGCAATGACCTACTCATGGTGAAGGCCCTCATATATTCTCAATCCCTCTGAATATGGACAAGTCCTTTGTTTCTTATTTGGCTCACCTGTCGCCCTGCGTAAATCCAGTTCAGCACAAGCAAAGGAGAGCAGAGTACCTGCATGGTTCTTCACTTTGAAACCAGTTTGTCTATAGGGTAAATGCAGCGGAGTTGTGCTAACGTGCAGTCTAGATCTCTGTTCTGTCCCACAGTTAAATCTGGAAGAGCTGTAATCTTACAGAATTTCAAAACTGAACCTAATTCAAGAGGGTTATTTTTTTTCAAGCCAGATGCTGTTCTAGGTATTTTTCCAGTTCCTATGGACAACAGTTACTGGTGGTGGAGTCAGCAAATAGGACAAAGGTGAGCCTTTCCTTACAGGCCATAAGGCTCCACGTGTATTTATAGCAAACTCCAGAATTCATTTTTTGATTTAGATAGTCTGAACACATCTTCCCCTGGCCTCTTTTCCCATGATAAAAGCATTCAGCAGAAAGCTTATTTTGCAGTTCAAATGGATGTATTCAAATGTATCTTCGACTTCTCTAGGAAAACGATTCAGTTATGACTGTGCTTCTGGAACACCAAGACACTTTTTCATTTGTTCCCCATGGCTCAGCAATCCCCCTTATACCTTCTTCGTAGGTAACCCTGGCATGCAGATGATCTACGGAAATTAGGCCGATCAGGCCCTAAATTCGTAGGGCATGATTTTTTACTGTTAAAGTACCAGTGGTGAAAGTCAGGTGAAAGGGCCTGATTTGTTACTGTTAAAGTACCAGTGGTGAAAGTCAGGAGAGTCACAGACTGCACTTTCAGCTGCAGAAGAGAATGTTTAAAACAATGCATGAAGGAAATATCGGGCAAATATAGGATTCTGCTGGGCCTAAAGGTTCAAACCACCAGGTCTACTCAGTGGGTAAAAAGGCAGTATGTAACTGTACTCTGTAAAGCGCTTTAGGGAAAAGACAAATATTGTAGTAATGGAACTACAGACAGTTTGGGGCATGTGCCTCAGTTTTCTTTCTGTAGACCAGAGATAATACTAATGCTGTGAAGCATAAGGAAGCAGATGAAAAATCAAATATCCAATAGCTTTGGAATACTTGAAGACAAGTATAAATACTTTGATGACCAGAGCTGAAAATCATAAAGTATGTACTTGGGAACATGTTCCAACTGAGTGCAACAGACCTTCGTTGAATAAAAGAGAAACCATAATACTATAGAGCACTGCTCATGCAATACATTGAACAAACCAGGATTTCTGGAGAAAAAGTAGTTTGTGACTATGCAATTAAGTCTGCATTGCGATACATACAAAGCAGCTGGCATAGTCCACTATTAAGTGACTTGTGATCACTCTCCATCATATTTGAGAGGTCATGGCAGTCTGGGGAGGTCCCCACCGACTGGAGAAGGGGCAACATCACCCCCATTTTTAAAAAGCGAAACAAGGAAGAACTGGGAAACTATAGGCCAGTCAGCCTCACCTCTGTGCCTGGCAAGATGATGGAGCAGATCATCCTGGAAACCATGCTAAGGCACATGGATAACAAGGAGGTGGTTGGGGACAGCCAACATGGCTTCACCAAGGGCAAATCATGCCTGACCACAGAATCACAGAATCACAGAATGGTAGGGGTTGGAAGGGACCTCTGTGGGTCACCCAGTCCAACCCTCCTGCCGAAGCAGGGTCACCCAGAGCAGGCTGCAGAGGACCACGTCCAGGCGGGTCTGGAATATCTCCAGAGAAGGAGACTCCACAACCTCCCTGGGCAGCCTGTTCCAGTGCTCTGTCACCCTCAGAGGGAAGAAGTTCTTCCTCATGTTCAGATGGAACTTCCTGTGCTTCAGTTTGTGCCCATTGCCCCTTGTCCTGTCGCTGGGCACCACTGAA
Organism: Opisthocomus hoazin; assembly: GCF_030867145.1. Lineage (NCBI taxonomy): Eukaryota > Metazoa > Chordata > Aves > Opisthocomiformes > Opisthocomidae > Opisthocomus > Opisthocomus hoazin. The sequence goes on along the minus strand of NC_134415.1, from coordinate 8,887,335 downwards.
AAGAGCTTGGCCCCGTCCTCCTGACACCCACCCTTCAGATATTTGTAAGTATATATTAGGTCCCCTCGCAGCCTTCTCTTCTTCAGGCTGAACAAGCCCAGCTCCCTCAGCCTCCCCTCGTAGGAGAGATGTTCCAGTCCCCTCACCATCCTTGTAGCCCTCCGCTGGACTCTCTCCAGTAGCAACTTGGTAGCCTTCTATGATGGGGTTACAGCGTTGGCGGACACAGGACGGGCAACTGACATCATCTACCTGGACTTGTGCAAGGCATTCGACACTGTCCCACATGATGTCCTTGTCTCTAAATTGGAAGGACATGGATTTGACAGATGGACCGCTTGTTGGATAAGGAACTGGCTCGATGGACACACACAGTTACAGTCAATGGCTCGATGTCCAGGTGGAGACCAGTGATGAGTGGTGTGCCTCAGGGGTCCGTACTGGGGCCGGTGCTGTTCAATATCTTTGTTGGCGACACGGACAGTGGGACTGAGTGCACCCTCAGCAAGTTTGCCGACGACATCAAGCTGTGTGGTATGGTTGACATGCGGGAGGGAAGGGATGCCATTCAGAGGGACCTTGACAGGCTGGAGAGGTGAGCCTGCGTGAACCGCATGCAGTTCAACAAGGCCAAATGCAAGGTCCTGCACGTGGGTCAGGGCAATCCAAAACACAAGTACAGTCTGGGTAGAGAGTGGCTCGAGAGCAGCCCTGAGGAGAAGGACTTGGGGGCACAGGTGGATGAGAAGCTCAACATGAGCCGGCGATGTGCGCTTGCAGCCCAGAAAGCCAACCGTATCCTGGGCTGCATCAAGAGAAGCGTGGCCAGCAGGGCGAGGGAGGTGATTCTGCCCCTTTACTCTGCTCTCGTGAGACTCCACCTGGAGTACTGTGTCCAGCTCTGGAGCCCCCAACATAAGAAGGACATGGACGTGTGGGAGCGGGTCCAGAGGAGGGCCACAAAGATGATCAGAGGGCTGGAGTACCTCTCCTATGAGGACAGGCTAAGAGAGTTGGGGCTGTTCAGCCTGGAGAAGAGAAGGCTCCAGGGTGACCTTATAGCAGCCTTCCAGTACCTGAAAGGGGCCTACAGGAAGGATGGAGAGGGGCTTTTCACAAAGGTGTGCAGTGATAGGACAAGGGGGTATGGCTGAAAACTAAAAGAGGGCAGATTTAGATTAGATATTAGGAAGACATTCTTCACCATGAGGGTGGTGAGGCACTGGCACAGGTTGCCCAGAGAAGGCCAGGTTGGATTGAGCTCTGAGCAACCTAGTCTGGTGGAAGATGTCCCTGTCCATGGCAGGGAGGTTGGAACCAGATGATCTTTAAGGTCCCTTCCAAGCCAAACCATTCTATGATTCTATGTGACCTTCATGTTCTTTTAAGACCTCTGCTCTACAACAAACCTGAAATACATTACAAATTAAGTAATTATAAATGAATTCTGAATTTGAAGATAGTTCATACATGATGTTAAGGAAAGCAAGAAAGGTTTCCACTGCAACCTAACAGTCACACAACCACTACAGCTTCTGCTCAAGAGAGAACGCCTTGGTTTGCATCTCAGATCTGTCTGTTGTAGGTTCACACAAAAGAGTCTTCAAATGTGTTGCAGAGACACGGACAGACTAGGCACATTTTAAAGATTAAATCAGTCATAAATTGTTCAAGATGGTTTGTTCCCCCTCTGCAGACTAAAGCAAGCTGCATACATCACCATACTGTTAAGAATCAGCAGGTATTGCAAATCAAAGGGATCCTACCACAAGTGCGACAGATTCTGAAGCAGAATCTCTCCTCTGCAGTATTTGTGAGCATCGCGGCAGGGAACTGCTTTATCTCTGGCCACTGGGCTTATTTAAAAGTGGTGCATCAGCACCTGTGGCAGAATCACCTGATTCTTAGCACCATACTCCCCTTCACTGCATGTTCCAGGCCAGGCTGCCTTCCTACCCACTATACTAAATGCCTGTCAAGCCTTTTGCAGAAATAGCACCCTTCTCTCAGTGTGCCCAAGGAATTGCCTCTGATGTCCTCAGGCTGCTAAGCCTAAACTAAGTAGCTTCTCTGCAGAGAACTCTCTTAAATCACTGGTATACACAATATATGCAGAATGACAGAGAGTAAGAAATGCATTGGAGAAAACATTGATGTATACTTATGTCTGTAAGAGTTATTAGCTGTTATCAAGAACATTTCCATTTGTCAAGATTGTTTTATGAAAGGCAGCACAGAGTCTTTACATCATCTCCAGACAGCAGGGCCACTATTTTAACTCTGAAAACATGGCACCTCTAGTAAATCAGCAAATCTGGAGATAAAGGCTTATAAGTAAAACTCAGTTGTGTGCCCTCACCATCTAAATCAAACACACTATTTCATCTAATAACAGGGTGTTTTTCTGCAAGAATTCCCAAGATACATAACAGCATGAACAGTTTCCAATGCACAATGAAAGCAAATACAAAAGCTAAACATTTTTTAAAACTGCACTGAAACACAGAGAAAAGTGTGGGTGATTTTTTATGATTGCAGATATTTTGTATAATTCAGTATCACATAAATGCACTCTCTGACTTTCTAATACTTTTAAAATATTATAGTATTCATATATCTTTCATATATGTATGCATATATACATCTATTAAAAATGTTCAGTTGTTCCCAGTGTTCAGTGTCACTGTGCTAGGCATTACACGAACACATAACTCATTCCCACAAAAAAATATGCAGAATCAATAAACTTTAGAAAGTGAATAACAGCAAAACTGGCGGATATATTTTCTCCTCTCTGCTACTGAATGTGGATCATACTGTTTTCAGGCATTTTCATGTGAAGTTGTGAGCTCATTCTAGTTCAAACCACTTATTCACCAGGTATGGAAAAGGCCCATGGATTGGCAGTGACTGGGGCAAGCAAAGAAATGAAAGCAGCACTGGCTCCAATAGCCAGCCTGGGAAAAGGCTGAAATTAGTACTTGGTGCATCCGCATAGGAATGACACTATTTCTTCTCCAGGGAAAGAGCTATGATTCACCTCAGCATTTCAAAAAAAGCCCAGCAAATGGCTGGCTGACAAGCGAATAGAGGTTTGAACAGCTGCAAGTCAGGAATGGGTAGCTGCACCATATGAGATCTACTGCTATTCCAGCGCCTGTCAGTTGCTTGACTAACAGGCAATTGAGGGAGGTGACAGCAAGACCGTATACTGCACTAAGAAAAGCATGCTGTGTTAAGCGTGTTCCTTATAGATCATTTTTTCCTTCTGCCCATCCTTCAGTTTATTGTCTCTTTTACTGCTTCCAGCCCTGCTATGAAATATGAGACGTGTCTAGTACACAACACTCTGCTTCTTGCTTATTACATCCACTTCCCTAATGGCCATGTTGCTACACTCCGAATACCAAGTCCTCCCAGCGCTTTAAACAATGTGACTCACAACTACCACCCAGTAGATCTACACCACCTACTCTCTCAGTAGATTGCCTGGCACACGTATCTTTTCATAATAATAAACAGCTAACATATACACACAGTATCATATTTCCCAGCCTAATAAATATCAAATCATGACAAAGGACTATCACAATCACAGCAATCATGAGAGACATTTTCCTATTTTTCATTGCAGTAATCGTGCAGTTGTTAAAATCCCACTTTCTAGTCAACTTTTTACACAATAGACAAAAAAACACAATTCATCAAGTAGCTCAGCACTGAAAGGACTGCTTTTTTCTTCCATTTTTCACCATCTCTATTTGTATTCCTTACTTTCCCTGATGCTTTTGGGACAAACTAGACCTACCTCGAGTGGATACAAATGGAGTTACAAAGATGGCTATCACCTGCCCTTTTCAAGCCGATGCTTTCCCTGCATGTGCCCAGCTGAAGTTAGTTTGTTTATCTGGGGTTTATTTCTCCTTATCTAGAATACATATTTAAAAGCTTTCTTTACAACAATTTTGATTCAAAAGGCCTCCGTTTATATTACCATATCAGAAAGCTTTTAATACAGTAAAATCCCAAAAATAGCTTCCCGCCACCCCATGCAGAGGGTTTCTATTTATTATTAGATCTGGAATGCAGCTACACATGAGAATTTATGGCTGGGGGAAGCTGCAACAGATTTTCCAAGAAAAGCCAGGGAAACATGATACCGCCTGCCACAGTGGTCTGTAAGTCGATGATGTGCTTGCCTAGCAAGGAAACTTCTTCCAGCCCTTCAGCTCAACTGAAGAAATATTCTACCTCAGTCCTGTTCCAGCAATGAGAACTGCAATTCTCTGTAACCTCAACCACCATCAAATTCTGCTTGATTGTTTCCACTTTCAGTTACATCAGCTGCGCACTCAAACAACTCCACCAACCTCATCAGAATTACTCCCGAGTTTCACTAATGTAAGCATAAAAAGATCAAGCCCTTAGGGTAAGAAGGTACATAGCAAAAACAAATCTTCACACTGTCATTTTACGTATTTGCGTTGCTACATAATACAATGGCTCTAATCTCTTTGCTTCTAACAAAAGCTTAGCCAAGGGAATAATGGCCTCGGGGCCTTATCAATATATACACTGCAGAAGGGTACTGTCTCAGCATTTCACAATGTCCAGAGGTCAAGGGTGATTGCTGTATTGTCACAGAGAGCAGAAAGAACTGAAAACAGAGAAAAACACATCACTGCAGCCTTAAAGTAGGCAATGAAGCACTGTTCTTCCTGGTAATTACAGCAACTCTATAATTTCAGAGACCACAGATGTATTTTCATAAATTATAAACTATCAATAGGGAGCAGATATGTATATGAATTAAGAACAAAGGACACAGATGAGCTCAGAGTAGCAGATTTAACTGCACAGCCTCCAAAACTACAAAACCCTCATATGCCTCCTACAACCAACAGCAAAGCAAAATATATCCCTTGACAATAAGATTACCTTGGCTTACAATTTGATCAAGCCACTGCCCCAGAACACGTATTGGTTTACAGGTCAGTTAGCATATACATACCCCCATTAAACACACATATCTGTTAACACCTACTTTTGCTTAAAAAGTTAGAGAACCTGATATACTCTAAGGAATTTACAGTCTCCTTTGCATATCCTAGAAAGGTTTTAATATTACTTCATTACGTTGCAACAAGATGATATTTTAGATGTCAGGCACTGACACATTCCCTATTACAAATGGCATGGGGAAATGTCAGGGAACATACCAAGATGATTAGCAAGCGATGGTGAAGCGCACGGAAGGTGCTTCTGCGCTCCTTCAGAACTGTTTTAGTAATCCGAAATCATGGTGGCTCACTAGAGTACAGGAGATGGTGCAAGAAGGAAAAAGAAGCATCATCTTAGCAAATTAATTAATAAGCTTTTGAGAGTACTTAATAGTACTCAAAACACTCTCTAACTTTGTATGCAAACAGTAACTTGTATAGTTAGTACTCAATTCCTTACGTTCATTTTGATAAATTACAACTGAATGCTACTAAACACTCCTTTTCCGTACCAGAAGTGATTCCCTTTTCCTCTTTAAATGAAATTCCTCCCCATCTGTTGCCTACACATGAAACAAAACCAGAAGATGCATTCTGGGAACACACCTAATGTGAATTTGGTCTACAGGGCAGAACAAGACCTAGTCTGCATAAAACCTCTGAAATGCACACAGTGTGACGGGGGTTCCTCAGCAACACTTCATTCTACAAATTTCCTCCTACTGGGTTGCATTACTTACCAAGGTAGATATGGCTCTACATATGCACAGCTGGTTAGGTGAGTTGGAAGGAAAGGAATACAAAGACTAGAACATTATCTATATAAAGACACCCATTATATTTGCTCCAGTGGTAGCACAGATTTACCCAGATATAAAGAACATTCAAAGTTTAACAGTGTTTGCATTTCTCAGTCAAATCTTTTCAAATACACCAACACTTACAAGTGAATAGGCTTATAGAAAACATGTGAAACGGATCACTTTTTTCCAAACAAAAATCAACATATGACAATTTCTATTCTAAGACTTCAGGATTTTTTAACAGCCAATCTGATTCGTCAAGCACAGTTTAATCGCAGCCACCAGCAGAGGTGATCTCCGCTGTAGTATGGCTATGAGACTTCCACCCATACAGACTAGCCACGTGACGACACAGGCACTGAGAAGCTAAAGCGACTGGTTGAAACAGGCTTGGATTAAGTTCAGAAAAGCATCTCTTTGTAGTCCAGCATGGACCAAATCTCTGTGATACTCAGCTTCACCACTGGGGAATTACAAACCCAAATAAGCATATTTCCTAATAGACTTCCTGGTTTTATATATTTCCCAGGAAACACTTTTTTAGAATTAAATAAAGAACAAATATTTTTCCCTCTGCAGAAGGTGTCTCTGTTCCTCCAGTTAACATCCAAAGGGAATCCCAGCTTTACTCTGAAACCAAACAAGGATGGAACAGAAAGCACAAAGGCATAAAACCTCTGTCTTGCAGCTCTCCATGGGAAAGAATAGAGTGGGACAGGAAAACCTGAAACCATTTCAGCATTCACAACTTCGAGTTTATCTTTCTGGCTAAAGTATAATGACCCACACTGCCATAAAAAATGACTAGCTTTCTATTTTAGAAACAGCTTTCTGTCCTTTGCAATGTCTACATATTTTAACGTTTGGTATTTTTAGACACAGAAACATGCATATTTATGCAGGTTTGAACTATGCTCAAAACAAGGTCACGTGAAGGCTTCGTAAAGGAAAAAGATGCACAGAAGCCACCGGGAATGCGAAAAATTGCAATAAATTGGCCTCTTGGTATGCACCACCCCTAGCCAGCTCATTTGCTAGGTGATAAGAATTTCCGTGTCAGAATCAGTTAAATCAGTAATATCCTCCAAACACCTTAATGCTGTTATAACTGCAGTGGTAGCAACCCTTAGCAGCTCAGCACTTGCTGCCATTATGTCCAGCTAATACACTGTCAGAAGTAACACGATATATAGTTAATACATGCTCTTTGACAAGGCACCAGCAAATGCAATCAGGCACAAAGTCAGACATCCAGCTTGATTTCCTCTCTCTGGTCTCACTCCTACAAAGGATTAACTTCATACAAGCAAAGAGTCCTGTTGAAATCAGTGAATACTCCTACTGGATAAAATAAAATTTATTATAAATGGATAAAATGAAAAAATTTAAACAGTTCTCTGCAACCCTAAACTTTTATCAGCTTTTTGTATTCCTATTGCATGCTAAATGATTCCCAAATAAGGCAGCTTTACTATGTGAACAATTTTGTTATTTCTGCCATAGCTATACCGCTTATCAACTATATGGCAATCATTTTACAGATCAGGTGCTGGAAATGTTATATTTGGCATCATTTCATCCATCAGTTTATTTCTGCTTTTCTTTCCCCAGGCTTCTCCTCATTTCTCGGAAGCCATGTTCCCTTTCTGGTTTTGTGCACTTACTTGCAGGTGCAGAACCCTGCAGCCTCAAATGAAAACTGGTGGGAGGCATTATGGACATTAAGAATTTCCTTTTAATCTGAGGATAACCAAACCTTGGACGACAGGCTCAGCGAAGCTGTGGAATTTCCATCCTTAGAGATACTCCAGACGCAACTGGACTAAACCCTGAGCAACTCGCTCTAAGCTGGCCCTGCTCTGGGGCTGGATCAGGTGACTAGGACGGGAACAGACTCTTTTCAGTGGTGCCCAGTGACAGGACAAGGGGCAATGGGCACAAACTGAAGCAGAGGAAGCTCCAGCTGAACATGAGGAAGAACTTCTTCCCTCTGAGGGTGACGGAGCCCTGGAACAGACTGCCTGGGGAGGTTGTGGAGTCTCCTTCTCTGGAGATATTCAAGACCCGCCTGGACAAGGTCCTGTGCAGCCTGCTGTAGGTGACCCTGCTTCGGCAGGGGAGTTGGACCAGATGACCCACAGAGGTCCCTTCCAACCCCTGCCATTCTGTGATTCTGTGACTTGTAGAGGACTCCTCCAACCTACAGCTGCGTGGCTCTGCAGCTGCGATCCAGCCCACACACGCCGCAGCCGCTTTCAAGACCTTTTGCTCATGGAGTTCCTGCACTTCCCCTGGCACCCCTCACCCCAGGTATGGAAAAATCCTCGGGCGGAACAACTCCGCCCGTGCGCGGCCTCACTGGCGCCTGGCCGAGGCCTGCCCACCCGTTCGCCTTCGCACCGCAACCGGAGCGGCTCCCCGACTCAGGCCGGCCGGCTCCCGCCCCACACCCGCACGAAGCCTCCGCACTAACATGCCAGACCGCCGGCAACAGCCGGCCCCTCACGCAGTGCTCCGCGCAGCCCCGCCCCGCAGCCCCGAGGGGGCGGCCCCTGCCGGCCGGGGAGGGGGAAGCTTCCCGTTCCGCTCGAGCCGCTGCTTCCGGGTCAGCGGCGCCTGCAGCCCACGTGGTGCCCGGCAGGGAGCGGCGCGGCGCGGGGCCCGGTCGGTGTCGGGGACCGGGGGAGCCCGACCCATCCCCCACCCGTGCGCGCCCCTGAGGGGCCGCCGCCGGCGGGGCCTGCACCGGGGGGCGGGAGTGACGTCACGCCTCCGCGCAGCCCCGTCGCCCGTCGGCCCGCTGCGGTTTCCTTCCCTCAGGCTGGTGCGGGGGCCGCTCTCCTCGCAGCCATGACGTCCCTGGCCGAGCAGCTGAAGCGGCTGGCGCTGCCCCAGAGCGACCCCAGCCTCCTCAGCCGCAGCGAGGTCGCGTCGCTGCTCTTCGACAGCAGGGAGGCCGCGGCCATCGACAGGGACACCTTCTTCGCCATCGGTGAGTTCGGCGGGAAGCGTCGCCTGCTGTGCGGGACAGCCGGAGGAAGGTGCATGGGAAAGGCGGCCCCGTAGGAAAAAAAGGCCAAAAGGACACTGTCTCCCATAACATCCTCCTAGGGAAGCTCAGGAAGTGTGGGCTGGACGAGTGGTCGGTGAGGTGGATTGAGAGCTGGCTGAATGGCAGAGCTCAGAGGGCTGTCATCAGCGGCGCTGAGGCTGGTTGGAGGCCGGTAAGTGGTGTCCCAGGGGTCGGTACTCGGCCCAGTCTTGTTTAACTTCTTCATCAGTGACCTGGATGAAGAGTTAGAATGTACCCTCAGCAAGTTTGCTGATGACACCAAACTGGGAGGAGTGACAGATACACCAGAAGGCTGTGCTGCCATTCAGTGAGACCTGTACAGGCTGGAAAGTTGGGCAGAAAGGAACCCGATGAGGTTCAACAAGGGCAAGTGCAGGGTCCTGCACCTGGGGAGGAACAACCCCATGCATCAGTACAGGCTTGGGGTGGACCTGCTGGAGAGCAGCTCTGCGGAGAGGGACCTGGGTGTCCTGGTGGACGACAGGTTAACCGTGAGCCAGCAGCGTGCCCTGGCTGCTGAGAAAGCAAATGGGATCCTGGGGTGCATCAAGAAGAGTGTGGCCAGCAGGACGAGGGAGGTTCTCCTTCCCCTCTACTCTGCCCTAGTGAGGCCCCATCTGGAGTACTGTGTCCAGTTCTGGCTCCCTAGTTCAAGAAAGATGAGGAGCTACTGGAGAGAGTCCAGCGGAGGGCTACGAGGATGATGAGGGGACTGGAGCATCTCTCCTACAAGGAAAGGCTGAGGGAGCTGGGCTTGTTCAGCCTGGAGAAGAGAAGGCTGAGAGGGGACCTCATAAATGTTTATAAATATCTGAAAGGTGGGTGTCAGGAGGATGGGGCCAGACTCTTTTCAGTGGTGCCCAGTGACAGGACAAGGGGCAACGGGCACAAACTGAAGCAGAGGAAGTTCTGTCTGAACATGAGGAAGAACTTCTTCCCTCTGAGGGTGACGGAGCCCTGGAACAGGCTGCCCAGGGAGGCTGTGGAGTCTCCTTCTCTGGAGATATTCAAGATCCGCCTGGACGCCGTCCTGTGCAGCCTGCTCTGGGTGACCCTGCTTCGGCAGGGGAGTTGGACTGGGTGACCCACAGAGGTCCCTTCCAACCCCGAACATTCTGTGATTCTGTGATAATTCGGCCAACTGCAGGCCAGTCAGCATCGCTCCGGCCTGCGGGGAGATCCTCCCAGCTGCTTCAGGTCCTCCAGGAGCACAGCGCTGAGGGCATGAAGGGGAAGGTGGTTGCGAGGGGGCGGGGGCCCCGACCATCTCAGGGGCTGGAGAATTTGCCCTAAAAGGGGAGGCTGCTGGGAAGGACATGACTGGAGAAGAGAAGGCTTGGAGGGGTCTGGGTGGAAGGACGTGTCTGGTGTTATTAGTCCAGAGAAGAGAAGGCTTGGAGGGGTCTCATAGCAGCCTGCCAATACCTGTGAGGTCATGCTCTCCAGAGGAATGCAGGGCTGGAGGACAGGAGATAATGGGCACAAACTGAAACAACAGAGGTTCAGAGTGGATGTAAGGAAAAGTTCTTTCACCCTGAGGACAGTCAGGCAGTTGAACAGGTTGCACAGGGAGGTTGTGTGCTCCATCCTTTCTGAAAGCCCAACTGGATAATGCCCTGAGCAAGCTGGTCTGATTTCAGGGCTAACCATGCCTTGAGCAGGACCTTGGACTGGAGATCTGCCAAGGTCCCTTGCACCCTGAAGTCTGTGATTCCGTGAAAACGTTCCCATACCCTACTCTTTGGGGACATTATGGCCGCAAATAATGTAAAGTGGCCAAACCCACTGCTGTGTTTGCATGCTGCAAGTCCTTTGTGCTTATCTCTTTACATTTTTTGTGTAGAACTTTACCCAGGTATGTGATACTTCTTGACTAAGAAAGCTGTTTTCCAAAGCCACAAATATTGATAGCATATATCGATTTTAAGAACAGCTTTGTAGATATATGTGTCCTTGATGCAACACAGTATTTTTAAATTACTTAAATATTTACTATAAAACTCCTGCATGTAGGAGTATATAGTACTAGTGTATATATGGTAATTTATTTCGCCATTTTTTCGCCCATCTGCCTGGTTTCTTTATTTCAGCTGAAGTTGTCGGCTTTATGCTTAGCCATTAATATTTACAAGCTTGTGTAAAATAAAGAAACAATTAAAATGGTTCTCCAGTGGTGTACGTGGAATACTGTATTCTAGTTTATTCAAAGAGGTACCTTTGCTTGCTTCGTCCAGAGAAAATCATAGAATAATTTTGGCTGGAAGGGGACCTCTGAATGTCACTTGGTACTAACGCAGCTGAGCACAGGGCTAGTTAGCGCAGGTTGCTCAGGCCTGTGTTCAGCTGAGCTTGAGAATAAAGGTTTTATGGTCTCTGATCCAATATTCGGCCTCTGATCTGGTGTTTGACCACCCCAGTGTTGGAAAAATTAAAAATCCATACACTGAGTTGAAATTTGCTGTGTTACAGCTTGCATCTGTTGCCTCCCGTCCTTCCACTGTGCATCTCTGAGAAGAGTCTGACACCATCTTCTTGATGACCTGCACCATGTCCCATTAAGTCGTTGCAGACAGCGGGAAGATTTCCTGTTGGCTCTCTCTTCTCCAGGCTGAACAAACCCAGTTCCTCTTTTTCCCTGTGTGTTATTTTCCAATCCCCTGACCATGTTAGTGTTCCTCTGCTGGACCTGCACCCATGTCAATGTTTTTCTTCTACCGATGAACTCAAAATTGCATTTAGTACTCCAGATGCAATCTGACGAACGGAGGGGACAGTTCACCTCCCTCAGCTACGCTCTCGCTCATACGGCCCTGGGTGCTGCTGGCCTTCATTGCTGCACGAGCACGCTGCCGATACTTGTTAATGTTCTTTTTCTTCACCAGTTAAGAAATACTTTAAGTGTAGCAAAAGTTTTTGTCTTAGACCTGTTTACCGTTTGGCTTGATTTGCTTAATGAGGATGGCATATACCAGTACAGCAGAGAAGTTGGGTGTGCCAGTGAGGAGGTAGGTGGGTAGGACTGGTGAATAAAAATGTTACGTTTAAAGCATTCTTCTGTTTTTTTCCACAGGATGCACTGGCTTGGAAGAGCTGATGGGGATTGATCCTTCCTTTGAAGTGTTCCAGTCCAGTTTGTTTAGTTCCACGTCCAAAGGCCTGGAACGCAGTGTTCAGTCTAAGGCAGTAAATGAACAGCTGAACAAGAATATTTCGTTGTTCCTGATTCACCTGTCCCCTTACTTTATGCTTAAGCCAGCCCAGAAGTGCCTTGAATGGCTGATTCACAGGTAATCCACTGAATAGCCAACACGTCAATAGAGAAGGGTACTAGAAATGCCAGGGTTTTTTTTTCCCTGAGGAGAAAAATTTTTAATAATTTTACTTTAGTTTTCTGAAAATACAGGTTAAAATGTTCAAAATACTGTTTGGGCTTAGTCTTCATGGGGCCAGAGGTTCTTCTTTGCCAGTTAGATTTTTGTCTTTTGATAAATGTCTGTGAAAACTTTAATCACAGAATCACAGAATAGTAGGGGTTGGAAGGGACCTCTGTGGGTCATCTAGTCCAACCCCCCTGCTGAAGCAGGGTCATACAGCAGGCTGCACAGGACCTTGTCCAGGCGGGTCTTGAATATCTCCAGAGAAGGAGAATCTGTCATGATACTCTACATAAAAGCAATTTCCCTGTCTGGCTTTCACCAGATTTGCTCATCTGTAGCCATCTTACAGCGGACCTAGAGAGACATTTATGTAATGCGCTTTTAGAAATGGGCTCTGTAAAATAGCTAATTTTCAATATTAACTGTGAACCATGTGTGATGTGCCCTTGTATTATAACATGAGCTAAGTACTCTTACTTCAAGGTTATGTAGGAAGGAGTGAAGAAAAAATAAAGCAAGTATTTTGTGAAGTGATGTTGTATGTATTTGCATAAATTAACCCATCCAGATGCAGAAACTGTAATATTTCATGTCATGAAAGAGTGGGCGATTTTGTTGATAGGACCTTCGAATCACAATATTTTTTATATATGTATTATCTTGAAGTTCATACTAGATTACTGTAATGTCTGGTTTAATATTGAAATCTCTACAGAAGAAACTGAGGTGATGTTAAGCCCTATAGGGACCTAAAATTATGGAGAGTAAGGAAAAAAATTGCTGGCGCTGTTTCTTTCCTTTAGGATGTAGAGGCTAGTGGCCGCCTTGGGGTTCGGGACTGCAAGTGGACCAGAGGTCTGAATCAGTATGACAGTCATCTGTCATCTTGCTTAAAAGCGAGTAAACCAGGTGGTCTGAGAAGAACGTGGCTGGGTCTTTTTTTGGGGGGCTTCCAGAGAGTTTTTTACTGTGTATATATGTTTTTTCTTTAGATTTCACATCCATCTCTACAATCAAGATAGTTTGATCGGTTGTGTTCTGCCATATCATGAGACTAAACTATTTGTGAGAGTTATTCAGCTTTTAGATATAAAAAGCCCAACTCATAAATGGCATTGGATTCATCCGATAAGGGTAAAGTACTTCACAGATGCAAGTTGGGAAAAGCATGAGGGACTTTATTAATAATTTTTTGACTCTGTTACTAGGTTTATGAATATGGTCCACCGGGTCATGTGCTTGTAGAAATGTACTGAAAAACTTAATTGCAGGGATGGAGCCTGGGTGCCCACCTGTTGTCTCTGCTATCTTTCTTTAAATATGAAGTTAATTCTAAAAAGCTTTGATTGTAATTACCCTTTGTTTTGGAAAAGTTTTAAGGTACAAGTATTTGCTAGTGCTAGGAAGATACGTCAATGACTAAAATATATGTTTTGTTTGAATATGGATTATGTAATGCTCTTCATCATTTGTCTTAATGTAGATAGAGAAATTTCCAGAGAGATGATTTGGTTTCCATTACTTATTTCAATTTAAATTGTGATAACTGATCTGTAGGATTAATTCAGAGATTATATTAATTTTTACTGTGGGTGCTTTACCCTTGAGTGTTCTAATTTTACTTTTTTCAACATGTAAAGAAACCTGGAGTCCCACTGGCAAGAGGCACTGTCATTACACACTGCTATAAAGACCTGGATTTCATGGATTTCATTTGCAGGCTGGTGGCAAAATCTGTGAAGGTTGTTCATTTATTCTAGAACCTTTGTTTGTTGTCACTTGGTTTTCCCCATCTTTGTATAGTATTACGCTATTTACTAATATTTTGAATTACATATCAAATAGTAAAAGGAGTAATTTATTAGTGAACAATATGAAAATTTCTTTTTTTATTATTTGTATAGATGACAGTCTATCAAAAATTCTTGTAAGAAAGTGACTGAGAACTAATGAGGCATGACAAAATAATTTGGCAATACTATATTACTTAAAGATGTCATGTGGCTTCAAAGTACTTAATTGTCTTGATTTTTTTATATAAAGTCATTCCTGCTGTTAGTTTGTAACTGTGCTACGAACTTGGGTACCTCTTTTGGGGGTTGTAGTGGGTGTTTTAAACGTGCATCTCCAAATACTAATGAGAACTTAAAATTGAGAATGTTAGAAGGTGAGCAGGTCTACTTGTTTTTTCAGTTAATGTCAAATAGAGAACTAGTTTTATAGTCTCAAAAGGGTGAGATGTACGGCAGTTTCAGTTGTTTAGAGGACTAGAATGCATGTGCTGTCAAACTAAGCAAAGTTCACACAGTAACCAGGTTTGTAGTAGGGAGTGTTAGACATATACCAGTCAGCTTCTTGGCTGTCCAGTTCTCGGTCTTGAGCATTACACCAGAATCACAAGTGATTTCAGTTGTCACCTTATTAGGATTAACTACAGTAGCTGAGGAATAGCATCCGTTTCCTTCTACCTTGTCTGCAAGGGGCAGCTGTAACCTCTGGCGAGGGTTACTGCTGGGAGGACGTGGTGCCTTCAGTTGTGACCACTGGAGCTGGTAGAGCTTACATGCTGAAATTCTGAGATTTGGCTGGTTTGGGGGAAGCCCTTTGTGCGTTTCCACTTTTCCTGATGTCTGAACAACTGATTTTTCTGTGGTCCAGGTCTTTTCAGAGTGTCCTAGCAACACAGCTCAGTTGAGAGTTCTTCTTGTGTTTTATGCCTCCACCATTGTAGCAGCTCTTGGAGCTGCAGAGAAGATAACAAACACTATAGTCTCTATGCTGCTCCCGTACATCCAAAAGGTACGTGAAGCTTTGTTTTCCTTCCTGTGTGATGAAGTGCACTGTGTTCTGCAGACATGCGTCTGCAGGTAACATTTAAACGGGACGTTCTATATGAAATGTATCGTACCAGTCCTAGCCTGCTTTGTAACGCCAGGCAGGTGAAGGGTCCGTGAATAATAATGTTTTTCACACCTCAGATGAGCCCTTTTAGAACTCCGTTTCCTACTCTGCATGAGGAATGGGGCTGTGAGAAATGAATACACAGTTTTAATGAACCTTTTTGCCTTAGAGACTTACCATGCTAAACAATAAGGAAACAGAGTCAAGGAGGACAGCCTGCTTTAGTACCCTCTTTCCTCCAGGATTATTGCTCTGTTAATGAGCAGAGCAGCAGTTAATGAACGTGTCTTCTGTGTGTTTGCACCCTATCTGAGAGTTTTTCTTTCCTGAAAGTCAAGTTTATAGATCCCTTAAAAGCTAACACATGGAGAAGAAGGTAGCGTGATTCCATGGATGTCAGAATCAAAATGATTTTTATGTTAATACACTTTTTTTTTTAAATTGTATATGTTAAAAATCCACCTTTATCTCTTTTCCTAGGGCTTGAAATCCTCTATACAGGATTACAGAGCTGCA
Organism: Opisthocomus hoazin; assembly: GCF_030867145.1. NCBI lineage: Eukaryota > Metazoa > Chordata > Aves > Opisthocomiformes > Opisthocomidae > Opisthocomus > Opisthocomus hoazin. Next base: position 8,871,665 of record NC_134415.1, on the reverse strand, counting down.
ACATACATGATAATCTGCCAGATGACAGTAAAAGTGACAGTGGAGACTTCCTTGGTGCATTCCTTGATGTTACAAATAAGCAAGACATTATCTAAAGTGCCCTCATTAGTCAGGGACGGGGTGGCGTGCTTGAACGTGATTCTACAAACTCAGAAAGGAGGCAAACTTGGGAAGAAGTAAGTCTACTTGAATTGAGTTTTCCCACTTTTTAAAAGCTCGGACTGCACTTTGATAATTTGATTTTTTTTCTCCTCCTCATTAAAGAGATACTTTCCAGTCAGAAATGTTGTTAGTTGACTTTTCAAAGGGCTCAAAAGTTTCTTGGCTTACTTTGATAATTTGTGTGCTCGCTACAGCTAAGGAGTCTCAGTGGTGCAAGTCTGTCATCTTTTGGTCCCTCTCCTGCCACTTTCCTCAGTAAAGGATTGGTGTCAATGTGCAAAACTGAACCCTGCCAGTAAGAGGTTCTCTTGAAGGTGGGAGTCCTGGAAGAGAAGCCAGAACAATAATGTTAGTGCAAATATGAGGTTATTTGAATAGCTTGGAAAAAATAAGTTCTGTCCTTTCAGTGGAAGGGCTTGGAGTTCATATAGTTTGATACCTGAAGTGTAAGTGCTTCTATACCACCTCTTCTTTGGTCCCACAAGTCAGGTGTTCTTCTGGAAGTACGTGGAGTATTTCATCCCCATCGACCTGTCTGCCCTGCCCTGACAAGGGTTAGCTAGTGCTGGTAACGTGCAGCTGAACACGGCAATGGAAGTCGCACGTGCTGCAGGGAGGTTGCTTACTGGCAGAGTGGTTAGCGTGGGTGTTCCAATAGAATAAATCCTTGCTGGGATGAGTACGGTGATTACCTTCCAGATACCTGAACTCAGTCATAGAAGAGGAGAATGAGTTAAAAAGCTGAGGTGTGGGGAACTAAGGAGAGGCACTCTTCATGCATCATGGAGCATCCAGTCAGGGGGATGTAAAAGAAGACGAGAGAAACTTTTTATTAGCAGGAAGGGAAATTGCTTCTGCTCTCTTTGAGGATCTCTTGTCTGAGCTATTATTTCTCCTCTCTTCTGTTTGCTGCCGCTGGGCAATAGATATGCCCCTTGCAATGTGGGGAGATCTCTTCATGCAATCCATACAAGTATTTTTTTTCTTGTACTACCAACTTCACAAAAACATAGGTGTGTTCACTGTGCCATTGCAGAAGCCATGCTCAGCATGACTGGCAGTACCCTGTTTTCTTCTTGGGTATTAAATGTGCCAATAAACATCTGGCAAGAAGGAAATTGAGCCCTTTAAACCTTTTCAGCATCTGTTTACAGTGAGGCTGTTAGCTGATGCTGAAAATTGAGCCCTTAGGAAAAAAGTGTTGGTAGCCCAGATGAGCATACATTTTTTTTTTTTATTATTATTTTTATTTCCTGTTCCACTGTGCAGGCCGTTTAATTATCTGTGCAAAACCCCAGAACTGGTAACAGTTTTACAAGGCCTTTCAGCAAGCTATGATATCTCTCCTCTTCTGCGTTACCTGTTGCCTCACCTTGTTTGCACTGTCGTGAAAAGTGATACGGGTAAGTTGGCATACATTTTTAATATTTTGTTGAGTCTTACGGACAGATATCTATAGTCAGTGTCGTAGCTGTGTAATTTTAGTTGCTTCTGCCGTTAAAACTGTGCCAATACATGTGAAGACCTGATTGAGCTTTTGTGTGTGTGTGTTGCTTTTTGTTTTTCCAGGTCTTACAGAGGAGGCTGGTTTAGACATTGTTATATCTGTATCGCTTGGATTTAGGTGTTGATTTGCAGTATTTCAGCAGTAACTTGATTTTGATCTATGAAATTTCTGACTCTTAGAGATCTATTGTAGTACTGCAAAATCATTTTTAGGTAGATTACATGTACTTCATATGTAGTTTTAAGTAGTGGAGATCTACGTTTACCTGGTAATTTAAATGTGCCTGGGAACAGTTGAGGACAGCCAGGCTGTCTGGCGTGCAGTAGTAGCCTGTGTCTGTGCTAGTAAGTCTGCGCTGTGGAGTTGTGACTGCTGAATCATGGCGGGGAAAGCTCTTTTGTTGAAAACAGCCAGATTCACGGCAGGGAATGCTGTAGGGAGTTGCTGGCACAGGTTGTGGTAGCAGATCTGGAACATTCCAAAGCATACTTGAATTTACTGGTAGCAATACAGCCTTTGGCATTTTAATGAGAATGGTATAAAGCGTTGCTAGCAGCACACGAAGACTTAGTGCTTGTGACCAATGAACATTGTGGTCTTTAAGTCGTGTGCTGGGTTCACCCGATGATAATGCCTTTACAAGCTATTAGCTTTGATCTGTACGAGGGGGTTATTCTCAAACTATTGTTCATCTTTTCTGGTTAACGTGTTGTCCTTAGAGGAGCAAGAAGAATCTGAGGAGACAGAGAATCAGATTTACATCAGACATCTTGAAGCTATTCTTCAGAATATACCACTGGAAAGGGATTTAGATCACCTGTTGGCTTCGTGAGTTAACCTTGAGTCTATTTCTTCTGCAGTACTACAATCATTTCTGGTTTAACAACAACTAATTCCTGACAGTGGCATTAGCATTATATGAGCAGGTTTTTCTGAGTTCATAACTTAACTCCAAACCTGGATTTTGAAACTGTAACATTCAGTAATCCAGAAGAGCCATGCTTTTAGTACTTGTGGGACAGAGTGAAACTTCAGGCCAGGAGCAAGTCTGTACTTGCAACAAGTAATGTATGTTGATCCTAACATGTTTAGTAGTGTGCTTTGTAACATTAATGAAAACTGTACTATCCAAAAAAAGGGTGTCTTTTTCTTTTGTTTGCAATTTTAGCAAATTTCTTGAAGAATTTATCTCCTATGGTACAGAGATTGAATCTAATCCCACCAAAATGGCTGTGCTCAATCAAAAGATACTTCCTCTTATCAGACTTCTGGAGAGAAAGTAAGTTCCATTTTTCTATTACAGACCCACAATCTGTAGAGTAGTGATGTCAGCTATGATCTTGGCTTATTGGGTGTAGTAAGCACAATATTCTTGCCTGAATAAATACAGTAAAAACAGCTGACTTCTAAACTTTGTCCAAATTTTTTTTTACTCATCTGTCTTCATATCTTTTGTTATCGCTGTAATAGATGGGCACAGACCTGCTACCTTTGTACAGCTGTTTGCTGTGTAGCATGACCTTTTCTGCTCATTATTGATCCTAGAGGTCTGCACGTCATTCATGTGTGTTAAGACATAATGGTTGGTTGCCTTTGCGAAGCTACCTAAAATAGCTGGTTCAGAGGAGTGCCTGTGCATTCAGCTTCCTTGTATTTCCCTGTATTTCTCTAGTAAATACATGTTCTTCTGTAGTGCTCAGTGGAGAATGTTGGCGGTTTTGTCTGTTGGCAGGTATCCTGAAGCCTTAGACTCTGTGTTGGAGAAGCATCTGGAAGATTGCACAGATGAGGCTGACCAAAATCTTTTTCACCAATTTATTTCTCTTTCATTAAGCTGTGGCAAATACAAGGTAGGTAGAAGCTCAGTTCGTGACCTCTTCTCTGCTTATACTGTCAGAAGGCTGATATTTTGGAAATATTCTGCTCTCCTTCTTTCTAAACAAAATTTCTACCATTCCCTCAAAAAAACCCAAAGAAACAAAGGAACAAACAAACCCCAAACCAAACCGCAACTTACGTAAATGTGACTGGGGGGAGGATGACCTTGATCAAAACTGTGGTGAGAGCAAAAGCAATCAGATCTTTTAAGTTCATGTTTATCATGAACAGTCACGAGTGTGAGCTTTTTTTCATGGTTAAAATTTATATGTTTCCACCTGCCCCAATTGCTATCGGTAATTTTTTTCCTTAGGAACATGGCCACTACATGTACTGTACTGGCTGGTAATGAGAAAGTGGTAGTGCCCAGCAAGGCGTCATCTTACTTAAAGATTTTTCAGTGTCAGAAGTGTCTGTTTTAGGAAGGTCGACAAACTTTATTTCTGTTGAGAGAAGATGGCTTGGTCCTTTTTGTTGCATTGATTTTTATGAATGTTTACAGTCAGTAACATGGAGGAGTAGAGTGACTACAGAGTTCTTCCTGTGGCATTTCTGAAGAGCAATTGAAACTCAGCTTAACACAGAATAACCATCAGTGCAGCAGATCTTTCCAAGGAATTTATTATTAAGAGATGGTTAGTATTATGGCTGTTGTTTGCAGTGACTGAAAGACTGAAAGCACTCAGGAAAAGCTGATAAACTGCATAAAGAAGTGCTGCATGTATTTTTGTACTGGTTTAATGAAGGCACCGATTCTGTGGCTGAATAACAAGCGGATTAACAGGAAAACAAGGCATGCAGAACAAAGGCATGTGACTCTCTTCTAGCGTTTAAGGTTCCTGAGATAAGTGCACACAATTAGACTGGCAGGGATGCCTTTTTAACGGTTTCTATCTGTGCTCTGTCACACTGACATTGTCGCTAGGGCTTTCTCAGAATCCGTAGATAAGTGTAGTGCTTTGCTAGGACAAAAAGGTGTCTGTGGCTAATTGTACTTTTCAAGCTGTATTCCAAAAACTGTCTACCAAAGTGAAGATGACCAAATTTGAAACAGTTATACATCGTTGTTCTGTAATTGACACTTTTTGGGTCTGAATTATACAGGTTTTCTTCTGGTACAAAAATTTGCTGAAAGAATTTCTCCCTTTATCCTTATATGTGCTTAAAGTATTTTTAACGTGCAGCGAGTCATTCTGAAATCTGTATTTCAGTTTCTGGAAGACTCTGATACCTCCCTTCTGCTTAGTTTGAATCATCCTCAGCCAGCTGTGCGGGTGCTGGCTCTTCGGCATTTGAAGGATGTTATTGAAACATCAAAGGTTTGTGTCCTGAATCTCACTTACAGAACTAACATGTAATGTCTTCAAAAAGCTGTTTACCAGACATACCAGTTGAAAACGAGGGTACCTTAAACTATTTGTATGTCTTCCTCTCTGTTTTTCGTGCTGTTTTGCATAGGCTTCTGTCACCACTTCCTTCTATTCTGGAGTCTGGATGTAGTTCTTGTTTATTAAACTGCTTGTAATCTAAGATGAAATCTAAGTTAACGGATACATCCGGGTTTCTTTCTTTTGTTGTTGAAAGTTAGTCTGCCTGTTATTTGAGGTTTAATTTAGATGATGTAACTGCGTTTCTTGTACTAGGATTCAGCTATTTCATTAAAAGCCTGTAAATTGTGCTTACCAACAAGTGATTTTTTTTTTTCTTGGGGCTTTTTTTTTTCCTCTGTTTTTTCAGGAAGGCTTTGATCAGTCTTTCATAGAAGAAGCAATTCTTGGTCGGCTCAAGGATGACAACAGAGATGTTGTAATGTCTGCTCTCAGTTCTTTGGAGGTAAGTATGTATCTTTTCATATGTCAGGTGAGATTGTAGCTGGTCTTGAATATATGTGTCTAGAATGTATTCTTTGTAATGGCCCTTCTTCTACTTATGTCCTTAGCGTATGGCTTTTGTCCTGTAACAGGATGAAACAGCACACATTTAGGAGGCTTGTGTTTTTTACCTCCTCACAATGCCCCCCAAAATTTCTGCTTCCTGATCTTTCCCAAAGTGTTTGCAGTGAACCTGGATTTATTGATTGTATTTTTTTTAATGGAGCTGCTAGACCATATTTTGATCTTTGATTACTATTTGAAGTGTGCTTCCTGCTTATTCTATACATTTTTCTGTAGAAATGTAAGCCATGTCATCTGCCTTTTGGATGGAAAATGGTGCAGTGACAAGTCATTATGCTAGTGAGAAGTGCTCGGTTGAGTTTTTCCATATGAGAGTCATTTGATCAGTGGATAGTGGCAAAGTCCTAAACTCCAGCTCAGGTTTACTGGATAGGACTCTGGTATGCATTGTATTGATTGTTTCCAGCTACAGTAACGGTCTTTCTTTGCTGCTTCTGCTAGTAGTAGTGGAGAATATTATTAGCAGTGGTATAATTGGTCTTGTGTGTTCGTTCATTCTCAATCACTGAAAAATGGGAACAGAAGCACGTGAGTGATTATCTTTAAACTGTAGTGCCTTTTCTTAATGTGCCTTTTATTTTTATCATACAGATGCTATGTAAAGTAAAAGTTCTTATTTAATTATAGTGTTTTGCTTCTATGTTATCAATTTTACCAAACATTTCTGAATTTGATAAATTCTCTGTACTTTAGCATATCAAGAGGGCACACTGGGCAGCCTTATAACTTCTGTTCACCCTGATAATATTTTTATTACATGATCATCAATAGGAATGCAATTAGTAATGTTTGGTCCATGTTTCTACTTGGGATAGCAGATGCATTTTCCATTATGATATGGTAATTATTTTGTATTTTATTATACTTGCATTTCTTTTTCTTGATTACTTTTCAGATTTTCAGGAAACAAGTCAATCCAGAAGTAGTAGTATCAAGTCTTTTGAACATCTTCGAGAAAGCTGATCTTTCAAAGGATGGAAAGTGGTATGTTTGTGCCTTTTTTCAGTCTACATTCTTTCTGTGTAAATTAAACTTTTAAACTCTTTAGAGTATTTTAAAAGCTGTTTTTCACTTCAAATACTTTTGGTTATGCTGTATCTATGCTGAGTTACAAGAGAAATGTTCAATTGTTTACATACCAGTTCCTATGACTTCCTAATTTGTTCTCACTGCTATTTGGGTTCAGAAAATTACCGTGGAAAGTAGAGAAAAAATTAAATATTGCTAGTGTGATTGAGCAATGGGTTTTCAACATCACTTCTTCTCTTTTAGGTACAAGGTTCTGGAGCGAGCAGTAAAAATTTTAGTCAAAGAGGAGATTTTGAAAGAGAAAAAAGAACTACTAGATGAAACAGTAATGCGGTTGTTACCTTTCATGGTAATCACTAACGCAAATTCAAAATCTTCAGATTTGAAAATGGCCATTTGTCTGTCAGAATCTGAGCTCTGCTCCTTACACCCTTTGCTGAAAGGTTGGCCAGAAGGTAAAGCATTAATTCCAACTAATTGGGTAAAAGAAAAATCGTGACAATTTACAGCATCATGCTTATTGAACCTAAACACTTACCGAAGGAGACTGGCTGTCGCTGCCAAGCTGTTGTGCTATGAGTGTGAACAGAGTTCTTTAAAAAGCTCTTTGAAAAGATGAAGAAATTGTCTAGTATGTTTCTGACCGTTTCTAAACATTTTAAGCCACCGGTGTTTTAATCTGTGATTTGTATACGTAGGTTGTCTGATTGTTATTTTTTTCCCTTGGAATAGCTCTTGAAGAGGGAATTAAATCTAGCAAATCTACAGAGTTGATTGGAGTGGCCAACAAGACAATGATTCTGCTGTTTTCTGAAAACATGACTTCAGAGGACCCTTCCTCACTCTTGCAAATGGTATGTGTACCATGTTACCTTAACCTTAAGACATCTTGCTTTCCAGGTGGTCAAATGTGATATAGAATAACTTGGTGTATGCAATTCTGAGCGTTAGTATGCTGTTGTGAAGCTGCTAGGCAAATATATATATATATATATATATATATATATATATATATATATATATATATATATATATAAAATAACAAATCCCAGTACAATCTAGGTAAAACAAGATTTCTACCTTAATGCAAGGAAGAGGAGAAGCGAAGCTATTACCTGTTCTGAGAAATTATTAGGGTAACTAAATACCAGGAATTTTTAGTTTCCTGAAAAAAAATTCTGGGGAATAAACAAATATACCTGTGGGTAGTTCAAAGAAACAGACGCTTGTGCATTCCCACGTTCCAAAGAGCACCATTACAACAGACAGTAATTTGTTACTGGTGGTAGAAGGTAACAAGGATTTAGTTGGACCTGTGAATGAAACGCAGTTTAAAGTCATAGTGAATTTCCCACTGTCTTACAGACTTTTTGTTGTTGTTTTTCCTCCCCTCTGTTTTCTAAGGTTGAGGATCTGATACTCCTTGCTGAAACAGAGTCTGACAGCGTGAGACACAAAGTAACTGCGTACATAATTGGTTCAGTGCTTGTTCAGTGCTGCTGCGACTGGCAGATGAAGGAAAGTTACTTTTCAGTGGCTATCAGAGTCTTCTGTTTCTTGGATAAAAAAATAAAACATCTCAGAGCTTGTGATCCTGCAGAGGTAAGATGTAAACAGTTTGGAGAGGGCATTTTCTTTGTAATGGAGACATCTTTTTTATTGGAGAACAAGAAGTGCATAAAGCTTGAGAAGGACTGAAAATCTCTCCTTCATTTCTTTTCAAAGCAAAAATGCATACCTGGCAGCAGTACTGGCAGCTTCAACTGCCATTAAGAATTGCTTTTACATTCTACCACTCTAGTGGGTCTGCATTAAAAAACTAAGTACTCCAGAGCTTTAGGCTAGCATCCCACCAACTGATTCAGTGTTTCAGAGCTGTGGGCTTGGCACAAAGTTCAGGGTGCTTCTGCCAGCTACCCGTTGGCATCATGTGGTGTCGCTGATGGGGTTAAGAATATGAGGTTTTTTAGGCATTGAGTAGAGGTTTTACTGGCTCATTCAGTAGGGGAAAGAAGGAAATGTGGTTGAGTACGAAAAAGAGCTTATGCTAAGAGCGGTTCCAGAGGAGGGCCCCAAAAATGATCAGAGAGCTGGAACACCTCTCCCACGAGGACAGGCTGAGAGAGCTGGGGCTGTTCAGCCCAGAGAAGAAAAGGCTCCTGGGCGACCTTATTGTGGCCTTTCAGTACTTACAGGGGCCTATAGGAAAGATGGAGAGAGACTTTTTACCGGGGCCTGTAGTGATAGGACAAGAGCCGATGGTTTCAAACTAAAAGAGGGTAGATTTAGCTTGGATGTAAGGAAGAAATTCTTTACTCTGCGGGTGGTGAGGCCCTGGCACAGGTTGCTCGGAGAAGTTGTGGATGCCCCCTCCCTGGAAGTGGTGGTGGTCAGGTTGAGTGGGACTTTGAGCAACTTGGTCTGGTGGAAGGTGTCCCTGCCCGTGGCAGGGGGGTGGGAACTAGATGATCTTTGAAGATTCCTTCGAACCCAAACCATTCTATGATTCTATGAATTGCAACCTCAAGCAAGTCCCTGCAACAATATCGGAAGCATTGTTCCTGAATTTCTTGGGGTTTGTTTTGTTGTGCAGCTCCACAAGCAGTTGTATTGACACTTGGGAGGTAACATGGAGGCGTAAGGAGGAGCCATCAGAGAGGCAGGAACAATGGTTCAGAAAGAGTAATTCTGCATCTTTCTGCTATCTTTTTTGCTTTATTTTTACCCGTATTTCCCATTGGGGTCTTGATTTATTTTTTTGTTGGAACACTTTACTCTTTTTTTGTGTGTAAGAGCCCCACATGCGTAGGGCTGTGTTTCTGTGTGTGCATCCCCTCACACACACACACGTAGCAATACGTGGTAATTAGTTATTCTGACCGCAGATTGTTTCATTAAAGAGTTTTTATATATACCAGTATCTGAGAGATACAGATTTTGTTGCTGAAACAGAGCTAGATGAAAGGATTAAACTCAATGCTCATAAAATGCTGTGAGTAATTCCTAATCACTTTGAAGAGATATTTTAGAGAGATTGGTATTTTACTCTTATGTTACCTCACTTACGTAAACTGTTTATTATGGTAGTAAGAGCTGTCATAGGTTTTAAAACTGCAGACGCAAGTTTATACGTAAAATCAGAAATGTAATTCACTTCATAAGGATACCTCTTTTGAGACTGGAAATGAAACATTGCTGAATTTCAGTGCTAAATTTCTGTCTCTGGTTGGATGAAATTGTGACGGTATACATTAAAATGAATTTTAATTCACAGGAAGCTCCCCTAAATTGGTCTGTTGAAATAACAGAGGAAACTTTGGTCCCTAAGGACTTGTTAACTGCATGTATAGAAAAGCTCAACAACGATCAGACTGCTCACGCAGAGGAGTCGGCTATGTTCCTGTTCTTATTGAAAAACTTGATTAATGGCCTAAAACCTCCTCTGTCCTTTTCAAAAGGTAGGTGTTAAGGTTTTGGCTGTATTTTATATCCGTGAAATGAAGAAGGAAGGTTAATTTTTTTGTCTTCAGAAGCTGTTGGAAACAAGTAAGCCTTGCTTCCCAAGCCGCCTTCCTTTATTGTTATTATTGAGATCTGTAAAGTTTACTTATTTGTGAACATGAAATCAGCCAGATATATTGTCTTCTATTAAGTAGAGGTGTCTGTTTTCTCTTGGTCTCTGAAGTTGTTCATATGCATCCACTGTGTCTTATTTATAACCTGTATTTTTTAGAGGAAACGTGGTGGAATCCCGAATCTCTGAATCGAGATAGCCAAGACTACCTGCACCTCCTTTTGGGGCTCTTTGACCTACTTGTCTGTGGAGCCAGTGAGGGAAGCGATGCTGTTCAGTACAGAGCATTGATGAATCTCTTATTCAAGGTACTGTTTTTGCATTTATTGCTCTGAATTATTAGTCATCAACTATGATGGAGTTGCATAAGTTTTAAGGAAAACAGAAAAATTGAGAACTGATCCTGCAACGCTGCTTGTGGCATGGTAGTACAGTGAGCAGATGAAAGTCTAAGCTTCAGCTGGTTCGTTAACCCTAATTAAATGTAATAATAGAAAACTAAAGTAAAGAAAACAATAAATGGCCCAGTTGAGGCAAGGGCAAAAACATAGCACTGATTTGCAGGACAAGGTCAAGAGCTTGAAGTTTGAGCTAAAAGTTTTGGTCCTGTCTAGGAGCAAAGCAAATGATTGCTCTGTAAAATTTTTTAGTTTTTAAATACAAAAGCTTAAAGGAAAATTTTCAGAAGGCATTGCATGTTTTCTTACAACATCATCTCATGTTTTCTCACCCTCACTGAGTGATACTTTTTTGTGAATAAGGGATTTTGGCAGTCTGGATTTTAGATGAGAGGGAGCAGTAACTGCACATTCGGAGGAAAAGAGAAGCAAGTAATGGACACAAAGCCACTGTTGCTGGATTTTGATGCTGTCTCCTCAAGAACAGCACATGACAAACACAAACAGAGGAAGGAAAGAATAGCAATGATTTCGTAAAAAAAACTTGTTTCTGATGTTAATTCTTGTATATAACTTTGTCTAATTATCAATCACTCCAAGATACAGTGAAATTTTACTGACACTAAGCTGTTAAAGAGTTTGATTCAGTGCCTGGCTAGTTAAAGGCTGTCAGCAGTGAATCAAGGATGTTATTTTGCTGGGATTTTTGGCTGAGCAAGCTGGGTAATGCTGCACAGAAGAAGAGAAGAAGGTGGGAGGAGGGACTACGGAAGGTTTGTAGAACAGTGTTAGTAATGCCCTAGGACCTTGTGAAGGCAACAGCTGCAGCACTAATTTGCTCCTTTCACTTGTGGAGTACTGCCAGTTTTAAGGGTGTTTGATTTGAAAGGGACAAGAAAGTTATTTTTGCCCACTCGAGAACAGTTAATATAACTAAAACCTAGATCTTGGTGTGGGCTTGTGGAAAAGAGAGTTGGCAAGAGTATGTCAGAAGCTCTCTCAGTTGTGTTCAGCCTGCGGGGTGCTGAGTGGGCACTCCTGTTTGGGGAATGACGAGCTCTTAGGATTCCAGAGAGCACCTTGCAGACAGAAGGCATGCTACCTATTGCCAGACTATATAGTAAGGAGGAACTTTAAATTGATTTGGGATACTATTGGGAGACAATGTAACTGCTTCAAAATCAGAAGCTGTCCTCATTAAATTTTGACAGAAAGGTTCTAAAGCAAAGTTGAGGTAATTGGATGTAGATGTGTGAAAAACTGAGCTGAATCTTCTTGTAGCAGCTATTCCTGTTGCAGGGGTGGGGGAAGGTCTGACCTGTGCCCACCATTGTCAGTGACACAGGTACGACTCAGAGTTGGTTCATTGTGGTCCATGCTCTATTGTTATAAAGCCCATACAGCCAATCCAGGGCAAATTCGAAGAATAAAGTTTAGTGTGAATATTCAGCACAGAAAGCTGTGCTGCACAAGGAAATTGGATGCCTGGCTCTTCTGAGACAGCAGTTTGTAGACTTCTGAAAATCCGTTTATGTGACTGATGAAAAAGTCAGGGATTACTTAGAGCACTTTTAATATGAAGATTACTGCTGCACAAAACAGGAGACAGAATTTTTTTATTTTGCTTTATTTTGCATATAACAATTTTCTTGCGCAGTTGACACACTATACGAAAGTTCATATGGATGTGTTTTCAGTCTGTTACGATAAGAAAAAAAACATTGTATTTACGTACCTATAGACTACAGGTTAACTGTTAAACTGAATAAGCCAGCTGTTAAGCAACATGTGGACTTTTATACACTTGTAAGTACATTTTACCCAAAAGCATCTATTTGATAGCTTTCTCTTCACAAAAGATTCTGAGTCCTTAGTTCTCTTTCTGCGTACTCCTTTGATTTGGGTGGTTTATCAGTTGTTGTGAGTAGTAGTTTGCCAAATAAAGTTATTAAACAGGTACTTTTCTATTTTTTTTTTCTTTCTTTTTTTGTTAAATACAAGGTACATCTAAAAGATTCAGAGATTCTCTTCAAATTCCTTTCAATTTTATGGACTCACAGTTATAACCTTTCAAATCATCTGAACTATGAAGTCAGTGCAATGCTACAGACTCAGGCTTTATATATTGGCTATGCACTGCTTGAATCACAGACACACCAAAAAAAGAAACAGCTGCTGTCGCCATCATCTCCAGGTAAAGTATAACACTATGTATCTCTCATCTTAAGATTTAATCACAGTGGGTTTCAATGTTATGCAATTTCACTACATTTTATACCATGAAGGATTCTCGTAGTCATTTATGTTCAGCTGCACTGGGCTGAGGCAGCTTTCTTGCTGATTGACTGCTGCAGTTATTAGCCCAAGGTTGGAAGTAGGTGAAACCACTTTTTTTTAATCTCAAAAGTGTTAAAGAAACACTCCGCTGTGCTGAAGAAGTCAGTCAGAGCACCTTTCTTTCTGTGCGGTATGAGGATGTGGCAGTGAGTAGCAATATATGAACTTTCCGAGCTTAAACATGAATATAAGGACTGTGATGAAGAAGTTCAGAGCCATGGATCTGTGAGATTTGGGTTGGGTTTGTGTCGTCTAGAGCTTTGTAGTGAAAAGAGATGACTTTTTAACTCCAAAGTAATGTCGATGTCTCTTCAGAGACAGATACGATAAAATTCTGACCACTCGCTTTGTTCTGTTGTCTTTTCCTCCTTCCTTCCCTCATTCTTTTTGCAGTGATGATATCTTTGCTAATTAACTTGGGTAGTCCTGTGAGTGAAGTTCGAAGGGCAGCTCTCAACTGTCTCCACTCCTTGAGAGGGATAAAGGAGTCTCTGTTTCATCCTGTTCTTCAGCATTTGCAGCAGAAGACAGAAGAGATCATATCTGACCCTGCGTACATAACACAGGTATTTTTGTTAAGGTGTGCATTAATACAAGTTTTGCCGCTGCTGTGAGCTTCCATCTTTTCCAGACGAAGTCAACTGGGAAAGTTCATTGTCTTTGTATACTATAGCAGACTTTTTTTTTTTTTTTTTTTGAAGGACTATAAAAACATTCATGTGATTTCTTACACACAGAGAATTGAGAATGCCAGTCAAATAAGAAGTTTTAACTTGTGATTTATTTACAGGTGAAGAATTCTGTTTGTATCTAGATTGCATTATTACACAAGCATCCAATAAATGTTGGTTGAAGGCATTATTATTGCAGGGTAAGAACTTACTTTTCACTTTGTTTATTAACTAGATAATGGAAACTCTATTTGAGGAGCTTGAGACACAAACAAAACAGAAATTCCAGAAGAAAAAGTTGTCAGAAGCTTTGGAAAGCATACTGGATTGTGTACAGAACCCTATTTTCCCATCATATATTGCAAGAAACTTAATGAAAATTCTTCATCGAGTCCATGGTGAGGTAAGTGAAGCTGTTCTAGCTGTTTTATGGGTTCTGCACTTGACTGAAATGCTGAAATCAGTTTTCACATAAAAATAATGCTGTTACATAACTTCATAATGTATGAGACTATTGGCAGTAAGTTGATACCTCTAATAACAGGCAGTAGTGCTGCAAAGGATGATTTAGTGAAACACAAAATATTGCATGCTCCATCCAGGAATGTAAGGGCTGCACAAGTTTGCACTGGAGTTGTTAAGGAAATTCCCTTGATGTTACTGAAAAAGACAGTTTCAGAAGATCTTCCATAGGAAATTTATTGCCTTGGTTAGATATCAGTGAATATAGAGATTTCTGTACAGAATTGTAACATAATAGGTAGGTAGTACTATCAATTTTATTTGTACGTATTAACTTCTTATCTAGTATATTGAGAATTCTTCTGTTTCAGCGCTGGAAAATACGTGAGTTCAATGCTCAAAGAAACAGATGAGATTATGAATTTTTATGCTCTGTTCAGTTGTATGTGCCTTGAAAGGACTGTGAACTGGATAGAGGATGAGCATTCGTGCCCCACATTTGGGTTTTGTAGGAGACAGCAGTCATAAATCGATGAAAAAAATTGCCTTGTTTCTGTACTTTAAAAATATGAAATACTGCTCTGCAAAGGAGAATAGCAAAGTAGCAGATGAATATGTACTTGTGGTAATCTCACAAGAATTCTTGTATTTTTCCTCTTGAATAGCTGTTGCATGAAATACTATATGCAGTGTGTTACCAGAGAGGGGATGTTGCAGTAAAATGAAGCTGTGCTATTGGAAGGTTGTTACGGTGAGGATGGATGAAAACTTCTCTTATGAATTTCCTCTGTTTGCAGATGATTCTCTCTCACCTCTTGCCTGCACTAGACCGGTTGCTAGAGAAGGTCTTTAAGAAACCCGAGGCCATGCTGAAAGATGAAGTTGTTCTCCTGCATTTCTTCCTTGGAAAGTTTAATGAATATTCAGCAGCTCTCTTGTGCAAGAATCAGCAGAGTCTGGATTTATTTATCAAAAGTCTGCATGCCGCCAAGAAAATCTATGAAGAAATTCCACCTTTTCAGATCACAGCACTTGGGCAGGTATGGCTTTTTGAAAGATGTTTAATTTCTGCTTAAAGCAAAGAGCAGTGTTTAGGATTGGTTTTACAAGGACTCTTCCTGTGTTAATGATTCCATAGCTTTTGACCCGTCTTTCTTTTAGTACAAGCTTACAAGGTCTCCACAATGTCTTTGAAACATCTAAACAGGCTGCAGAACTTTCTCTCTTGACTTACCAGAAGGAGAAATTGCTGCTGGCTTTATTTTTGCGTTTTGACAAGTGTGGAATAGAAATGTCATTGTATTTGCATGCAGGCAAATACCTGTATCGTTGCCTGCAGACGCTACTGTTCCACAGTCCTTAGTTTTTGTCAGGCTGGAGCTTTACTTCATGTTTTTCTTCTGAGGAAAAAATTGTCAAGAAAATACAGTAGGTGAGAAATAGTCTAATTTGAAGGAGGCTACAAATTCAGGACTTCTCGTAGGCAGGTATTAGCATATACTCACCAAAGGCTGGCAACAGCAGCTTTGTTCCCCCCACCAGGCAATGTGTGTGAAAAATTTCAGGAACCAGTATGTCTGACGAATGTTTCAGAGTATGTGCTTTGCATCTCAGGATTCCTGGATGTATACAAATATGTAGTTAATATGTAAATGTTTATGATATATGTTCCTTCTAACAAGTGTGTGTGATTGGGTGTGTCATACATAATCTAACATACCTAAGTTCCATAGCTTGTGATTTCGTTACCCTCTTACAGTAAACCTCTCTGCATCCTTTTTTTATTCCCTTTTGTAGATCACTAAACCGTTCTTTGCAGCTGTGTCGGGTGGGATGGTGCAACAGAAGCTATTAAAAGTATTGTTTGACTTACTGTTAAACTGTAAGAACCCGCTTTGCGCCCAGGCTATTAGCAGTGTGTTTAAAGGGGTAAGTGGGAAACTCCAGAACACAGAAACCTTCAGACCTGTTGCAGTGGCTCTATGCTGCTACATTCAGTAACACTCATTGTTTGCATCAGTCGTAGCATGAAAGGAATCAGAAATGATTTGTTACATAATACAGTTGTGTAAATAGCATGAAAAGTTTGTTAAATGACTGCTTTTAGAGGTATTGCTTTAAAAGCCGTGCATCAGTCATTCACTGTACTGCGTGAATGAATTCAGCAGAAGTCACTTCTTTCTGCTGCACTGATATTAATTTTCTGAGATACGTCTTGATATGTGGATTATATACCCCTATGTGCATGGAAGGGGCGTGTTTTAAAACAAAGGAGGGGGCATAGATGTGTGATAGGGCATGTTGTTCATGGGTGCTTGCATTATTGTTCTTTGTGTCAGATTTCAGTGTGTGCTGAGCAGATTGTCAGAGAACTGGAGCCTCCTGAGAAAACCAAAAGTCTGGCCACTGTTCAGCAAACTAGAAGGCAGAAAATGCAGCAACAGAGGTAAAATAACTAGAAACCCCAAAACGATACTGGTACAGTTTGAAAACGCCACTTGTTTTACTACATCGCATAGTTTGTATTGAAAGCATAAGCATCTATTTCTTCTTTTCCCATGCACGGTAAAATAACTCTGAGCTACTTTTGGCAAGAGAAAACAAACTCAGGTTGCTGTTTGCAAACGGATGGAACTATAGTCAAAAATTAAAAAAAAGAAAAAAAAAATCCAGTAGTTTTAATATTAATATTTGCTCTTATAGAGTCTGGCTTGACACAGTTGAACAAGATTCATTTTTGTAGGTAGTAAACTTGGCTAGTAATAAAGAAGTATGGACAGATTACATACACATGGCTGAAGTCTACAGATGCTCATCAAAATATTCCTGTTAGTAGACTGAAAAAACAGTATTTTCTTTCAGTTAAAATGTTAATATTATGAATTTTTAGATTGCTTCATCGTGTTTCTTCTCTCTATTCTCATAAGGGAGGAGGTGTTTTGTCCACTGTACTTATTCTCTTCTTTAAGCATCAGCTGTCAGCTGTTGAAATGGGTTATTGAATTGGTTTTCTTGGTTTGACTTAGAATAGCTGTTCTTGTGTTCTTATTTTCCTTCATTTGACCTTTTTTAACAATCATCACCCATGAGGTTGATCCGTCCGTAAACTCTGTCTGTCAGAGTTTATAAACACGCACCCTCAGGCACACCCCCATTGCCTGCAGAGTCAGTGGAGTGGTTCCAAAGGTGCAAATTCCCTGGGCTGCAAGCAGGTCAGCATTTGAGCTATTATTTGTAATAGAGTTCATTTTTTTTGCACAGAAGTCTGCTTCATTGTGTAGACTTTTTGTATACGCAGAAGGCATGCTGTACTTGTTTGCTTTTTCAAGTTTGGGCTGGATTTTCTCTTGATTGTTTAAAATGTGTTGGTGCTTCTAGCAAAAGCCCGCACATTGCCACCTCTGCCAGCAGAAGCAGTAAAGGATATTACTATGTGGAAAAAGAAGTTGTATTTTTTTCCTTTTGCCTGTGTTTGTTCCCCGAAACACTGCACTATTACGGATGTGTATCCTGATTGTTGGTCTTGTCTTTGTAGAAAGCCTCAAGATGCGGAAATGGCACCAGAAACAAACCAATTCAGCTGGCAAAGGGTTATGCTTATTCTGGAATTACTGCAGCATAAGAAGAAGCTTAGACGTCCGCAGGCATTGGTACCTGCGCTTTTTAACCTGCTGAGCCGGTAATCGAGCCCCCATAACCCGGGAGTCCTTGAGCTTTCTCTTCTTCAGCAGACGCTGTAAAGTGTTAAAATACGGGCTGCTTTCTCTCTGCTTTGTTACCATGTAACATTGTAGGTTAGCTTGCCTTTTTTACCTGAACTTCTTTCAGGTAGATCAGATGAAGGGAGTGGGAAATTGTTCAGAGTTTTTTTCCCCTATAAACAATGTGATGGGCTTTTTAAGATGGTGACTTGATGTACAGCTTCTTACCTAAGACTTTGCTTCTGAGGTGGAGGGCTTGGGATTGCTAAGAAGGATGACACCTTGTGCTAAAACTGGCACAATTGACAGGACTTATGTCTTTTGCAGAGCTATTATAATAATACTCTAAGCTTTAAAATTCCTCCCAAAACATTGTGAAACAGCCTTCATCCAGTGCAGCCTAAGAAAACGACTGCTTTTCCTGCCAGCCCTATCTCCAGGTGCTTAGGAAAGGTTACGGATAGATTGGGTATTTGTCTTTTTTTTCCTTACGACTTGCCTTTACGTAGACTGGCAATCATATTTCAGGTAACCATCTTATACTCCTGACAGTGCTTTGATAATTGTCTTTTCTTAGGCCAGTTTATGTATCTGAAAACAAACGAAAAAAAAGACACTTTTTGCAAACACTGTTTAGAAACATCAATTTAGAACTTCTGTAGAATGCACACTGCAGTTTCTTACTTGTATCTTAATATGCAGTTTAGTTTTGTCACTTATTTTTCTGTCTCCTTTTTCAACTCCCATATGTTTTCCTGAATGTATAGGTGTCTGGAACCTATGGCATCAGAAGAAGAAAATATGGAATATACAAAGCAGCTAATTCTCAGCTGCTTGCTAAGCATCTGTCAGAAATTGTCTTCAGATGGTAGCAAGATCCCAGCAGGTAAAAACTGCCAGACTCATTTCTTGGAACTTCTCTCATGAGTACAGCATTAAAACAGTGTTCTCTGACTTTTTTCTTCTCTGAGTCTGTGCTGTATCATTGAGGATACTCCTTTATAGGGTATGCAAGTTTGTCTCCTTAATCATTTTTTGTAGATCCCTTCGGTATGGTCTGCAAATTGAAACCATTGCTCGAGTGTACTGTTTTCATTCCTACATCATTGACCATTAAAGTGTTAATCAGCGAGGATTTTTTACTTGCAGATATCCTTGACAAAGAAAAATTCAATGTGGAACTGATAGTTCAGTGCATCAGGGTATCTAAAATGCCCCAGACACACCACCATGCACTGCTGCTCCTCGGTGCTGTTGCTGGCATGTTTCCTGTAAGTAGTGCCTGAAATTTATGTGTCGGCTTTTCTCTTCAGATTCCAAATATTGGGAAGAGTGAAGAACCTATACAGCTGTTCTATGGAGAGAAACTTTCCGAAAGGAGCAAGAGGCAAAATTTCCAGATTCCCTGCTCTTTTAGGGCTTTCTGTTCCATTTTGCTTGAAAACAAACCTCTGTCTTGATGCTGTGGTCGCTAGTCATTTGTGACTTGCAGTGAAGCGCATTAGGAATGGAAAATGCTTCACCTTCCCGGTGTGGTCAGAGCTCTGGTGCATTGTTTCTTCTTTCCCCTGCTTTTTTCTATACAAGAGAGAAAACATCTAGTCCAATAGCACATGTATGCTTACAAGCTCCTCTCTTGTACAACACTGAGAAATGTAGTTGATTAAAAAAAACCAGGTTGGTCTGAGTTTAATTGACTGAGAAACAGGTCTTTTCTGCTATGGATTGACATTTGAGCGTACACTCACTCTTCTAAGTAAGATTCTTTTGCTTGGAAGCTGTAAAAGCAGCAGAATATATCCAGATGTACCAAACTCAGTTTGCAACTTTACCTCGGTGTTTTCTCCACACATTTGGAAAGCTAACGTGTTTTCCAAAAGGCAAAACTGGAATGTTTTTGACAAACTTGTGGAGGGTTTGGCTTTTTTATTGTTGAGGTTATCTTTGTCACCATCTTAGTGCCATTATATGCTATAGAACTGAGCTTTTATTGTATACTAATATTGGCCCTTACAAGATTTTCAAGGTCAAAATACAAGGAAATACTTTGTATGAGTCTCATCTATCTTTTTAAATCTAAAACACTCCTTCAGTTCACTAAAACTGAATGAGAAATGTACCCATAACTTCTTGTTCTAAGTTCTGGCAAACTAGGAAACTAACTCCTGAGCTCCCTGACACATCTAAACCAGCCCTCTTAAAATCAGTGACCATGGTAATGATCTCGCCCAAAAAAGGGCCAAAAATTTAAATGTGCGTGATTGCTTCCCATTGTATAACAGTGGATATTGTAGATGCTTTACAAATATAAGAAG
This sequence comes from Opisthocomus hoazin, assembly GCF_030867145.1. Taxonomy (NCBI): domain Eukaryota; kingdom Metazoa; phylum Chordata; class Aves; order Opisthocomiformes; family Opisthocomidae; genus Opisthocomus; species Opisthocomus hoazin. The sequence goes on along the minus strand of NC_134415.1, from coordinate 8,851,676 downwards.
GGTGGGTGGGAAAGGTACTGACAGTCGCTGGAATCTACGGGCCACACTCATATTTATGCTTCTGCAAATCTCCCCATGGCTGAGTTTGCTTGTCATGCTGCCATGGCACGGAGTTGAAGAGTACAAGGTACTTCATCAGACTGAACTCTCAATTTCCACTCTTTAATTACTTGCTTAGAAGTGTATCTTGGTTTCTCTTAACAGTTGCATAGTAAGTAGCTTTAGGAGACACTATACATTTAAAATTAGTTCGTGGAGATTTGGGTAGATACCTGTGATTCTGATTGTCTTTTGCAGGAATCTAGAGGCATTTGTGGGAAGGAGAAATACCTTCAGGTATAATATGTAGAGCAACCCAGTTCAAAAAGCAGACTCATCTGTCTTCTTTTCCAGGATAAAGTTCTCCACAACATTATGCCCATTTTTACATTCATGGGAGCAAACGTCTTGCGTCTGGATGATACTTACACATTCCAAGTGATTAATAAGACAGTGCAGATGGTGATTCCTGCTCTTATACAGGTAAATTTGTCTACTTAATGGAAAGGAGTAGAAAAAAGTCACCAATCAGATTACCAGTTAAGTAAACGGTTTAGAATATGTAATGAGTTGTAGCCTATTCTAGGGTTATTTTTAGATAGATATTAAATTATATGTAATAACTATATTAACACGCTACTCCTCATCTGACCAACTCTGATTTCGTCAGACTACTGCTTCTTCTTAGTCTTACGAGCTCCTGCACTTTATAAATGGTTTAGCCAAAACAATTCACAACTGTCCCTAAAGAGAACCCCAAACATACTTATAAGTTCAAGTCTTTCATCCTAAAAATAGCGGGAAATTCAGTAGAAGAACCTTTGGAAATCAGAAGAAGGTATTAGTCCTATAATAATATGTCATGATCATATCAGTCGTAGTCATGGTCTGAAGGAAGTGGAAGGGTAAAATATTTGATAAACACTTTTATTTATCCAGCTTGTGTTTGTGTGGGATTTCTTGTTTTGGTCTGGACATATTAAATAAATTATTATAAATCAAAACAAAAATACATCATTGTTTTTCAAATGGGTTATTTTTCCTTCAGTCAGATTTCACTTGCACCTAATAGATCTTAATTCTAGAGTCATCCATAGATTTAAACATGAAAAATGACATATAAATTTCTATGTAAAAAAAATTAAAAAAAAAAATTATTCTAATAATGGCTGGAAGGTTTGGGGATTTCCTGATGTATTTTTTAATAATATGTGTACATATTTTGCAGCTCCCTGTTAGACCAAGTTCCAGTCTTTTTTTTTTTTTTTTTAAACCTTTCATAGCAGCCATCACAAGTTTCTTGTGACAATACTTTTATGGCACACACAATTATTGCATGTAAGGAGAGCCTAATGTTACTTACCTGAGATCATGTAGCCTACTTGTATTATTTTTACAAGGCCCTTGAATCCAAGACTGGAACTATCAGGCTTACAGGCAAAGTTTTCAGAAGGACGTGGCGCTGCTTTCCCTTGAAAGCATCTTGCTTGTTTTAACTGATGCCAAGTAGCTGGTTTTCTCCTTTGGGTTTTTTTCTTTTTATTTTTTTTAATTTTATTTTATTTGAAATATCTTGCTTAAACGCTGAAAAGGAACTGTGTGATTGAAAACTGTTTCTTTTGGAGCACTTATATTTTCCTCGAGATTGTGATTTTGGTAATGCTGTCATCAGGCGCGTAGTGCTTTTTCTCATTTTCTGAATTTACACCAAAGAACTTGTACCCATCTGCAATAACCTGTTTGACCTGCTGGACCTGTTGGTACATAGGCTGAAGACAGCGATTTGTCAGAGTCCTCGGGAAGCGTGGAAGAGGTGGTGATAAAGATCGTCCGTGTGTTTGTGGATGCCTTGCCCCATGTGCCGGAGCACCGCCGCCTGCCTATCCTGGCCCAGCTGATCACCACCGTGGGGGGAGATAAGTTCCTCTGGGTTCTCCTGGTGCTGCTGTTTGAGCAGTACGTGACCAAAACAGTGACGGCGACATCAAGCACAGACAAGGTTAGGAGACGAGTGGGGTCAGCTTTTTCCTCGAGAAGCTGATCTCCCCCTTACTGTTCATGGCCTTGCCTTGAAGAGGGTGCGAGATAAGCCCCTGGGTTATGCTAAGATAAGTGGTGAGCTCTGAGCTTGTGCTGTAGCAGAACCTGATGATGATGTTGCCTGCGATTTGTTTTGCAGGTACAATATTGTTTTGTCCTGGAGACTGAACAGTAAGTCAGGTCATGTTGTACAGCAGTCCTTGACATGAAGAGCTGACAATCAAATTATGAAGTGCTTCGATATTTTTAAGGTTTTTTCCTTTAACTGTGTTAGTGAATGGTACTGGTCTTCCTGTACAGACCAAGATAAACCCTATTACGTTCTCGTGTAGGCAGGCCCTCGGATTAGGTGAAAGCGTAATTTACAGGGAAAACTAAAAGAATTATCAAAGGAAGATTGGTGAGAAGATACAGTCTTCGCTGTAGCAATTTAATCTCTTTCTGTACCCTCTGGAACGATGTTATCTCCAAGTGCTTCCTGCTGTTACCCTTGGTGTTAATCCTGGCAGTAGCCAGCTCACCATGGCATTTTCACAAACTCACTGAGGAGTTTTCTGAGTCTTTTTATCATCATTAGTAATATGTTTTTAATTCTTAAATTTTTTTTTTTTAATTTCTCAACCATAAACAGGATGCTGTTCTAGAAGCAGACACGGAATTTTGGATTTCCATCTGTTGCGAATTTAATGTACGTTCTCAGTTCAAGAGCATGATGAAAATAATCCAATACTTGACAGAGCTGCCAGAGAACAAAGAAGGTAACCACAAAACAGAGCCAGCAGATGCATGTAAACCTTCCTATTACAAGGGATAAGGGGTAATGGCTCTAAACTAAAAGAGGGTAGACTTAAACTAGATACAAGGAGGAAATTTTTGACAATGAGGGTGGTGAAACCCTGGCCCAGGTTGCCCAGAGAGCTGGTGAATGCCCCATCTGTGGAAACATTGGAGGCCAGGTTGGACGGGGCTCTGAGCAAGCTGACCCAGGTGAAGATGTCCCTGCTCACTGCAGGGGGGTTGGGCTGGATGGCATCTAAAGGTCCCTTCCAACCCAAAGCATTCCATGATTCTGTGATCCTGTAGACAGAAGACTAAGGGATACAGAATTACTCTAATGACTGTTTTTTTAATAAATGGCTAAGATATGTGATTACTTTTTTTTCTATCCTTTTGAAGTCTGATTTGAGCACTTAGAATCAAACAGTAGTCCTCATTTTGAAGGTACAGTAAATCATTTAGTTGAAATAAAAAGCTGTTACTCATAGCAGACAAGATCACAGGGACTACCAGTCATTTCTGGGGTTTTTTTGAGGTTTTGTATCTTTCTACTATAATATAGTGGAGCAATAATTAAACAATATGTTTTAATACTTTTCCAGACTGTTATTTCAAAGAGCATTGGGGAAGGTGGGTGAGGGTTGCTTATTTCTGTTTAAGTTAGGACTTGCCACATTTGCTGTCCGGGTACATTTGCTCAGCCAGGAAGGACGAGGCAACGACACTGAAAGCACTTTTCCCAGATCTGTGATGCACAGTGTATGTGGTCCTGCCTCAGCCATCTCTCGTGTTTGTAGCCAGTGTTCCATAGCTTTAGCACCAAGAAAAAAGAAGATTCTTCACATAAAAACGAGCAGATGAAATGGCATTGAAATGGCACTGCTTTTTTTGATGCTGTTGAAATGAAACATTTCTCTCCTGTGGTATTTCAGAGCATCTTTTTTGGAACTTTGACATGATTTTGGATCATACCCTGACTATCCTTGATGGTCATCTGACTCTAATTTTACTTTGTTTCTGCAATCAGAAAGCAAATGTCTCTTTCTCTTGGCTGCAAATTTGTTTTGTGAACGTTTTCAACAGATGATCCTGGGCAAAAAAAGTCAAGAACATGCAAGACAAAGCTAAAAGATCAGGATGGGCAGCTCTTTAATGTGGAGTCTCACTCAGACAAACAACTTCGGCATTTCAAATTCTTGTCAGTCTCCTTCATGTCACAACTTTTGTCCTCTCAGAGTTTTGTGAAAAAGGTAAGAATGACAGATTCCTCTTAAACTGATCACATTAAGTAATTGTGCTGTACTGTAACAGGGGAGATGTAATTTTCTTTTTGATACAACTTTATATTCAAAGGGGATGAAAGAATACACTGCCCAGTGTATCTTGCTGACAGCTTTATTGACAGTTTTGAAACCTCTAGGTAATGCTAATTATTTTTTAGTAAGGCTTTTCCAGATAGACTCACTTTGTGTGATTGATGAATAGGTAACAAAGGTGAAATTTTGGTCCCAGTGGATTCCCACCGGCTCTGTGGAGTCTGGGATTTCACTCATAGTCTGTGTAACTCCAGGTTTGGCGTGGGATTCATACTATTAACTCTGAAAAGACAAAATAAATGTTAGAAATCTTTTAGGCTGTGGCTCTAGCTGGAAGTAGTTCCCAGTGTTTCAGCTGAACGTCATCCTCCAGAATGAAATGTATTTGCTACTGCATTGCCTGAGGTGTAATTGCCATTGCCTAACTGTATATTGACTGTATTGCCCAAGACTCTCATGTTTTCTTTTAGAATGAGGAGTAAGTGCGATGTGGGGAACTCGGGATCACCGTGTTAGTGGGCTTTCCATTCAGAACAAACAAATTCCTGTATTCTTGGCTATGAACTTAGTGAGGGGATATGAAGTGTCACACTTAGCATTTTCATTCTTCCTTTTCAAACCAGATAGTTGAATGTGAAGAAACAGAACTGCTGCAGGAGTTGGAACAGAGGTATGCTTTAAATCTGCTCCACTCCTCCTATTTCTAGCTTTTACTGCAACCTGGGAATATTTTTTAAGTGTAGGCCCATTAGAATATTTTTTTCCCCAAGGATACTTTTACTGTTGACCTCAGCAACAAGCAATATTTATTATATGCAAGTTATTTGGGTTTTGTTTCGGGGTTGTTTTTTTTTTTAATACAATGTGGAGTTTTTTATTTCTGAAAGGTTGCTTTATCCAATACCCACTCTTTCTGTATTTCTGATAGTGGTTATTTACATACTTGGCCATAACTATTATGCTGTTGATGATGGAGTCTCTAAAAGAATTCCAGATTTTTAACAAAACATATTGCTTCATTCACAGGAAAAAGAACCGTTATTCACAGGTGCCCCTCTATTGGTGTAAGCAAGTTACCAGTAGTCACAGATCACAGTTGTAGTCATTGGGCTGTAACAGCCAGTGATGCAAAATTGAGGGTTTCTTTTGCAGAGGCTGAACTTTTATGTTTGTTCTCAGTGAATAAGGGTGTAGGGTTTATTTTAAATGCTGTGTTCCTTAAATGCTCATTTAAAAATATCTGTATCTTCCCAGATGGTTTTTGTTTTAAAGTAGAGTTCTTAAGTAGACCTGCTGTTGTCTAGACTAGATGCTAATTTGGGGGTAACAGGTAGACTTATTTAATGTGCACAGGGTTTTCCTTATTGCCGTAGCTTTTTGTTGATATGTAGATGTGATCTGCTAGTCTCTCCATTAGGTGTTTCATTTTCCTTTATTGTTGCTGTTTTATGAAATTCTGTGCTTTCCAGTAATAAAGTCAACTTCTTTAGTGTCCTTGTTACTTACTAAAAGATGCTTCCTTTCCATCTAGGCTATTAGAAGAAGTTCTTCACTATATAAACACTGTGGCATCTTCAGTGGAAGGAAATGTGGACAAGCCAACAGCCAAATTTTGGAGGGTTCTGCTTAACAAGTCCTATGATATGCTGGATAATGTATGTCTCGTTAGCCCTCACGCTAGCAGTGGGGCATTTGTGCTTTTGATTACTAATATGATTATAACCTTTGTAGGATTTCTTGTTGGATTAGTACTAATTTTTATTGGATGGTCTGCAACCTGGTGCATCATTGTTTAAGCTCATCTAACAACTTGAGTAACTACAGCTAACGGCTTAGACAGGACAACCAGAAAAAAAAGAAAATCAGGAATGCTTATTTCCTCTAGTTAGTATTCTACTGGCTGTCATTTCACAGTCATTTCACTGTCTGCCTGGTGGAGAGGAATGGCTGTTGGCAGCATTTCTCACTGTTAACTCATAAAGTGGTTCACCTAATGCAAATGGAACTGCTGTATATTTCTACGTGGAGTTTAAATGGAAAAAAAATCCTTATGCTTTTCTTTGTAATCTTTTTCTGATCAGAAGTATATTTGTAGAATAGGATTGACGATCTTGTTGCAAGCTGTGAAACAGATGTCTTTTCACAGCGTGGATTTTTTATTTTGCCTGTGAAGCATATTCCAGTTTTCATGATGTAGATGCACAGGGCACCACCAGAAGTATTTTAGGGTGAGAAAGGATAGCTCACCAGTGTAGACGAAAGGAATTGCTCAGAAAATCTCAGAGCTGGTGGATATTGGCTGGTCAGCAGCCAGTGAACATACGTTAAGTACTGTAACTGGAACCTACTTAGTTCTTTTGCTTGCCTCAAGCCTGTCCTCTCTTCTCTGACCCTGAAACCCACGTTGGGAAGTTGAAGAGAGTTTGCCTGTCTTATTTGGAGGCTGCGATGTCACCGCACGTGGAAAAGTGTTTATGGTATTGTTTTATTTGTGTTTTCTTGTAGGTCAATGCCTTACTGCCAACAGAAACCTTCATCCCTGTCATTGGGGGACTAATGACAAACCAGCTGCCATCTGTGAGACGTAAGGCAATGGACCTTTTGAACAATAAGGTGCAGCAGCGCACAAAGTGGCAAAAGAGGCAGGTGAGGCGACATGGTTGAACTTGGCTCCTTTAGCAGAAGTACCTGCAGAGAGAGTGATGTGGAAGTGGTTTGCTCTATAAATACTTCCAGTAGTGGTGGCAAGTCAGGCTGGCAGCTCTCAAGTGGTGAGATGTAGGCTACCTGCCCATGGTTACCTTGCAGGTTGCGAGTTTCTGATTGTGTGTGTAACGTTTGTGTTCTCATGTCCTCTTAGATCCTGCAGCTCTTAGAGCTAGTTCCTGAGCTCATTGCTATTGTGCAGCGTAAACGCAAAGAGGAAGAGGAGGAGCAAGCCATCAACAGGCAGACTGCTTTGTTCAGCCTGAAGCTACTCTGCAAAGGTTTTGGCACAGAAAATCCGGTGCCGTTTGTACCTGTTCTGAAAACTGCCATTGATCTAATTTCTTCAGAGAAGGAGGAGAAGAATGTGATGGGGAGTGCTTTGCTCTGTATAGCTGAGGTCACCTGTACGCTGAAAGCCCAAGCAGTCCCTCAGCTTCCAAGGTACCATTGGGTTCTTTCTAAGAGAACCAACTGCAGCGGGAATTGGTTACACTCGAATGCGTTACTGAAGGAACACTGATGAAGGCCAAGTGGCAGTATGCCCCTGTGTGTGTTTTGTGTAGAGAAAAGGTATTCATAGTACTTGGAGGTGCTTAGTGGTCATAGCACTAAGAAGCTAGTGGGGAAATTTTAAGGGTTTTCTAATCAATGGAGTCCCTTATGGAGTCTGCTGCTGTGAACAGAGAGGCAATCTGTATGGCTTTAGAAAAGTCAGGTCGTATTCTGTTTCTACTGTAGAACAGATTGCATTTAAAAACACAAGAACCAGTACAGTTGAAAACCCTACATGTTACATTATTTTATTCTCCCTATTCAAGAATTCAAGCATCTAACTTGTTGTTTTTAAGGCTGTTTTATCTCATTACAAATAGATATTTCTTATTGCCATTAAATCTTGAAACTAAAGGTGGGGCTTTGAGCAACCTGATCTACTGCGAGCTGTCCCTGCCAACAGCAGGGGGGTTGGACTGGGTGATGTTTAAAGATCTCTTCTGATCCCAACCATTCTATGATTCTGTGATTCTAAACCTAATATCCTTCATGAACTTTGAGAAAAATGAAACACAGCAGAAGAGCCCAGAATACTGAGTTTTCTCAAATACACATGTAAAAATTCATATGAAAATTGGCCCTGCAGGATTAACAGATGGATTTATGTGATTGGAAACGTGCCTCCAAATTGTCAGGGGTTTCACCTTTCTGTATTTATGCTTGGTTGTTCACAGGCTGATGCCGGCACTGTTGAAGACACTCAAAAATAAGAAGGAGCTGGTCTCCAATGAGATTTACTTGCTGAGTGCCGTCACTGCTCTGCTGAAGGTTGCAGAAACATTACCACACTTCCTTAGTCCTTATCTTCTGGATTGCTTGCTGCAGGTGAGCCATCAGACTCCTACAGACGAGTAAACAGGGATGGGATCTGCCCAGTTCCTGGAAGAAACTACAGAGTTTACTTTTCTCTTTCTGAAACTGAAGTAGGAGCGTGTCCCAACTATGTGGAAGGTCGTAACCTATTACTCTTCTACTCACCTTCTTATGCAGATGGCTAAGATACAGAGTATGAGAGCGTCTCTTACACCTCCCTCTGACAGGTTGTCGTTTGTCTCTTTAGAAAGGGAGACGAGTCTTGAAGGATCATTCTGTAGTATCCATGATCTCCTCAAATGTGTGTATCTAACAGCTCTAGGAGGGTAATTCTGACCCCCGGCCGCTGATGTGCATGATTTTTTCAGTGTTTGTTGTCTGAAGACAGCAAAGCTCTGGACACAGACATCCTCACGTAAAGTGGTCCAGGTGATGCAAACAGTAAAATTCCCATCTGACACTTGCAACAGACAGCTACCGTACAATAAGTTCTTGAGTTGTTTTAAGTACACCTAACTTTTGCTGGATTTCCTGATAGGTTGTCCACTTGGAAAAGTTTGCGGTCGAGTTTGGTCCTTCTTCCCAGATGAGTTTACGCATAACATCATTGAAAACTATCCTAGCTACAAGGCTTTCTCCCCGAATACTCCTGCCTGCAGTTACAAAGTGTTACAGTGAAGTGGCAAACACCCGCAAGGTAAGGATTCATTTGCATGAATGAAAAGAATTTCTTTTGCATTGTGATTAAAAAGAAAGAAAGAAAAAAAAGAAACCAGCAGTGCAAAATTTGGTTCAAGTGTCCTGGCTGTGTCCCCTCCCAGCCTCCTGCCCACCACCAGCCTACTCACTGGGGCAGCAGAGTGAAGAAACAAAGAAAGTCTTAACACTGTGCAAGCACTGTTCAGCGATAGCTGAACGCCAGTGTGTTTCCAGCGTTGTTTTGGTCACAAATCTAAAACACAGCACTGTATGAGCAGCTGTGAAGAAAACCTAGGCAGAACCAGCGTGGTCTTTATATATCTCATTTTGTACTGCAGTGGTGATTCAGGAAAGTTAGACTTGGGAGAAATGTGCCAGCGTAATGTCCTTAGCATGTTAGACGATGAATGCTCGAGAGATCGTCCCATTCATAACGGCCTTGATTTATCTGCTAGGAATTTGAGTCATCATTTTCATCTGGGCTTTGCTCCTGTCTCGTAGGTGTAAACCTTTCAGACTGAACTGGTATCTCCAGGATTGGAGAGGGGAGACCAAACTCTTTTCAGGAATCCTAACAACTTAAGCCCCCCAAAAGTACAGGAAAAATTTTATTTTATTGTATTGACAGTATTTTAAAGAGTAAATGTGTGAAGTGCAAAACTGCAATTTCTTTCTTACGTCTCAGTTACTGTCAGCACCACAGTTGCTTTCGCATTGCTTGGCTTTTGTTTTGGCAGAACTGCGTGGGTCCCCTGATGAACATTTTGAAGGAGCACATTGTTGGCATGGAGAAGGAGAACCTGATCTCCCATCAGTCTGAGCTGACGGCATTTTTCATGAAAGCCCTGGACTTCCGAACAGAGCACGCCCAGGTAGCTTGTTTAGGCAGCTCAAGCTCTACATGCTAATTCTACCAGTTGTTTCAAAAACATTAGTAGTTTCCATTGCGTACGTGCTCTGAAATTCTGGGTATCAGCTATTCTGTGGTGGAGTTGCTCTTGGGGTAGAAAACAGTACGGTTAGGTATAGTCTGAAACAGACAAAATGCTTTGAAAACTCAGATTTTTACCTTTCAAACTTGGAATTATGTTCTAATTTTTCTAGGATGATTTGGAGGAAGTTGGTAAGACAGAGGCTTACATTATTGATTGTCTAACCAGTATGGTTATGAAACTTTCTGAGGCTTCTTTCAGACCCCTCTTCTTCAAGGTAGGAAGTTTAAACAAAATTCATCTGCATCAGCGTATTTGTATTTTCCAGTGCACAGACACAGGAAAGAGCTAATGTGCCTTTCACTTTCAGCTCTTTGACTGGTCCAAAACAGAGTCTACCCTAAAAGACAGGCTGCTGACATTCCACCGAATAGCAGATTGCATTGCAGACAAGCTCAAGGGTCTCTTCACCCTGTTTGCTGGCCATTTAGTGAAGCCGTTTGCCGAGACGCTGAACCAGGTCAACGTTTCTAAAACTGGTAAGTTTTCAGTTACCAACTACAGAGCCGCAGTGGCAGGCTAACGCCAGTTGCTGAAAGAGGTGAATTAGAATTGCTGGAAGTTCAGTCGCATGAGATTTACTTCACAGCACATCCTTCTCATTTCTCTTTTTCATCTTTCTCTCATGAATAAGGCATCTTTCTCATTCTGATGGAACCAAAGGCCATTTTTCATTCATGGGCTCTGGGCTGCCAGTGGAAAGTTGAGACCACATGAAAATTTTCAATGTCAGTCCCAGTGAGTTCCACGAGAATGAAATGGTGTGGAAAGAGGGTGACTTGTTTCTGTTTGGGTTTTCTTTTTTTTCTGTTCTTCTGTGCTACCTGGTGTATTCAGACTCCTCTGCTTTCTTGGCAAAAATAGGTGTTACTCTTTTGTATGGGAAACTATTTGCCCATCCCATTTGTAGTGATCTGAAGAGACTCTCCATAGCCACGGGCACGGCCGAGCACTTTTCCTGTAGCCTGTGGCTCTTCTCTTCTAGCCCCAGCTGACTGCGAACAGCAGTGGCAGACCTGCTAGGGCATTGGCTGAAAGCCGGGTAACATACTGCGTCCACTGGATTGTTCTCACTGAGGAGTACGTACTTGCTATGTAGTCCATCCTTCAGCTAGACTCACAAACTAACAGTGTTTCTGTCTTGTGGGGAAGTTTTGTATTTTGGGGTTTTTTGATGTATTTTTTTTCTCCTTCATTGGTATGTAGATGAAGCTTTCTTTGACTCTGAGAACAGCACAGAAAAGAGCTGTCTCCTGTTGCAGTTCACCGTGGACTGTCTGCACAAGCTCTTCCTGTTTGACACCCAGAAGTTCCTGAGTAAGGAAAGAGCAGAAACCTTGATGATGCCTCTGGTTGATCAGGTATTTACAAACACAAAAAAACAATTCATAGCTGATCTTTTTTTTTTTTTTCCTCCAAAAGGTGTGGGTTTTTTTAACTATCAGGCCTCAATCCTCTCCCTAAACAAAAAGGGAGGAACTAATTTCTTTTCCTTGGGCTACAGACAGTATTACTGCTTTGCCTAGGGCTCTAAATGACTAATTTTTTTATCCTCTTTCTCAGCTTCTTCATTCTGTAAGGTTCATGCATATTGTTGAGCTCTTGCAGACCAGTGCACTCCCGCTGATGCTCTTTGACTAACTCTTGAGTGCCTGAAAGCCAAAGCTAGAAGTGCTTTTGGCTGGGTTTGTCTGAGCCTGGATGCGTTTGACAAGCTTCTTACTTCCGCAGCTGGAAAATATGCTTGGAGGAGACGAGAAGTTCCAGGAAAGAGTGACAGCACACCTGATACCCTGCATAGCTCAGTTTGCAGTGGCAATGGCAGATGATTCTCTTTGGAAACCACTGAACTACCACATCCTGCTGAAAATGAGGCACACCTCTGCTAAGGTTGGGAGCTATCAGAGCTTGGACTGGTTTTCTTTGTTGCGGTAGGAAACAGGAACAGTGCCCCAAAAACCAGACGTGGATTAGCCAAGTCGTTGTTGAAATACGAGCCTAAACTAAAATACTGATACTGTACGGTGCTACTCCCAAGTTCTAGAGAGATGTGTACAGCATGGCCGCCTGCTCTGACTGCAGGCAGTCAGTATTCTGTTCCACATGTGGATGTCTTCCATACAGTTTGTGGTTTTTAAAAATTTGGTAGCTGTTGGAATAAGAGCTAAGGTGTTTGTGTATGAAGAAAGGGGCACTTTAGAGGGAACTGGAAGACAGTTATTTATCAGTCTTCAGACCTGTTTATCATGTAGAGTTTTGCCAACGCTCTCCTGTTTGACAGGTTATATGTATTCAGGGGGAGTACTGGGTTTTTCATTGTACGGAGCTAAGCCCTTCTGATACAGTGGAACAGAGTGGCGTTGTAACAGGACCTTAAAAACCGTTACATCAGAGAACCTCCAGCAACATACCTGCTTCTTGCAGCATTTGACATTATCTTAACCCAGATGTGAGATGTAAATTAGCTTAAAACTAGTTCCCCTCAGTAAGGAAAGCTAGTTCACAAACTTACATGGGAGGAAGGGGGGAGAGGGGAGGGAACGGGGAACTACACTGTAATGTTTGTTTCCTTACAAAGATTGTTGTGTTGGTTTAGGTTCGATTTGCTGCTCTGCTTGCTTTGGTAGAAGTTGCACAAAAACTGAAGGAGAACTACCTGGTCCTGCTCCCAGAATCTATTCCATTCTTAGCAGAGCTCATGGAAGGTAATGTTCTAAAGCGGCATTAGCGCAGGCAGACAACTCGCCTGTGACCAAGAAAAGAATAAGGGCCACTTGCTTCAAAGATTCAGACAGGATGATTGCTACAGTTGCTATAAATCTTATGAACTGGTATATGGTAGCTTAAACTATGCAGGATGGAAACTGAAATGGATTTTGTCCAACACCTTTCTAATGTTTGGTTAAGTTACAGTAGTTTCCTCAGTGTTACAGCCTGTGCACATCTCCTCTGTTCCATAGTTTTAGATCAGTGTTACAGTAGAAATAATTTGCCTAAATCCTGAGTCAGTGCCAAAATAATTTTTAATTATTATTTCATACCTGATGTTTGAAGACAGTTCCAGCCTTGCCAAGTGATGAAGCCTTCCTTGGGTAGCTTTGTAATCACTATTCTGCTTAATTCCTATTTCTTTCTTTTTCTAGATGAATGTGAAGAAGTTGAACAGCAGTGTCAGAAGACAATTCAACAGCTGGAGGTCATTTTGGGAGAACCACTCCAAAGCTACTTCTAAGTTTAGCCCCTTTGTTGTCAATTTTTGTCTGAATCGTGTTAGCTTCACCCATGCAAGTGTTACAGGCAAACTGTCATACTGATTTTTACCAGAGCCAAGATCTTAACTTTTTAATAAAATATTGTATGAATCTGGTTTCATCATTTCGGGATGGTCTGGGGACTTTTCATATGATTTTTCCTTAACTGCTCTTTTCTTCAGTGGGAAACTGGAGAAAGCTGTAAGCAAATTCTGATAGCTAGGCCCAAACAGAGCGACAACCTGCGAGACTCGCCGAATTCCACCGCGCTGGGGGGATGCAGTTACTGTCCCTGCGGAGGAGCTCTCATGCTACAGTGTAAGCATGGTACTGAGTGCCCATGTACTGCAATCCTGAGAATCTGCTTTTCGGTCATTTTTAGGGAAGTAAAAAGTAAACCCACTGAAGATGTTGAAGTTACAAGGATTCCTAGAGGAGCTAAAGCTGGTTTTTAGTCTTTAAAGACTGCTGCCGATTAGCTTCTTACTCACCTGGAGATCAAGAACAAATTGCTTGCTTACAAAAAAACTCACCAGCTGTTTTCCACCGGGGGTACTAGTTCATTACACTGCTTGTAAGAAAGGCTCTCAGACTGTAAAGTTAAAATGCAACTGGTTAGAACTAACACTATAAAGAGGATAACTGTCTATCCCGTCAGGTGGGGGGATGGGCCACTCTTCAGGGGGCAGCATGCCATGCAGATCTTGTCTGCAGACCGGTGACCCCGCTGTGGTCATTCATGTCCTCACAGGATTGTCTTCGAAGAAAACAACTATTAATCATGTCTGCTGTCAGCCAGAAGGGATGTTCACCTGAGAACGTCCTGCTGAGCTTCTAGATAAAGGCAAGCACGCAGAAGGGTGTCAGGCCATTAGGGAGCGGGAGCTGCCTGCCTGCTCCTCCACTGCACTCAGCCAGCGAAGCTTACCCTGCAGCCCAGGGGCATGCACAGCACAGCTCAGTCCTGAACGCCGCGCCAGCGCAGCCCAGGCCTAGGCCTGCTCGGGTTAACTGGTCGGTGGATCACTAACTCCTCGATGGGGAAACGGTCCCTCAGTCAGGGTCGCTGTGCCACCTTGGAGATACTGGTGAGACAGGTAATAAGCAAAACAAGATACAATATAGACCAAAAAGGGATCATAACTACTTAGCTACACTTAGAGAAAAGCAGAGTTCACAAATGTTTTTATTTATGCTTTTTATAGATTAAGTGTGGTAATTAAACAGTCTTAGGGTACATCTTATTCTTGGTATTGCTTCACTCTTTTAGCAGCTGTTAAGATAAATAGGAACATCCCTCACATATGTATTGACAGTCAGTAGCAACTTCTTTTTAAAAAGAGCATAAAAATTAAGACTGACATTTGTATGGAAAACTGACTGAATAGGAACAGCTTGTTTCAGATAGGTAGTGGTTTCATACAAGACTGAAAAATGATTTGTTCTCTGTTCCACTGATGGGCATCTGAGTCTCAGCTGAAATCCTGCCTGGAGTAACTGGGTTCACATGTTCTTAAAAAATGAAATACACAAACATCTACTTCAGTCCCTGAGCAATCTCAACTCAGTTTAGGAGCCATTTCAGATCAAAAGAGCTTTCAAAAGTTCACACAATTGGTACCAGCTAAATCATTTTGATTTGTTTCACTTTGGAAAATTAAAAGCTAGAAATGCTGCTGTATGTTTGATGTAAGCCACTTATAAGCAGGAGGTGACATAACGATGAGTGTCAGAGAAGGTACTGCTGCAGCAGCAGACTGAGTAAGACCAAATTCCTCCTTGCCGTTTGCTAGAACTGACGGGCCAACTGTTTGCTTAGTCCAGCCTCAGTAAAAAAGTTACAGCTGATAATATAAACTAAGAAATAGAAGAGTATATTTCATAATTCTATTTTAAATGAAGTATCAATGCCCCTTTATGGGTGGATTACCATACCTTCAGATCCTATTTCAGCTTTGTTTCTGCTTCACAACAGTGAATGTACGCTATCAAGGAATGACGAGTAGTAGTTTAACTGAAACATACCGAGTGCCCTTGTTAGCCACACTGTGATGCAGCATTTTCAGATTGCTAGGCTCAGTGACACAGGAGACTTACTTACCTATCTGAGCAAACACTTAGCTTGTCAGGAGACTGTAAACTAGAGGAGGATTTAATCTCGCCGTTAGCAGTTCTGGTACTCGCCTAACTCAGACGCAGAAGCCTAGATAGTTAAAGGCAGGCTCGGCATGAGTCAGCACCTGTCTGTACTTGACAAGGAGGCACTGTTGTTAGAAGACGTTTAATTCTTTTAGTACTGGTTGAAAAGAACTACCAGCTCCTCACATCTAACAGCTGAACATCTCCCGTGATTTCCACTATGTTGATCTTTTCAAGTTGTTTAAAACGATGCTTGTACTCCAGAGTGTGAACACCATTAACAGCAACTTTGAACTGGTGGGCATCACAGAAAATGATCAGCTGAAAAGCAAGAAGAGAAACAGTTAAGCTCAAGTAAGGCACGAAAAACAACCTGATGATCTAGCCTAGCCTTGGGCAAGCCCTGCTTTTGTTCCAAAGAATGTTTCATGCAAAAGAAACATTAAAAAAAAGTGAAACTTACATAAAATTCATAGAATCATAGAATATCTCAAGCTGGAAGGGACCCATAAGGATCGAGTTCAACTCAAATCAATTAAAATTCATTCTGAGCACAGGCTGAATTCTTGCAACTATTTAAAAAGAAAGTTGTCACTAAAACCAAGTCAAATCTCTGCTCCTTATGGTCCCATTTAATCCTAAATATTCCCAAGATACTGAAATGCAGGAATGGCAGTTTTATTTAAATCTGCATTAGTGACATGACGTTTAAGCACCACTGCTAATCCTTTTGGCAGAATTGCCAGTCTGATGCTGTGTTTCAGTTCATCTTACCTCAAAGTACATCCCTGGACTGAAAGGGAAATCATCAACTTCCTTTTCTTCTTCTCCCCAGCTGTCATGAAGGTAGGAGTTTCTTACAAAAACTTTATTTTTCATTCGGGGATTCAGATGTAATGCAATGTCCTTTGAGTCACTTGATTTCAGATTTATCGCAAAGCTGGAAGATATTTTTTAAAAGTTTACTATACCAAAGGTTTATAAGCATGATGCAGTGGTCCATGCTATTTACACCAAGCCCCCAGCCGATACTCAGCACTGTTCTGGAGCCAGGGTCGTGATTTCACCTGAAGAACCAAGCAGGCAGTTAAAGTCTCCTTTGCACAGAAACCTTTGCTGGAGGCAGCAAACGTAGGACATGACCCTGCTAGATCTGCTTTGTCCCTCACAGCTTTCTGTTCATGTCTCAGCAAGGAGGTATTGAGCCAAGTGGGCCAAGTGCTGCTCCCCTACAGCACCAGGAAGCAGCATTCTCACAGAAACGTACGATACTGCTTGCTCCACCATCTCCTCCTCTTCACTCAGGCAGTGGAGAGTGGGAGGCTTTAGTTTACCTAAAGATGTAATATTCTTTCTGCCAACAAACTGGTTAGACTCTCAAGAAAAGTTTGCGGATTCTCTCCATACATTTAAGATGGTGGGACACCAGGCAGCGTAGCTCTGCCCAGGCTGAAGGAATACTCTGCCATCTCAGACGCCACCACCACACAGGGTTCCTGAAGGGGAGCTCTGGAGAAAAGCCATCACAGGGAAGAGTCATCCAAATTCAAATGAACACTTCAACCTGTGGCGAAGACCTCACTGCATTTGGAGAAGAAATATTCCTCCCCCCAAATTAGCTCCAGCTGTCACATTATTTCCCTCCTTTGAGCAGCCTAGAATCATTTAGTCCAGATACAAAAATATAGCAACAGCCACACTTCCAAGCTGTGAAGTCCTCTTTTCCACTGAGAAAAAGGAACATCTACAACTGTGTGAACTGAGTGAAAGACATTAACTTACACACTCTACAAAAATCTATACGTTTAAAAGCATAAACACCACGCAACCTGCAACGCTTCAGCCAGCACCCAAAAGCCTCCTCACGCAGTACATTCAGCACCTGAAACCTGCTAATAAGCTTCCCAAGCCAGCAGAAGGAAAACAAATGCTACTATGTATTAATTGTCCTGTCCAACTTAAAGTCCATTCCAACGTTGTTGATGAGATTTCCAGACCTTAGGTTCCAGTGTTAATACAAACTCTGAGTGCTGTTCGGCTGCATGGAAGATACGTGCTCTGTGGAAGCAGGAGTACAATGCCTACACCCAGTGTAAAAAGCATACTTCTCGGCATTTGCACTAATTGCTTCATTTTTAGGCATGTTTCTGCAGAGCCAAAGCACCCTTCAAGCAAAGGGCATGCTGAAGCACAGACGTTTCCCCAGCTCCATTTTGACTGTGTTGCACTCCCACCTATTTTTAATTTTTCCTCCTCTTTAAATCACGTTGAGAAAATGTCTTCTTTGCAATTCATTTTTCCTAATTTGCTATCAAAATTATAGCTCACACTCCCCTACCAGCTTTCATCACTCAGTTGTTGTCAGTTAGGCACCTTCATGCTTCCACAGTCCCCGAGAAGGCCATCTGAGAAGTATTTAGCGAAACGCTGTAACATGCAGCCTTCGAGCACAGCAGCAACTCACCTCACTCATTTTTCCATTTACTTCTGGAAGTTCCTTTGCCCTTGGATCTCTTTAGACTAAAAGCTGTCTTTGTACAGTACGTGTGCTCACATGCCTTGCACAATGGAAACCCGAACAGACACACAACCTTGTGAATGATGCAGATTTAGTAGGTAACACACTCATGTTTTACCTTCACTCTTCACAACAGAGCTGCTCTTTAAGTCCTCTCTAAAGCAGTATCCTGCAGGTTCCTCAGACACATGCCCTGTAGTTTCACATGATTCCAGATGCAAAGTTGCAAGTGAGTAAGGATACACTGAGGCAATGGGAAAGCCTGCTCTTTCTCAAGAGTAGCTCAGTTAAACAGCAGCAAAATGTAATAACCCTTACCTCTTTGGGTTTTTATTCACTTCCCCTTTAATGGCAACTGTGCATCCTGGACGAAGTGCTGCATCCAGTTTCCCAACGTAAGGAACTCCCTGGAAGTACACCACCAGTAAAAATTTCGATTGCAACTTATTTTTTTCAATATACAAGCTGAGCTTTACTACAGCAGGAAGAAATTTGGCTTATGATTGCAAATCTGCACTTACAGCTAAATTTATTCCTACCACCATGTTCTAGGATACTAACACTACAGTGGAAAAGTTACACTGAGATAAATGTGTCAACATGTTGGGTCTTCTCTTTAGACCACCACCTCGGGTTCAAAATAAACATCATTTACAACTACGTCTGCCATCCCTAACAGTGGAATGGGGCAGGGGGGAAGCATGAAACTCCCTGCACTAATTTAAATTTGTATCACAGACTTATTCAGATACAGACATCCCAGACATCCTGACCTCTCCTCTCTGAAAGCTTCAGTTACGCTTTAAACACTCCTGCTAAGTGTGTAGTCCCACAGTTACGTAAGTACTAGAAGCAGGGTACCTGAGTATTCTGTCCTTCTGGCACCAGTTCACAATAGATAGTACAAGTATTTTGTTTGCCTTTTTTTTTGTTGTGTTAGAAGTTATTTTGATCAGGGAAAAGGAGTGAATGGAGAAGTACTTTGCCTTTACTTTTTTGTTGGAGTCCTCCACTTGCAAACAACAATACTGCACGTTATTTGGTTTTGAAAAGACGACTGAAGAAGGCAGAGTGCCAAGTGACAAGGCAACTAAAACCATGGCACTCATTGCAACTTCACCTTCTCCATAAATTCTACTTGTATATATTCCTCAGCTTCCAACCCCTTTTCAGTCTGAGCGTGGTCCTCACTCCAGTCTGGGTACTGTCCCCCTGTACAGCTTTTTGCAAAGAGATGAGCACTCATTCTGTCTACGCTCCGTGCCAGGCGGGTGCAAGGTCCGACCCTGAGGCGCGAGGCTGGCACCCAGCCACCCGCAGTGCATACAGGGCAAGCACGGATCTGTCAGCAAGAGGCAGATGCAGCCAGACAGGTTCCGAGACACGCACATTAACATCAGGCCATTCGGCGTGGTGTGACTACAGAACACGTGTGTTTCGCAGGTATTCCCTACGGCGGAGAAAACGAAGTATGCTTATTTGAAAGAAGGTTTTAATGTGATTTGGTCCTTGAAAACTTCAGGTGCTTCACTTTTTATTTCTCTGTTAATGGCTGTGAATGCAACATTTATCTTTTGGATTTTCTCTATGATTTAACAAATAGCCTCACTTTTACCAGCAGCAGCAAAGAGCACTTCTCTCTACAAAACCTCAGTGATGATCACCCCCCAGCAGATTCTCAGTTCCCTTGTTCTGTGCATGTTTTTTAGGAATACCCGAGATAATGTTATATCAATTATTTTTACACTTCACATTTGCCACAAGTCTACACAAGACACTTACAAATTGTGAACCATCCGTCATTTTCCCCTGCAAGAGAAAACAAACAGCATTAACTAGCTTATCAGGCAACAGGGAGATTCGTTCAACCTTTTACAAACATACGTACATTTTCTGTGTTTATCTTTGTTATTCCTAGAGATGATGGCTGAGAGCCTTGTAAAGACTGCAGAAAGAGAGATATTTAGATGTCATTGCTAACATCATAGAACTTTAACATCAAGTTGGTTAAGAATCATAGAACGGTTTGGGTTGGAAGGTACCTTAAAGATCATCTCGTTCCAACCCCTCTGCCATGGGCAGGGACACCTTCCACTAGACCAGGTTGCTCAAAGCCAGGCAGGTCCACGCAGGGGACCTTGGGTTTCTAAGCAGTCCCCTGCCCTTAACTCGGGCAGACAGATGAGCAACATGGCCACACAGAGATACAGTTCCAGCCTAGCCCTGGCAGATTGTATCTTCAGCTCTTTTATTTCAATGCAAGCCTCCTTCTTCCTCCTCAGAAGAGTACATTAGGAGCAAAGACAAAAGGGAAACAACTGCCCTTCATGTTACTAGTCTTGTATTGGGTTTGCATGGCAAGGTTTTGGTATCAGGGGAGCTACAAGGGTGGCTTCTGCGAGAAGCTTCCCCTGTGTGCAGTAAAGCCAATGCCAGTCAGCCCCAAGATGGATCCACCACTGCCCAAGGCTGAGCCAAAACATATTTAAGGGGAAAAAACCTGCATAGCAGCAATGTGCAGCAGGAGAGAGGAGTGAGAATGTGTGAGAGAAACAGCCCTGCAGACATCAAGGTCAGTGAAAAAGGAGGGCAGGAGGTGCTCCAGGCACCAGCGCAGATTCCCCGGCAGCCTGCAGAGCAGACCCTGGTGAGGCAGGCTGTGCCCCTGCAGCACATGGAGGCCCACAGTGGGGCAGATCTCCACGCACAGCCCAGGGACGACCCCACACCAGAGCAGGTGAATGCCCGAAGGAGGCTGTGGGGAGCCCGCGCTGGAGCAGGCTCCTGCCAGGACCTGCAGACCCGTGGAGAGAGGAGCCCACGCCAGAGCAGGTTTGCTGGCAGGGCTTGTGACCCCGTGAGGACCCACGCTGGAGCAGCCTGTTTCTGAAGGACTGCGCCCCATGGGAAGGACTCACGCTGGAGAAGTTCATGAAGAACTGTCTCCCGTGGGAGGGAAGCCATGCTGGAGCAGGGGCAGAGAGTGAGGAGGAAGAAGCGGCAGAGACAACATGTGACGAACTGACCGCAACCCCCATTCCTCGTCCCACTGCGCTGCTCAGGGGGAGGAGGCAGAGAAATTGGGAGTAAAGTTGAGCCTGGGAAGAAGGGAGGGGTAGGGGGAAGGTGTTTCAAGATTTGGTTTTATTTCTCATTACCCTACTCCGATTTGGTGATAAATTAAACTAATTTCCCCAACTTGAGTCTGTTTTGACCGTGACAGTAATTGGTGAGTGATCTCTCCCTGTCCTTATTTTGACCCACGAGCCTTTCATCGTATTTTTTCTCTCCCCTGTCCGGTTGAGGAGGGCAGTGATAGAGTAGCTTTGGTGGGCACCTGGCCTCCAGCCAGGCTAAACCACAACCATCTGCTGACCAGAGTTAGACCTGATGTTTACTAGCAACAGACCCAAGCTTTACGCACAATGTAGTGAAGATGAGGCAGAAAAGACCCAGAATATTACACAGGAGTAGGCAGCCTGCCTTACTGAGTGGCAGGAAGAAAGTGAAAAGGCATTCACCTTCTGTATCTCCCTGGAATTTATCACCTCCCATTTCTGCTCAAAGTCTCACCCTTCCAGAGCAGAAGGATCTTTCCTTCTGCATCGGGGAAAACATGTTGTTCCATTTCTCCCTCTTGGTTTGCTTCCTCTAGCAGAGCTGGCAGCTGAGAGGAAGCACGGCACTGCCTGCACTTTATATTCACTGCAGTGTGGTCCAAGAGCAAGACAAGCTACAAGATCTTCTACAAGAAAGGACATCTCGCCCCCCAGAAACAAACATACACTCCTCCTTATAACTTCATTCCGCAATTCGGTCATTTTAGCAGGAAAAACAGGGTTAATGCACACAAGCAGTTCCACACGTGGCTGAACTTGGCATTGGGAAGCCAAGCAACAAGTTACAGCCATGGCTGAACTTGTCACTTAGAAGCCTGAATACTGGGAGATCATTTTGGAGCTCCTGTGATATTTGAAAAGTCTAATGCATTCCCAGATTCAGTATCTGTCCTGTTAACTTCATAAGCTGTAAACTTTGTCATGCTTTTTCCCCTAACCTCAAGACAAAAAAGGGAAGAGATCCTCACATGAGGCTCACAGGTTGCACTGTGGTGAAAGTCTCGTTGCTAACATGAGACTGTGTAGTTGCTTTTCTTTACTTTCCACCATACAGCACTTTACACCATAAATTCTACTCTGTAGTTCAGCAAGACAGAGAAAAGGAATCTAACAAGTCAGCTGTCTATATAACTTACATTAGAAACAAAATCTATGGTTTCAATGTGCACTTGACCATATATTCCAAGAGTATCTATTCTTTCAAGGCTAATTCTGTGGTTGTAGAGCAGCAAGTGTCTCTTGTTTACAGACACCTAAGGAGACAGGAAACAAAATAGGAAAATTGTATTAAACACACATCACACCAGCCATGTATCGAATTATATGCATGTATCTCTGTTTACAGTGTTTTGGTGCAGAAGCTGGCAGTGTCCTAGAAATTTCAGAGCTACTAAGTTCGGCTCATCCACGATTCAGTCTCTTTCTCCATTACTACAAGGGGGATTTATTTGACTACACTAAAATCTGCATTTCACACCTTTTGTTTTTATTACCTAATCATTTACCACTGTGGTACTGTCAACCTAATAGAATCAATCATTGCAGTCTAACAGAGCAAGATAAATACACCTCACACGTTTCCTCCACGCAGCCTGTCCTACACTTGTCACAAAACAGGTTTACCCTAAGGTCAGCCCTTTGCATGTAAGCAGGGAAGGGTGGAGTAGCCATTCGCCACAGCGGAAGTTACTTGCCTACTCATTCAACTGAGAGGGAAGCAATACAGATTTACTCAGCATCTCTTTAAAGAAAAAGCTTCTAAACTTTTCTGTAGTTAGACTATACCTAGATAACAGAGAAACCAAGGCTTCCAACTACTTATTTTAAGCATACAAAATACCTTTCATTCATCGGCCTGACAACTGGCTGTTTATAAAGAATCGATCCAGACTCACCTGGAATTTATCCTTTAAAATCATTATGACAATCTCAAATGGCTTCCCTTTTTGAAAGGGCATGTGGTAAGTGATCTCTTCCCAGCCCCATTTTTCCCTCTCCAGCGTGTTGCAAACAACGCAGCCATGCTTTTTGAAGCGGGGGTTGAGATGAAACGCCACATCAGCTCGAGGCTGTGTGCTACTGCCACACTGTAAATCCACCTGGAACCTAATCATAAAAATAAGACAAACCACATTCAGCTCAGTCTGTCAAGAAATCACCTAAAAGTTTGATACACTTATGCTTTACTGTGGAGCCTCAGAACAGACAGACGCAAATGAGTGATGCTGGGTAAGGAAAAAAGCAAACAAACATGTATTTGTCCAACCCCTCCACATTTGTGAAAGGTTCTCCCACGCACTCCTGCAATAAATTAAAATATTTAAGTATTTATTTCATGGTCATCGTTCATATCATGTAAGCTCCTCACTTACTATGTTCACCACCTTCCCTCTCATCATCTTCAGTAGACTAACCAAATGAACTTCAGGCAAGGACAGGGAACAGAACACCCATACTGGGCACAAGCACGAGTTCATACCTCCTTATCCCAGTTTAAGTTAATTACTTCATGCAACACATTCAGTTATCACTTTTGTTAGTCTCAGACAACCTCTTTAGACAAGCAGACATATGCCGTGACAGGGAAAAAACCATTGCCAAAGCAGGCGAAGTAGAGAGAAGAGAGGATCAGCAGAAAGCAGGAAACCAGTTCATCCTCCACTTCTCACCACAAAGCTTTCATTAACTTCTTAAGCCTGTGTTCACCCTGACACTGTCACAAGTATTTAGATCAAGCCTGTGTGTGTCATCATAAGTAGGGTCCCTGGAAACATTTTATCCATTACATTCTTGGTCACACAGTGATGCTGCAAAAAGTGTAGCCGCTACCTGTCTGCATCATCAGGAACAGTCCCACGTATCACAATCTGCTTTCCAGGAACAAGGCCACCATGTATGGTCCCAACATATGGAATGATCTAGAAGAGGGAAAAGAAGGAAGGAAAAAAAGATTCAAATAACATTTTGTGATGGAGGTTAAAAAAACCCACAATTGTTTTAAAAATAATATTCTAATAATTCTGTGCTGGTCTAGCATTTCATTTAAAAGAAACAGTAGGAAAGCACTAAATACCCTAAACTGAAATGGCAACACAGCAGGAGTTGTTAAGCCATATAAGGGGACACGTCAGCTAAAATTAAAGCCGAAATGCCGCAGCACAGCTCTCTGGCAAAGGCTCAGACATGCTGACAGAAGCCCTACCCTGACCATCTGCTGGTGCACCCAGAATTTCAGGGAGGGAAGGGGAGCACCTTAACAGAAAACTGTGAAAGTTCACAGGGGACTGATCTGAAAGCAAAGCTGTAAGTCTGCATCTCATCACACGTGCTTTAGATTGAAAAATGAAGTAAATGGTAGCAAATGTTACATTTGCTCTGGGTAACAGACAAAAATTTCTGCAAAGCTTGTTTCTGGGGGTTTTTTTTCCCCAAAAATCCCTATGGAACAGTGTGTAAGATTTTAGGACATCTTTGAAATGAAACATCAATTGCAAACAAGTGTTCCAGTAATTAAAAACAAAAAATGAACAGACTGGAAATACTCTTGAATGAAATACTGGACCATAAAAGGACAAGTTGAGATTTTTATTTTTTAAATATCTACATATCACCATGCGAAACAGGAAGATATGAAAAGAGGATGTGTTTGCTGACACCTAGTCTTGTGAATTTCTGAGAAGGGAAGGTGGAATGACAGCAAAAATTGTCTAAATCCAGAGTATCGATCACTGCTGCCAGCAGATACACATCCTTTACTGCCCTCTCTCCGCTTCCCTTCTCAGCTACCCACACATTGCACAAAGCCAGTTTGCAGTCGTCTTCTACACCAGGCAAAACAGACTTTAAGAACTTGCTTCTCAAGCATAAGCTCACAAATGGTCAAGTTGTTTCAAGTCTCATGCATTTTTATTGGCTTAAGCAGGTGCAGTAAAGGAGGGCAAAAATGCAAAATTAAATGTTAAAAGTGAAAGAATAAATAGGCTGAAATCCTGTGCTGATAGTAGCTTGGTTCCTTAATACACAAGCTGTTCACAAGAGGCTCATTTTTATTCAAAGAATAAGAACAATCATAATAAATAACAAAAATCTATCTTGATTATTTTAGTTTTAACACACTGTTCCTGAGGGGCAGTAGCTCTGAGTAATGCAGCAGAGCAATAAATTACTGGTTCAGTCTTCAACAACGAACCAGAGAAACATACAGACACAGCCCAGGGATTCTGGGACTTTACCACTCTAGTGGATCAAAGTTATTCACCCCTGGAAGAAAAGCTGTGGCAAAAAAACCAAACTTGTTTCAAAAGGGTGCATTTATGCATTTCTTTGAGAGAAAAGAAGATTGGCCCATCAACTCTTCAGAAGCTCAGGCATGGAATCTGCAACACCGTAATAGAGCATTTCCTGGGCGCGATGCTACAGACTTAATGAGGTTTTGTCATCACAGAATGTGCCTGTAATTTCCTCACTTCTCAAGATGTTCTTCTACAAATTTTTCCTCATTTGTTAAGAGTAATGCTTGTGACATCACACGATCTACCAGTATCCCAGCTCTCTTCCAGACCTCTGGAAAAAAAATATTACCTCTGAAGCCAATTGGTCAATGTCAACTGAGTTTCAGAGTTCTCGAAGATCAAGTTCTTTCTAATATCTGCCAGTTTTCATAAACCAAGAGGACACATTAGGGTCTTGCAGAGTAAAGGACTGTGATTACACAGCTTTCATCCAGTTTGCCAGGTAGCGGACAGCTGCCCCATCAGATAGAGCATGACAACATTTCTTGCCAGATGGGTGGAGTAGAGGGCATACAGAGGGAAGCAGGATATTCTGGGTGATTCAGAACAGCACAGTAGTGAAGAAATCAGCCTCAGACTCAAACATGTAATAAAGCTCTTAAGTTTCGCTGCTCGTGGAACAATTCACTGAAACAGTGCAATCTTCACAGCCTGCCCTCCTCCATCCCTACTAAGCTCACCCTGGGGTATCACCCAGGTGACACAGAAGGGCTGAGGTTGCAAGACACCTCTGGTGTCAATGCCTTGCTCAAAGCAAGGTCAGATAGAGCAGGTTGGACGTGGCCTTGTGTGGAGGCTGTCCTGAGGTCGTCAGCACAGTCTTTCCCAACTCTGCCTCAGTATTCCAATCCCAAATACTCACTCTTATTCCCAGCTTAGACTCTTGACCTCTCAGCCCTACTTTATCCCTTTATATTCTCCAGCCTGGTCTTGTCACCCATCACACTCATCAGTCCCCTTGCAGCCGTCCAATTTTGCTGAACTCTTACTCTCTCCCTTACACGGATTACTTTCCCAAACACTTCCTAATCCTCCTCTCCCACCAAAGTCCCCATCTACCAACTTTCATCCTCTCTTTCCTTTTGCAGTTCAGTCCTTCCCCCTTCTAGTTAATCCCCACACAGCTCTCCTTCCTCTCCCAGCTGGGTTCTTTGCAGAAGGTTGAAGCTATTCCCCTGTTATCCCTAACTCTCCATTTTGCAAGCAGTGAATGTATAGTGGGATTGAACAACCAGATTCACTGAGGACACAGGCGTATATTAGTGCAAAGCTGCAACAGATAAGGAAGCCCTGTGCAGATCTGTGCAACTGTACACTCCACACAGATACTCTACAGACTTTAATATTTTTGAAGAGCTCTAGCACAGAATGTTAAAAATACTATTTCCTGCAGGCTCAGAGGAACTACCTGTTTAAAGACACAATGAAAAGCACAGCTCCAGCCCACCCCTTGAGCCACATGTCGCTGTCAGGCCGCTCTCCCAGATCATGAGAATACTAGAGATTTTCAGAGAAAGTCTCCAGCCTCTAAGCCAGGCAAACAACATTCCGTCAAATCCACTCTCTGCAATGCGTGAATCGTGTTAGGTCAAGTCTTCCCTACAAAACGGGATTTATTGTAAGGTAAGATATGAACTATCGAAAAAGATTCCAAGTTTAATTGTTCAGATTGAAGTTACAAGCACCACCAAAAAAAAGAAAAAAAAAGAAAGAAAAAAAACATTTCATGGGGGCTGCCAGGCACCACCCATGTTTACAGAGAATTAGGAGTGAAAACACTGCTTATCATATTTTCACTTTCGATCCAGCATATTCTGCAAAAATGGCAGATATCCAGTAAGCTGTGAATGAAGAAGCATTACCCTCCAAGGCCAACAGAACTTCCTTCCTGCGTCGGAAGCCCCGTGCATTGTGTCCATTTGCTTACAGCACAATTTCTAAACACCATCAGGCTCCTAGCGTCACCTGTGACATTCTCCCTCAAACACCTGAGTTCTCAATAGCATCCCTCACTGTGCAAAACAGTGAGAGTACTAACTATTGACACAAAAAACAAAATCCCATTTTGCAAGGGAGTAGTTGTTGACACAACAGGGGAGTTACCGGGTTACGGATTGTCTTCTGCGGTCCACCCAAGGACATCATCTTCCCTCCTCCCGTTTAAGTTTGTCAGTTCTGTGTGACCACCGCTGGAGCGTAGTTAAAGGACTCACTGGTCGGGCAGCAACAAAGGACAGACCCCTTTGAAAAACCAAAACTTTTAATTAGAAATAAACAAAGTGACACTAAATGAAGTGAAACCCTCCAAGGTATAACTTTAAACTGCACAAGAAATGATGCAGACATCTTTCCAATAAATTTGCTGGAGTTTTGAAATATGAAAATTAAAGGCTTGCTTGAAGAAGCGAGGTGCCACCCTAACAAGGGACAGCGCACACAGGTACACAATGTCAGCAGCAGCTTCCTGAGATTATGTACACTGAGACAGAATCCCATGTAAAAACCATCATTGTACAGTGGAACACTGATAACTCTGTGCCCCTCAGAGCCCCTAACAGCTCTCCATTTGCAGCTGACCTCTGCCTGCAGACAGGGGAAAGATACACAGTACAAAAGCAGTTCTTCCAAGACAAACAACCAACCATTTCCATGTCCTTTAATGCTTTCTGTGCTCTCTCCAGATTTCCCAAGGCAGACAAGCCCAAGGGGCTGAACTTGCTTTTTCCAGGTTTACCTGACATAAGCTGAAGAGATACTAGGCAAAGACATAGCAGGGAAGCAAATCCACAAACTGGACTCCACAACTAACTACAGGAGTTTGTAAAATTGCATTAGATGCACACCATTAATGAGAAATGAAACAACAGCTGGTGAGCATACCCAGCTACACACTGCCATTTCTTTAGCAAATCTTCTAATGAAGTGAAGAAAATTCAGGGCCCAGCTGAAACTACTAAGTAATTATTTCTTGCTCATTCTAGAGAACTAACTTAAGGTAGCATGCAAACTGTGTGGTGATGACAGGCAGACAGGGAAAAAGCCAAAGGTGAGGGTTCTAGCATCATTACTGTGTGACAACTGCTAGCAATGTTAAAAGAGCAAAAAACCCTCCAAAAACCCACCACCAAACCGAAACGCAACGTCTGCGACCTGTTCCACAGGGCCCTGGGGTTAATCTTCTGCAATGATTCCACAACAGAGCGGCCCGTTGCAACATCTGGCTTATCTCGTGGGAGACTTGGGCCAGAAGGGCATTAATTCTCCTACTCAAAACCAGTGTCTAGAACACAATTTGGAGAACATAAGGTGCCTACGCTGCGTAACTCATCCGCCCCTTTGATCTCCTCATGGGATACCACCACCACAACAGGAATGTGCAAAGGCAGGGAAACTTCATTATTGTAATCTCGAAAAGGAGGTAACCAAGACCAAAGCAAACACTAACTCAGCATCAGAAAGTCCAACAGCAGACCCAAAAAAAGCAAAACCCGCGCCTACAACCCGCAGCCTGCCAACCAACCTTCCCTGGGTGTGCGACAGCAACCCAGACCCTGCTTTTGAAAGAGGACCCTGGACCAGCGCTGCCAGGCTGGGCAGAGCCGGCAGCGCTACAGCAAAGCGATGGATTGAGGGGTTTTTTGTTTCTTTGGTCATTTTTTTTATTGAAGGGGTCACAGTGCCGAGGGCAAGCTGCAGTTCAGGCCCTGTTTGACACGCCAGGAGACCACGCCGCGGCGAGGTTCTCCTGTCAGAGGAGCCGCTGCCAGCGGACGTGAAGCCAAGCCTCAAGCCTGCAGCGCTGAAGTTCAGGCTTCCTGGCTGCACCTGTAGAACTGAGTAAGACACGCGTGCTCTCCTGTCATCCCAGGCGCTGCAAAGCAGCTGAAAACTCTTCAGTAAAGAAAAACAACAACCAGGAACGCGGACGGGCCAACACCCAGCCGTCCCTCCGGGGCACGCCTGAGGCGCCTGCGACGAGGGCCAGGCCGGTCAGGCTCTGTCACCGGAGCCGCACTTCGCACCGCGGCAAACCGCGCTTCCGCCGGGAGAGGAAGCCAGGCTCTTCCCGGCCGCCCGCACGCAGCCAAAGCCCAGACGCCAGCGCCGTCCCCCGGCTACAAAGCGGAGGGACGCGGGCCCAGTCCCGCCGCGGCAGCCCGGCCGCCCGACTCCACCGCGCGCTCCTCCAGCCGGGCCCGCCGCGGCCCCGCGGGGAGCAGCCCCCGTTACCGCCCTTACCCTCAGCTCCCGGCCGACGGACGCTCCCCCTCTCTCCGCCTCAGCGCCCGGTGACCCGCGCGGTGAGGCCGCCCGCGCTCCCCTGCCCCGCGCCCGGCCCGGGCCCGCCCCGCCGCCTCCCGCGTCACCGCGCCCCGCGCCTCCCCACGCGGCCGCAGGGAGAGCGCCTCCTGCCGGTGGAGGGGCGCGCTGGCAGGCCTGGGCGTCCGGGCGCCGAACGGGCGGGGTGGGCGGCCAAGTTAATTCAGGTCCTGGGCGCTACCGCAACCTTCCTCCGCAAAACCGTTTCCCCCGCGCTTCGGGTCTCCTCTGCAGGGCCCGCGGTGCAGCCTGAGCCCATCTCCTGACAGGGCAAGGCTCCCGCGACCGGACCCAAAGGCGGTTTCCAACCCCAGTCGTTGCTCCGGGACCGCGGAGCTGGCGAAACGCCCACGCGTGATGTGCTTCTGTCCTCCCGTCCCCTCACCAGCGTCACCCACTGCGGTTTTGGCTGCTCCCGAAGCCCCTCGTAGTTTTACGGCCCGTGATGCGCAGCAGCAACGCGCGCAGGGAAGCGCTGCTTCAAGCTCCCCCCGTTCCTCTGGGCGGGGGGAGAGATGAGCGCAGAAATAAAGGCTGCAGCAGAAAGGGCCCACAGAATTAAATCGCCGTGTCCCGCTCAATGGCAGGCACTTCCTTGCCTGGCAGGAAGCAGTGCACGCGGCTACAAGCAAAGTTAGAATGGCACTCAGCCACTCCTGGGCCAAAGACCGTTCCAATATCTCAGCTAGATAATACCCGGTCTTCCATTCTACAATTAAGCGGTGACGTGCGGAAAGCAGGCTCCACAATCTGTAAGACTGTGAAGTAGCTATGTTTATTCGGCGCCAGGCGGCATGGGGGTAGCCCCACCAAAGTTGCTCCTGCTGGACAGTAACTTGCTTCTTCAATTTATACAGTCAAATATTATATATTCATCAAATTCCCAATCTGCCTATACATATGCATGACCTATCCCCACTTCGTATTAAAATCAGTTCCAAAAAGTCATTTTCATAGACTCCTCCCAGGTGCGCTTGCGCAGTGCCTGCTGGTGGTGGTCATCAGGGGTGCCAAGATGAAGGCCCATCCTCTTCATCACGGTGTTCACTGACTGAGCTTTGTTTCTGTGCAAACTCAGTTCTCTTCTGGGTCCCATCCAAACTGCAGGGTCGGTCTTAACCGGTCCTAGGCGACTCCCCAGTGCTCGTCAGGAGCTACCCCCTCTGTAAGGAAATGCAAGACTCTCTGCTTCAGTTAATTTACACAACAGATAGGCACTATCAGTTCTCTGCACAGCAACTCTTAGGCAGTGCTGCTTCTACTAAATCCCTTAACTATTAGGCAATGCTGCTTCTACTAAAATTCCTTTAACCCCTTCCTTCACCGGCACAAAATAAACCCCATGCCAAATCACATCTACTTGCTAGAGTTTGCTGACAGCTGCAAGGTTGCTGCTTTGAAGGGCACATCAGCCCAGCTGTATCAGGTTTGAAGGACTCATTCACAGAAAGGTATGATAACATCGCTCTTGAGGAGAACGGCAGAAATGAGCTACTCGGATTAAAGAGCAGCGAAGCAGGTGTCTTAGAATCGTGCATGGTTTTGAGAGAGGACCAAGAACTACTGTCTGCAGTCAGGTGACAGCGGAAAGCCTGCTATTCAGTTGTTCTTCAAAATTCCACTGCACTTTTTTTACAAGAGAACAAAGAAAATGTTCTAGGGCCTGAGCTACCACTTCGTTTTCCTTTGAAGCTACTGTGCCAGGCATTCTAGTTTAAAGAGTAGAAAATTTTGATAAATCCTTTGATAAAACTTCCAGACTGACAGAAGTACATGATGCCTTCACTTCTCAGTATTAGACAGCAACCTCAGAGCAGGTTTAAAAGTTCAGGTCAAACAACAGGGACAGAAAAGATGCTGAAGGTCCGGAATGAAAACATAGTGATGCTGAAAGGAGAAGCAAGAAGTGGAAGTGTTTCTAGGAGAACCACAGAAAATAAAGTTTTACTACTTTACTACTACTTCTGGCTCAGAGCTCTTCTACTTTTCGGAAGGAACAATCCAAAGGAAATAAAGTGATTTAAAGTACGCACCAGTTCTTTGCCGAAGCAGAACAGCTGTTGGATTAACATGCTGTTCACCTCTTCGAAGGCTGAGTCATAGGCAGTTTATGAAATGGGCAGGAAAATCCCCATTTCTGCTCCCGAAGCTAATGCAGCATTGCCAGTGAGTCAGCTGGGTTACAGCTTGAGTAGCCTGGCTCTACACTGCAGTTGTTTTGTTCGCAGACTGTCATCTTCCTGCTGATTTCAGTCGCAGTCATGATGGCAAGTAACAAAGTCTTCCCTTATTTCCACGGCCCAAGCCCTAATTCAGGCTTTTGCTTTCAAAGCTCCAACTCGAGGTGCACACAACCATTGCTGGGACTGCGCGTCATCCTGTCAGCACAGCCCGACTCCCCGCGTTCCAGCGCAATTCTGCTTGCCGGGGAGACAGAAGTGCTGTGTCAAGACAGAGGCAGAAAATTTGAGCTGAAGCAAATTCAGCAGCTGCTCTTGGCCAAAAGGTACTGTTTGAAGGAGGACCCTGTTACCCCTAAGAAGTTTTACCTGCCCAGCCACAAGAACTGGGAGAGCAATGTAATCACAAGCCACCAGCAGTACAGGAGCTTCTACTGCACGTCAGCTGCTACCGTCCCCAGCCAGCACTACTGAGTACAGCCTTTATGAACTTCCTGCTTATTTTCAGAGATAATTAGGTGATCTCCAAATCTTCTATATTCCCTCTTGGCTACCAGGACCTGCTTTGATTCATCTCATTAAAAACTGAATCGTGATCATTTACAGATGTAGCTTTCGATTCGGTATTCCCTTTCCACTTTGGAGAAGAGATGGACTTAACACCCGAGCAGCAGTGTCAGACCACAGCCCACTAGTGGTGTTTAGCACCGTTTTACACTGAGCTTTTGGATCTACGTGACTGAGTCTAATAGCGACAATGGATTTTTAGTTTAGATAAATATTGTGCTTGCTGAGTCTGTTGTCAGCAAAACTGGATTTGATACAGTTTGTCACAATCATCTGCGTAATTGTAGCACGCTTCAGTGTAAGCTTCCGAGAGCAACACAGGCCATGCTAATAACAGTTAAAGCCTACTCAGAAATCTGGGAAAGCTGAAGTAAACTGATGACTTGGCACTTTTTTTAACCCCTTCTCACATATTCCGTCAGGAGGCTTTACAAACACCGCTTTATTGGGTAGAAAAAGCAGAGTACAACCACAGACTGTTTTGAGCTCTCCTGTAATTTCTTGCTAAGGGAGCTGCTATGTTTTCTCCTCTCTTCCTGTGGTAAACACCTCTTCTTACATCTGCATTTCTCCAAAGCATGAAGTGCAGACAGTGGCTTCCCTGCCGGGCAGCAGAGCTGCATCCAACCTCCACCAGATCCAGCGGCATTAGAAGCTGCTCTGTCCTTGGAGTCACTCCAGCAGCGCTCTGGCTCTGCTAGCTGCCTCAGCTATCCGCCGCCCCTCGCCCGCCTGCTCCCGCTCTCCCGTTCCTCCCGCTTTTCAGCAGTGCCACAACGCACACGATGAGATGCTAGCCTGCTTCCTCGAAGGAGACTTGTTAAGCAGAACCCTCGTCCTCCCCAGCCTATAACCTGCACCTCTCAGGGCAGCAAGCCATTGCTCAAAGTGAGGGTAACAACAAACGCAGTCATAATTACTTGGCCCAATATTTTATACACAGTTCCAATTCTAAAATTTCCACCAGTTAATGGTGAGTTATTTAAAAAAGAGAAGTCCCTAGACTTGACACAAATAAACACGTTTCAAAACCTCTCACGGGTCCCTGTTTGGTCAACTGCCCTCCACTCCACAACCCAAAACACCATTCCTCCCTTTATGTAAGAGGCTGCTTTTCCAGCACTTTATGTAATAGGTTACTTGTGGTTTCTCAGTGTTCAGATATGGTTGTTTACTTTTCTTCCTAGCCTATGTACCAAAGCCCAAAGTTACACTGACTTTAGTCTAGGGGTAGGGTTGGCTGCCTCACTGGCTACATTTGCCCTTTCTGTGATGCATACAGGACCACAACAGCTTTCTAAGTGCTGCTGTTCTTTTGAGGTTGGTACAAGACTTCTGTGATCTGGTGGAGACAAAACTGGCAATGCACCACTATGACCATTCAATATCAATAACCTCAATGGCTCTCTGCAGGTCTCATCAAGAGTCCTTAACAGGCTGGTAGCAAATCTAAAATATGGGTTATGACAAGTTTGTCCTCACCCAAAGCTGATGGCTACACAGACTATCTAGCTTTGCAGTGAGGCAATCAAAGCAGGCTACTGGTCCCCATTAAGAAATTCCACCCAGCGGAAGTTACTCTCAGGTAATCTTTTTTATATTGTTGTGTGGCACCAGAATAACTGTAATTTCTTCCCATAGTTAATACAGTATTACAGGCTACAGGGGTATAGCCTCTAGCACACTGTACTGTTCAGCAGAAATTTTATGTGTAAGGACTTCATATGATCTCAAAAGCCTGACATTGTTGTGTCTTCCATAGCTTAGTGGAGCCGTTTGTGCACTACAGCATTTTCTGATGAAAACTGTTCCCCAAGCTTCTTTGAAAGGCTTTAGATTCAAAGTGGACACCAGTCACCACTTCTTGGTACACCAACATAAAAATTTCAGTTGACAGCCCAGCTGGTTCGTCTGTTATTTAGTTACAATTTAACCAGTGACCTTCCATAACTCTTCTTTGATACGTCAATACTTAGCTCTAACGATCACTCAGATCTTCCAGCTTTCAGTTTAAAGCCTAAATGCACAAATCTTAGAAATCACAGGGAACAAAATAAAAAGACTTTTTTTTTTTTAATGGGCTTACCCACTCAAAATCTTAAGATGCTACTGCTACTTCAGAAACTAGTAAGTAGTGTATTTTTTTGTTGCAATGCCTGCTTTTTAAAGCAAAAGACTGAAGAGAAGCATAAGAGCAAACAAGATACAAATTTGGTATGAGGGCCAAACGACAAATGAGTTACAGAGAAGTCATTTGTAAATGACTAAGATTTTTCAGTCAAGGAAACTGTTTCTGTACATGCATCAGAAGAAAGAGAAAGTTAACACCACAGACATTACTTCTCACTAATTATTTCTGACAGAAGCTACTTCTTTCTCTTCTCCAATTTTAATCCTCATCTTCATAGCACTGTGAAGGCCAGTAACCAAAGCCTGAACAAACCCAACACGCCAATATTCTTTCATGTCGGAATTCAAAAAGGCCAAAGCCAACGTTGCTGATCCCATCCTAACAAGACTTGCACTGCTTTATCTTTCTCACATTTAAAATTCTCGTGCGGCTCAGCACCACAGTAACAAATAATACACATACCCCAACGACCTGCCTTTGAAATCCAGAATCACCATTCTACAAAGGTAAAACACAGAGATCAAACCAACTAGTAAATCTGCCTGGCTGTTTAATTGCCTCTGCCTCAACAGAGGGTACAGGCAAGTTTTTCCCAGGTCTGTCAACTCCTCTTCGCCATCAATTTCGTGTAAGATGGAGTCAGTCCTTGGCCAAGGTTCAGGGTTACAAATGCCAGACTCCACCTTTCCAAATAAATTCTTCTTAGTGCTCCTCATATTCAGCCTTCTGACCAGTAGCTCCATACCTTCCCTACCCAGCTAAGGCTAACAACTGACCATAGTCACGCAATCAGGACTAGCTGGGCTCAAGGGCAAGGAAAAGCACTTTTCTGTCAAAACAGACAAGGCCAAGTCCTCATTTAATGGCGCTCTGCCCAACCTGATCCAAAACATACGACTTACAAGATACGTTGCTTTTCCTTCATGGACAGAGCACATGATATGCTGCAAAAATTACAGAAGTAGGCTGCTCTTTACATTATTATAAACACCATGCACGTTCTTTGACCTTGTTTAAACAATTCTGATATCCGACAATAATTTCTAACTATGGCCACAAGTCAACAGTGCTACCCTAACTTAAGCCATCATAAAGCAGAATTTACATTTTTTTATCCGCTTGCTAACAGCTCGACTTGGAACTGTGGGAGGCAGTCAGTTTTAGACAGTGAAAAATCTGCAGTCTCTTGCACAAAGCATTGCCCACACTGAGCTGCAGCTCTCTGTTATTCAGCAGCGATTCAGGAAGCATGGTTTACAGTTTCTGTACAACTTACTTCCAAGCAAGCACCTGGGGCCATGCTGACTACCCTATCCTTTATGACAGGCTTCCAAAAGGCAGCCCCAAACTCATCTTGCATTCCTCTCCACAGATCAAAGGGAAGCACATGCAGCAAGTAAGGCAAGTGGATACTATCACCATTTCATTGGGGATGCCCCATAGTTGACCTCGCAGCAAAACTAGGGGCTCCTGGAGCACAGGACTGTACCTTTGCTGTTTAAGCACAGTTATTAGGCTCACCAAGTCTTAGATAAAGCTGCAGGAATGAAAAAACATAGTAGTTTGGACATCTTGATAAAAGCTACAGTGGGTGGGAAGTGCCACTGATTATCCTGCAGGCACAGAGATGGCAGCCAAAGAACTGGAAACCCCTGAAGCAAAAGTGGTCTCACATGGGAATAGGAGAAAGATATAATGCAATAAAAAAAGTCTAGTAGAGCCTTTTCAGTGTACATGTGATTCCTTAACTTTCATTACCAGATTGGTTATTAATTAAGGAAGAGTTCACCCAGTGTAGGTTTCATACCTCTCTATAGTTAGCAACTCCGCTGCAAGCTTCTAGATAAACATCTTTGTTCATCTTCTTATCAAAATTAACTCATTTTTCATATGGAAAAGATTTTTTAAAAGTGTATCTTCCTTTCTTGAATAGCAGCATCTGTTGAAAGCATAGGTGCTTTAAGACACCATGAATGTTGAATATAAGAAATAAAAGATCGTTTATTTTTTTTTTGTTTACACAGCACAACTAGTTGATCATTCAGTGGTTCCAAGGTGACCGATGAGAAGGAAAACAGCTGTTTTCCTAGCTGTGATAAAAACAGATACAATCAAGTCAAACACTGACAATCTATATTTCTTCTACAAATAGTACACATTATAACAGAAGATACAATAAACTGAACACACAGACCCAATATCTTGTAACCACACATAAAACTAAAAAAAGTGTGTACATCCCAATTCATGCCATACAAAGAGGAAAAAAAAAATATTTCAAGTATACTAATGGGTAATCCAGTGTGTGATGAAGTTTAAGGCGAATATTTTCAACCTTCAGTGTTGACTTTATACAGAATCTACATGGCAACTCGCAGAAGCAGCTTTATTTCCATCAGACACGAATCCTTGCAGCCGACATTGACTTTTCAAGACCTTCAAGGGATCAGAACTCATTTCCACAAGGCAACAGTGTTTCTTCAAAATTTTACAAGTTTTATCCAGAAAACAGGAGAAGGGGTAGATTTCAGTTGAACGTCTGGATTCAGAAATGCTGCTGCATCATTTCATGTTCCCATTGTGAGTCTTGGGTAAGGGGTCCAGCTCCTTGCTGGACTGGATCTACCAAAGCAGAGCATACTATAATACCACACACACAGCGACGGTATGTTATGGGAGAGAAAAGGTGTTGGCATGCATGCCAGCACTCATCACTCAGCACAACTTAACACACAGCCACATGATCCTAAATCACACATCTAGTAGGCCTAAGGTAACGGGGATTACGCTGGACAAGCTGCATTATGAGCTATTTGCAGGTAGGCAGTGGATGCCTCTGTAGGAATTGAAAGGAACAGGCAGCCCAGCACAGCAGTAGTCCTCAAAGCTGATTCTTGAGCTCCGAACTACAGACAGAAGACTATTTGCAAAAGTTAGAGTTGACAGACATTTATCAGTAAACCCCCGTTCCTAGAAGAGGAACATGAAACATTTGAACTGCAGCTTCAACAAGACACAGTAGTACAATTTCCTATCTAAAATATGGCTAGAAAACTTACTGTTCTAAGGAGTAGAAGCTTTTTTGAGGAATGGTTAAAAAAAGTTATTAAAAATTCCAGTCTTGCACAAGCTCTTAAAAACAAAAAAAAAAAATTCAAACCTCAAATTTAGGTCAGTCTTGTCACTTTGAAACTAGATCTTCAGCTTCTTGAAGTCACTAAAATAAAGCTAATTTATGTCACTCCAGAACTAGTGCCTGACACTGAAAATGTTAAGTCTTTACTTCTAGCTCCTCTGTAACCGTATCACTCAGTATCTATAGTATAGTATTACTACAGGTCCCTTTACATTCTCTTACAGTAAGAAACTCAATAGACAGCATTAGCTTTCCCTCAGCTTTGCTACTAATTCTTAGCCATTTCTACTTGAGAAAAGTAAACAGTGCATCAACCTGTACCCCATTCTAGTTCTGCCCCACATCTTGACATACTGTTCACCAGTGCTTTGGTATATACACCTATGTACATATTAGTATTGTCTCAGATGCTTTTAGTAAGGGTAACAACTAGAAGTATTTTTAAGTCACAACATTTTTGTGTGTAGCATTGTAGGTATAAGTACTTTATACATCATATTGTATAACTAATTTTTCAGGAGTTTTTTTTAAAACATTAGAACACAGAAGAATGGTAGGAAAAAGACTCCCTTCTAAAATATTTAAAATGTAAACAGTGTAATTCAGAGTATCAAAATTCTTTGAGAAACATCAGTCTAAGCCACCATAACTACTTTAATAACCATCCACCTGGACTGCAGATTAATTTGCCTGTTAATTCCCATTAGAGTGGCTTTAATCAATACACAAACTTGTGCTAGCGTCACGCAAGTGTGCAACTACTTTAGTGTGGGACAGAAGGTAGGTCAGCCCACGGGACTGTAAAGAAAACCAGAGCCTGTGACAAGGGAAGTTATACTCAATACTAAGGATCTGCTGTGGGTGAGGCATTAGCCGTCACCTCATGCTGCAAAGCGAGAGGCATTTGAGATAAATAGGTAAGTGCACTCAGAGTGTATATTGTCTACAAAACTTTGGAAAGTAATTTTAAGCATAAAGCATTTTAATTGGGTTTTTTTTTTTTTGTCTTTAGTGCTTATTCGCTGGGAAGTCTCTCTGAATTGCATGATTTTTTTCTGTAGCAGATCTATGCCCTATGATGTAGAAGTATGCAAATAATTATTTTATTTAATTTCTATTCTTGTTTATAAGAGATTTAAAGCTTAATGTGCCTGAATGTGATGTTGAAACATTGAATTAATTGTAACATGCAAATCCAAGCTGCTGCTTGGAACGCTGAGGTGTTCCTGTACCAAGACCAGTGTCATAAATTAAAAAAAAAAAAGGGGGGGGGGATATGAAAAAAAAACCTCCTCATCTTTTACTAGGTAGAAGATATAAAATTGTGGAAGGGGTGCCAGAAAGGCCAAGAGACTTGCCTTCTAATTG
Organism: Opisthocomus hoazin; assembly: GCF_030867145.1. NCBI lineage: Eukaryota > Metazoa > Chordata > Aves > Opisthocomiformes > Opisthocomidae > Opisthocomus > Opisthocomus hoazin. The sequence continues at coordinate 8,812,718 of NC_134415.1, read as the reverse complement.
TGGCTTTCCCAATAGCAACAGCTCACAACTGACATGGTTCACAACTGCTGTAGCAAAACCAGTTTTTCACTCCTCTTCTGCTTAGGAAGCCTACAAACAGCAGCAAAGGAACTGAAGGCATTTGCAGACTCAGGAACACAACCTGCATTATTCCATCCATTTTTGTAAGGTTATCTTTGCAACCCTGAGGGCACAGAGCATATACATGTGTAGACAGTACATAAAGCTTACACAGTATACAAACCGTCAGTACAGGCTCGCTCTCCCTGCCAAGGGAAACTTCCCATGTACTAGTGGCAGCAAGTCCCAGTGCGTAACACGCACGGATTAACGACTTTCTTTGACCTAGAAGTCATTCTAGTAAGTTCTGTTCCCTCTCTTGGGCCATTCCTCCTCCACCCATTTCAGCAGCACTTTCACAACATCAATTCTCTTATAAAATTTACAGAGATCGATCAGCTGCTCCACAGTCCTGTCACTATTCCGTAGCAAGAACTCCAAGGTGGGACTTTGGGGCTTCTGTTCAAGGAAACACAATTCATCATAGGTCATCCCCCACTTGCTTGCTAAATTTCTCCAGTTCTTCACTGTTGGGTGGCAGGGATCCAGCTTTAGCCTCACTGTGTACAACAAGTCCTCATCATTGAGCATGTCACTGATGGTTGGTGCACGAAATAAGCACAAGGAGCAGCTGCCATTTTCCTTGCAGGTTTTCTTGAGATCTGCAGTGAAAACCATGACATGGGGAGAAGTTAGGATCTATTGCTGCGGTTTCAGCGGGAATAAAAAATTAAAAGCACAAAGGGTTGAAGAGTATTATGTTCCTGTGAATTGTTTTGATTCAGCAGGTCGAGGGAGGTTCTCCTCCCCCTCTAGTGAGGCGCCATCTGGAGTACTGTGTCCAGTTCTGGGCTCCTCAGTTCAAGAAAGATGAGGAGCTACTGGAGAGTCCAGCAGAAGGCTACAAAGATTATGAGGGGGCTGGAGCATCTCTCCTACCAGGAGAGGCTGAGGGAGGTGGGCTTGTTCAGCCTGGAGAAGGCTGAGAGGGGACCTTATAAATGCCTATAAATATTTTAAGGGTGGGCGTCAGGAGGATGGGGCCAGGCTCTTGTCAGTGGTGCCCAGCGACAGGACAAGGGGCAACGGGCACAAACTGAAGCAGAGGAAGTTCCGTCTGAACATGAGGAAGAACTTCTTCCCTCTGAGGGTGACGGAGCACTGGAACAGGCTGCCCAGAGGGGTTGTGGAGTCTCCTTCTCTGGAGATATTCAAGACCCGCCTGGATGAGGTCCTGTGCAGCCTGCTCTGGGTGACCCTGCTTCAACAGGGGAGTTGGACCAGATGATCCACAGAGGTCCCTTCCAACCCCTACCATTCTGTGATTCTGTTTCTGAAAAAGTCAGAATAGTGACACATAATGCCTCTCCTTATGAAGTACTCATGAAATTAACTTTCTAACATGTCTCTCTTCACTACGCTCAGTGGCTACAATCAAAAGGACAGTCATTTTGAAAGTACTGTATTTATACTTTCATAGAAAAGGCATGCAACTCAATCCAGTGCATGAGCTGGGATACTCCCCTTTTTTGTTTTTGGGAACGATGTCGCTTCCTTGAATCTGTCATAACCCCCACTTACAACACCAACAGGATTATGTGCATCTCCTATACGTATGTTGTAGGATGAAGGAAAAGGTTATGCACTTCTGAGCTGCTGCCTTCATAACAACATGAAATATTTGCACCAGGAGAATCTCTGCTGACAGCTGCAAACACAACTAACATCTAGTACTTTAACACAGTGGAAAAGTGGAAATGTTCCTTTGCTTTGTAAGGGCTCTTAAATTAAAAGCTGTCCCTGCTCTACCAAGCAAGCTTATTTTAAATGTACATTATGGAAAGGAATAAAGTGCGTACTCTTCCATGTGTGAGAAAAATAAAAATACCAAGTTGCTGGAAGTAGATCGTGATGTGTTCTAAAATCTGCATCAAATACCGAAAAATGCCATTTAAATGTCTCCCACACACAACAGTCAGTATCTCCCCACCACTGTCAACAATGTGGTGCTATCAGACTGTATTGTACATTAAGAACCCGTAGAAGCATGTAGAGACCAATTCTAGTCATAAGTCTAGTCAAATACTAAGACCTTTAACATTGCAGTGGTGTAGGGCATCACTTGAGCATTTTGGCTGCAGATACGACCTTAACTCTCCCTGCTCCTTTTTGCAGGCAGGGAGAATTTGGTAGGTCTGAAGAGCAGTAGATAATGGACGCAGCCTAGAAGCACCTTCTAAAGCTGCTGCCCTCTAGTCTCACTGTACAGCTTCAAATAGGGAAGCAATTTGTCCTGCCTGGGATAAAACTCTTTGACAAAGGGATAGTACAATAAGAAAACTAATCTTAATCAAAAAAGTGATTAAAATCAACAGAAAACAGTGACACACAATTTGCAAGTGCTTGATCAGTGCTGGTCTAAGAGACCTGAATTTGTACCTCTGGCAAAGGGCAAATCTGGTACTGAGTGCCACCTACTCATACAGACAACAGTATCTGACAAGGTTTTTTTGATTGGGATTGGGTTTTTTTTTTCATTTGCAATAATTAATTCTCAGATTGTGTAAAAATTCCAGAAAGATGGTCAAATTGTGATTTTTTTAATCTCACTGTTAGTGCTGATAAAAGCAACTCAGCTGAATGTAGCTTCTGCATGCACTTTTTTGTCTTTAAGGGAAGAACACACTATTGTTATTTTTGTAACGTTGCACATCAGGTTGCTTTTTTATCAGGCCAAAGACAACTTCTGAGGTTTTCAACAAGTTAGGACGTGCAGCAACAACGCTGCTACAGACACCTAGCTTCATACAAATGCTTAGATTCCCTGTTCAGGGGAAACATGTTCTGGTGACATCTTTGCTTACAGGTATTCCACAGGCCTTGCAGCTGTTCTCTGCAGAAATACATATGGGAACTATTCTGTACTTATTGTGCATCCTAAACTCTTGCTGAAGTGAGATGAAATTTGCTTGCTTCACTCATACTAAGATTTAGTTATACTAACAAGGAAAAATGAATCTCATCCAAAGTTCTGGTTGAGCTCAAAGGGCAGGAGAGCACCCTATCTGAATTTCATCTTCTTTTGCTTTGCGAGGATGCCAGACTAAGTTTTATTCTCCAGTACGAAACAGGGAAGCAGGGGTAAAGAAAACACAGGGCACAGTTATAGGTAAACAAAACTAAACCAACCTGCTTCTTGTGCTATACCGTGTGCAGACTATCAAAAGCATTACAAAGAATCTTGCTTTTCTAAGATGTCCTGTGTTAGATACTGACGAGCAACTTCTGACCTACCCACCTAATTGCATGATCCTAATGCTACATGATAGGACAAGATTCTTTACCAACAGGAAAAGTCTCAGCTGGTCGCTGTTAGACTAACAGGGCTGTATATCCTCCCCACACAGCCCAACCCCAGCTGCGCTCACACAATTATGGGACAAGCCCCCGCAGCCCACTGCGAGCTTCTGCTCTCTCCAGGAAGCTGTTTACAGATTTCTTCCAAAGGTGGATGTACTGGATGTGTCTGGAAAGCCCAACTTTCACATTTTATATGGCCTGCATTATTGATCACCACCTCCTTTAGAACAAAGGGAAAGCTGTAAATGACACTGGTTAACGAAATGAGCTCCACAAGCATTGACTACCCAGGCAGTTCTTGGTTACAACAAGCAGCAGTTTTTAATGAAGTACTTTCAAAGAAAATATAGGAATAAAATACTTAGAACAGTAAAGCTGACACATTACCTGAAAGTGATTCGTCACTATGGTTTTGCAAGTCTTTGTCTTCTGGCTACAAAGCAGAAAACAAATATAAATCAAAACAATGTATTTGAATATCAGAATAACTATTTGGCTAATTCACAAGTGGCAGGAGATTAATTAGAAGAATCCTGAGCTACCTGTAAATTGAGACAGGGAACATATCTGGTTTTGAGGAATTACTGACAATCTACAGTCTTTTCAGGCACCATTTTCATGCTTTGTCTCACAAAACTGGCCTGTTGGCTGGATCCACCGAACAATGTCATCTTCATTAACGATATGCTGTGGGGTTACATCTTTTGAGTAATTTGTTCTTAATCCCTCAACAGCTGTTCAACAATTCATATGGCTTGATTTAAAAGATTTTTAAAATGCTTTGTAATGAAAAAAAAACTAGAATTTTGCCCATGACATGCAGCAGTGAGGGTTCATTCCATTGATCTAGGAAAATTGGAGAAGCTTTTTTTACAAATTTCTTTACATGTGTAGGAAGCTTTTCTAGACAACAGGTGGACTGGAACCTCTCTGCTGGTTCACGTCTAACCATTCTCCTGTTTGAAGTAAACATTCCCTCAGTGGCTTTTCGCTTGCTAATTAAACACAGTGAAATTACTTAGCATCGTGAGACTGCAACACACATTGTAACGTTTCAATTCTACTATTTAGAGAGCAACATCTAAAAACTGGAAGGACAGCACCTTGATCCCAGAACTGCGGGAAAAGGCAGCTGCCCTTACTTCAACTATGCGGGTGTGGAGCCAGGTGAAATATCTTTCTTCTGTTGAGGATTTAAAGATGAAAGCACAAGGGGATTTTCCCCTTAGATAGCTGCAATGTGATTTTTTGTATCGCGTCATTCTTCCAAAACTATCACAGCAGCCTTGTTAACATTTTGCAGGCTGTGCATGCAAACACAAGTCAACTGGGTAACAATATAGCGTAACAAGATACGCTGCTCCTACCTGCTACACCTTCTTTACTAAGAAAGCCACCAAAAATAGAATATAGGCCGTTTCAATTGATGTGGTGAACGTGCATATATTCCCAGTCCAACTACAAAGAAGGCAAACTATCTCCAAAATAGTCAAAGACTTTGTTAGGAAGGGAAAAATTTGCATGCTGTTTTCAGCATTTCTTCAAAAATAACAAGAGTGGCTAGTACTGCAAAAAGTACAAAATAAAACAGGGATGCTTACCTGTGCCATACATCTGTTTTCAAAATTTTCATTTTTACTGATCAGTTATAATCCACTTTTATCAAGTTAGATGCACTCAGGTTTATTCAAGATCATTTTCTTGTAATGTAATTGCAACAAGACAATGTAGTACTACTACCCATGAAATGAAGGTATTAAGCAAGAATATTCTTTGCCCACAACTAAAATCCAATGAACGTCTACAGGTCTAATGAAAGCCACAAACCTATGCACCGTCTGAAGATAAGCAGAAAGTTTTTCATCTCTGTAGACCCATTAACACCCAAATACACTGAAATATCTGCATAGTGATTCCAAGATGGCAATAAATGCTCTCCTCTTGATGATGGGAATGAGACCGTTACCTCCATCATCTGTGAAATGCATACCAAACCCATGTTTGTTTCTGATGAAATTCAGCTGGGACTCTGGCATAAGGAACTCCTTTTAATTCTTTGTCTCACTGGAAAATGCTCATTCATTTCTCTTCTCCAAGTTTTCTGCTCAACCCAAAGAGAATCAATTTGAAATTCAGCCAATAACATTCACTTGAAAGATGGCAGCCACGAGGGTCACTCAGCATTGCTTGCCCTATGGCAACGTAAGATTTCACAAACAGTGGAGTGTTTCCAACTGCAGGAAGACCAGTGACCCAGTGTCAAAGCAGAGTGGTCAAATTCCTCCTCCTAAGGGCAAAACACCAGGAGTCCAAAACCTAGGATTCCTTACTTCTTCACTTGGTCCCTGCCCTGGCTCTATTTTCAGCAGGAAAGAGGGAGAGCATGCATGACAAAGCCTTAAGTCTTTGTCAGCTCTTCTTGAGAGCATCTACATACTAATCAAAACCTATTTAAACTGAAAAGTACATGTTAATGATTAAATAACCTTTCTTTTGATCTTCTCCACAAAAGCTCATCTCATTGAACTCTTAAGAAGAGAGCTTGTTTCTGGTCTGTTTTACTGAGCAATTCTGTGCTGTCCAGATATAGTCTGAAAATATATTTATTTGTTAACATACTTATTTAATCAATAACAATAACTTAGATCACATTCAGGTATCATTTTTCTTACCTGTTGGATTAGGCCAGAATCTGACGTAAGGGTCTTGATGTTCACGGATGCAATTTCCAATGTAACTTGATCTGTTAGGTACTCCTCATCTAAGACAAAGACTGTGAAACACTGGTCTCCCACCCAAATACAAATTTAAATAGTAAGACTATCAAACATAAATTACAGATGTCTAGCATACAAAATTTAACTCCATATCAGCAGCAGCCACTGGAAAATGCTGGATTAAAAGCCCAAAATACAAAATTGGCAGAGACTGCAATAATCGTGCAGAGCATGACTATGCAAAGAAAAATAATCCTTGCAGAGATCAGACATTAGTGTAGCAATTGTTGTTTAAACCAACACCATACTATTTTTGAAGAGTCATGTTCTTCTTTCAGAAAGTGACCAGAGAATATTAACCAAGCCAACACATTTAAAGTAGGCTGAAGATGACTGTTGCAAGTCAATATTATCCCTTTTTGCTTTGCTTTTCTCATCACACAATGCTAATTCTTTAAATATGTACTACACAAATATTTACTTTTTATTCTGCCTCTATGTGAATTACACTCATCCTACTTCTCTCTACTACACTGGAGTTTTCTGAAGCACTGAAACAATCCATTTCGAAGTTTGTTTATCAACTGCCCTGGGAGTCCACTCAAAAGCACAACATTCTCCAGTACAGCACAAACTCTGTTTACCTTTCAAGCTCCAGTTCAGCCCTCAAAATGGGGTACAAGGGATGCATTAGCCCTTTGTGAACCTTGTGCAAACAGACAAATTTCACTCTGCATGATTAATAAGGTCCTCATCATCAAATGATCTGCATAATTGCCCTAGGTCAGGTACTAACCAACCATGTACACAATTTTAAAAGAAGTTATATTCTACACGTTTTTACACGCAAGAACTCCCCATGGTGGTGACGACATTTGTAATGCTGGTACATTTCCATTTGCTGTTTGTTTAGTGGTAAGTTCTCATTAAAGAACAGCTGTTATCTTTACAGAAGCAGAGAATGCTTTGGGTTGGAAGGGACCTTCAGAGGCCATCCAGCCCAATCTCCCTGCAGTGAGCAGGGACATCTTCACCTGGGTCAGGTTGCTCAGAGCCCCATCCAACCTGGCCTGGAATGTTTCCAGGGATGGGGCATCGACCACCTCTCTGGGCAACCTGGGCCAGTGTGTCACCACCCTCACTGTAAAAAATATCCTCCTTATATACAGCCTAAATCTACCCTGCCTTAGTTCAAAACCGTTACCCCTTGTCCTGTCACAACAGGCCTTGCTAAAAAGATTGTCCCCATCTTTCCTACAGGCTCCCTTCAAGTACTGAAAGGCCGCAATAAGGTCTCCCTTCCTGGAGCCTTCTCTTCTCCAGGCTCAACAGCCCCAACTCCCTCAGCCTGTCCTTGTAGCAGAGGGGTTCCAGCCCGTGGACCATCTTTGTGGCCCTATGAATGGTCAGATAACAGAAAGAAGGCATATTTCCTAATCTCACTCAAGAAATTAATCTGAATCTGCTGAAACTTAAAGCCAAAACTCCACTGCCAGCAGGGTAAATGTTCAATAAGGATCATCTTTATTCCTTATGACTGTAGGTCCAGAGACAACAACAACAACAAAAAATCCAGAAGAGTCTGGCTGAAAATGCAGAGTACGGGCATCAAAATTCCACTTCATTTGTGTGGCAACATTACGTGTGAAATTTGTTCTATACATGAGTGGAGGTAGAATTATAATCAAAACATATTGTAAACATTAGGCCTAGTCCTGCAAGATTAAAAGTTCCCTCAACTCACCTTTAATTTGTAATCAGTAGAAGGTGCCAAGAGCTTTAATAAGTTACAGCCCCAAAACGGTCCATTAATTAACTGACCTATTAAAGCAACAAAACAGCCCTGACCCCTGGCCAACGTACTTTCTGTTCAAACACTGTATCTGAAGCAAACATAATTTTCTGTTACACAGAATCAGACCTGCATATCTTTTTAGCTCACAGATTCATATTTCTAAGTCTGTATTTTATAGAAATAGTTATGAAAAGTCATTTTCAGAAAAAAATTTAAGACACAGAAATAAACAGAATATAAACAGTTATTTGTATCACTTTCAACTGCAAGGGGGAAATGTCAAGCTATATTAGTACTTACATCTTTATACACTTAGCAAGAGGAAGCAGAAACTAAGATTAAAAATAAACCAAGTTCATGTCCTTTCTACAGAAAGTGCTGAAATTTCTACTTCCTCTCGGCTTTCCTTTTTAAATTAAATGCATTTAAAACATGCAATCTCAGATTTCAAACAACTTTGACAAATTTGAAATTTAGGAATTTATCTAATTAATTTTGAGGGGGACCTGATGTCATGGGTGAAATAGAAAACAAGGCATGGAAAAGAACGTTACAGAGAAATTACTTTAGTGTTAATACTCAACTCTGAAGGAACAAACCACATGGCTGCAAATAAACAGAAAGTAGCTTATGATTTCAAACCAGTTTTCATCCCACATTCTCCTTTCCTGCTGAGAAGATGCTCATTTCCGCTGGCTGGCTCCCTCAAGCCCCAAAAACAGTCTCTAACTTTCTTTTAACCCCAGTGGTACACTGCTCACGCTCCTCAGCAAAAGTTTCAATTAAGACTAGATTCTGCATAGTTTCCTGTGTCTGTCCCCATTGCAGACCTGCTGTGCAACACAGGATGGAGAACACACTACCTGCAGAGCGCTCCTCAACTGAGCCCTCGCCAGTGCATTCCCTGGACAAAAGCCAACGGTGAAGCCTGGGATGACAAAAAACCCACCCCACATGTCAAGGAAACCGTAAAGGGGATATTTACACTGCGTAATCCAAGTATTTGACTTCAGTGCAATACAGAACCTGTACTCCCTCACTCCTTTTGCAGTGAGGAGAGACAGGAACTTGTGCAGAGTGGACCTGTACTAGGCTTTCAAGTAGATGGTATTAATACCTGCTGAAGGTATGAAGAGTTCATTGGTCATAGGGCTGAGTATGCAATTAGAGGCAAGAGACCTGGAAGGTATTCCTGGATTGTATTTCTGATAACCTGAAGGCACTGGTAATCTCTTCAAAGTCACCTTCTAACATTGTCATGTCTCTACCATCTGTTCTCTGAACACTATTTTTCGATGGCACCACTGTATTTTCCTTTCAGATTGAGAACCAAGATCTTCTGATGATAGTTTTAGACTGACTTTTAGATCAAAACTAAACTTTAGAAGGAAATTTGTTCAAAAGTTTTATATATACACCAAGCTGATCTTAAAAATACAGACAACAACACTACATTTAAAACATAAACATATAGGAAAAAGTAAGAATATTTCAATCTGTTGGGTAACACCAATGGTTTTATTGCACATAACAACACAGATCTACAACACCTGAACAGACAGAATTCACAAAACTTACCTTTAGGTACTCCTGTGTCTTGGACAGGATATTTTTCAGTCTGTTACAAAAAGATAAGAGAGACAGATGTTTGTTATTCTGAGTGTAATTGTGCTGGAGAAAGAGTATATAAAACTGCATATTTACAGTTCCATCTCTTAAATTGCTACTCGTTGATCTGTCTAGAATCAGACATAGTAACACTCATGCAGGAATCGAGATGCTACTAACACTACTGATAAGCATATGCAAAAGTAATAGAGATTGCTATTTTTAAAGGTATTGCTTTTTAGTGAAAAAAAAAAGAGATTGGGAAAGAAATTTTGCATTTAAGTAGCAAGATAATCTAGAAAAGGTAATGCATACCTGGAGGAACAGAGATGACTTCAAAAGCTCTTTTAGCAGATATAAGCTTTTACTAAAATTTTACTGTACTAGAAGAAAAGAATATTTTTCCCTTTTGCTCTAAAATTAAAAAACTGATAAGGATGCAATAGAAAACATTATTACTGAGTTTAATGGAATAGCTGCTGATTTCCAGGCATGTTATAACTTACTATTATACCTGCAATCCACCTCCTTCCCTATGACCCCTACCATTATGTAAAAGTAGGTGTGGCTTTTACAGAAGCTAGTAACCAAGCAAACAGATTAAAGACATCTTAATTTAAGGGAGTGGGGGGAATAAACAAACTTTCTTTTGTCTGAGGCACAGCAACTTTTCCCCACTTTTTAAAAACTCTCCTTAGCCAAACACAGCGTCTAATTTAGTCAGTTCACAAAAACAATCACAAAGTCTACATCTTTTATTAAAATCTGCTAACACAAATGCATGCACACAGACTGCAATAATGGATCACAGTGAAGGATCAGCATTTAAAATACTAGTGAAATTTTCAGAGTTTCCTGCTGACCCTCTGTTGCAAAGCTTCAAAATGGGAAGAAAACACCAAGGCAAAGCAATAGCTTGCTCACTTGTCATCCATAAAATAAACCAACGTGTTTCATTCTGTTTATGTAACTACATTAGACAACAGTCTTCTCTGGGCTACATGGCACTTTAACTCTTCCCCAGAGTAAGCAATCCATAGCAACACTGAAAAGAAGAACTCTTAAAAGACTTCATGGAATTTCATATTACTTTTACCTTATATCCTCCTGTCTCAGCATAAGACTGTCATGTTTAATATCCTAAGGCACAAAAACTTGGCGTAAGCGGTGTTACTCTGCTTGCAGCAAGCACTAGAGAGCGCTGTCCGGTGTCCCCCAAGGCTCACCCACGCCTGCTGTAAGGCGCTGCTGCTTGATCTTACCTTTCCATGACTTTAACTCATAAGACAAAAGAGCTACAGGAAGGAGTAACAACTCAGTACGACTGGAATTTTAAACCCTAGGTGGGTTTTCTTATCCCTCCAACCCACATAGAAAGAAGAATGCCCGCACCAATCTTTCTCGGTTGTTGGGGTTTTTTAAATTAAAAAAAAAATGGTACTGTCACAGCCTCTAGAGGCTATCCCATGGACAGCTCAGCTGACACGATCCAACTCGGCTTATGTACCTATTGGTATTCTATTTACACTTTAATTGTGCAAGATTAGTAAATTAAAACCCTATATATACTCGCCGTTTGAGTTCACATCCTTGAATGTTTTACCTCGCTTCTGCATTACATAACTGTAGAGAGCTATAATGGTTTGAACTGTATTAGACCAGAAACACATACCATTGTTAAGGAAAGAGTACTTGGATCCGTATCCTCCACCGGCTCTTTTGCTGCATGATCTGCTAGAAATAAGAAAGCTTTATCGCTGCATAATCCTCAAAATATTTCTGTCCGGCAATTCATATTTTGCTTCTTTGTCTGACCAAGATAAAGCACAGCTATGCCGCCCTTACCTGCATTGTGTCAAACTACACTTCCACAAAAAAAACATGACAAACTAGAAAATGTCCGAGCTACTAGCATATAGGTAAGAAACTACACGCAACAAGGAATCCCAACTCTAAGCTAACAAAAGACAGACTTAAATGAAAACCCTAAATTATTTTTCATCAAAATAAATAAATCACAAAGCAATTAGGCAATAAGGAATAAAATCCAGTAAATCTGCTAAAAGCTAAGTTTTGCCATCCAAGCTCAGTTTTTTCCTTAAAGCAATAATTCAAACAGTAAATATATCCATTACAACAAAAATTAATACTATAATAAACAGCAGACTGTAATACAAAACCTAATAATTAATACATATCTAAGGTAAATAATAATTATTTGTACACAATAGAATCACAAACTTCAATTCTATTAGCATCAAAAGGATACAAAAATAAATCTTCAACGCATTTGCAGGTGAATCATTAAATGTCAACCCCTCTGCACCGATGGCTGAACTTACAAATAATAGTGGGGTACTGACCAAAAGTGCACAGAGGACCTGAAACAAATCTCATACAGAAGTCAGGATTCACAACACCACTCCTGCAATTTAACATCATCATGCCATTTCCTCGAGGACTCTCTTCTGTTGATGAGTATCACGTTTTCAAATACTGAAAAGCATTTTAAATTCTGTAGTCGGATTTTCACTCCATTCTTGTCACTCTCATTCTGAAAGTCCTTACACTTACTACAAGAACACATGAAATGTTTTCAACCGCGGTCAGAAAGAGGTGGTTGGAATCAATATTTGGTGATTATCTTCTCCCTATATAGAAATCAGGGCATTTTAGAAGACAACTTAGTCCCAGAAATTAATTACAAAACGCCCAGTATAAACACCGAGCCCCAAAATAGCACAGAAGTTGCACAGACACTATTCTAACCAACTCAAATTTAGCATAATTGTTTATTATTATTGTTATTAGGGCCTGCTCCTACAAACCTACTCAACACAACAGAACCACAAGCTAAAGCATAAGACAACACAAGACAGTACAATAAACAGGCCTGAAAATCAAAAAGGTGGCAGCAGCGGGACAGAGGCAGCCCCAGCGCCCCGGGACAGAGCTGCTCTCCCTCCTGCTTCCATGGGGCAGCCCCACCAGCAGCTCCCGGGGGTACGGTGCAGTCCCCGGGCTCTTCCCAGCATTGCGGAGAGGGGTCTTCTCAGCGCTAATGCCCACAGGATGGCCACACGCGTTCTCCAGGCTGGTGGCACACCATCAGAGGGCTCAGACCTCCAAAGCTTGAGCGCAGCCTTTGCACAAACACACACTGAACATTTTACAAAGGCAGAGGTCTCTGAAACTTCAGATGAGCATGTTCACCCTGCAGTGCAAAGTTTAAGAAGAGGAGAAAACCCCAAACCAAACTCACACATTCTTGTCACGCATGCCCTTTTCGGCAAATATTAAATCCCTGCTCCAGAAACACGGTATTAACAGAGCACTCTGGATAAAGCCTGCCCTGATGGCAAGGGCCAGCACAAACCACATAAGCTTCCGAACTCAAATGCAGAGAGGGTGGGAGTCTGACCTGGATATGAAAAAATACAATAAGCTGGAGTAAGACGTTGCATGAGAGCAAGGCCAAAAATGGCGGATCCAAGTGGGAACTGTAGTGGAGAGCTGTGAAAAGAATGGAAAGGGAGCTGGGGCAAAGACAGAGGCCCACTCTGTAAAGGAAAGCTGAAAAAGGAGGAGGTACTGAGAGCCAAAGAAAGTCTCGAAGGAAGAAAGCCAGCCCAGGCACCCCTTGTCTCACTGTTTCTCCAGTGTCAGCAAAGACCCAGCAAACCCAGTGGCACAGCATGCAACTCGTCGTCAGCTTATTCTGGAGCCCTTACAGCTCCTCCTTATGAATTCTTGGCTGCATGAATAAATAAATCTTTCTTTCACCCTTGTAATATAAGAGGAGCCTTAAGGTAGATGAAAGTAGGCCCCTCAAAAGGTCCACGCTCTGGTGAACCTTCGTGGCTACTGTAGCTACCGTTAAGGTATTCATCCCCCATCTTCTGTCACAACTCCAAGATACGGCCAAGGTACATCACAACACCAGTAATTATGTACTTTCCACAATCCAGAGGGAAGCATTGAAAAAAATGGGAGAAACTCCAAGAATACAGGCATTTGAAATAAGGATTCAACAGACTCCAGGGTGACCCTACAAGAAGTGATGGCGTACAGAGCGGTACCTCTGATTGACTCCTGCTTTCTAGGTCTCGCACAGAAACACAGTCACCATGAACTGTGACCTTGCATCTTTCTTGTTTTATCCATCCTGAAAAATATTTTAAGACTGTATTTCTCTCCCTGTGCTTCAATTTCTTCCCTTTCATTTTTATAATTCTTTACGAAGAACAACAATTTCCATTTTCTTAGGTTGTAGAGCACTACCAAGTTCCAACATTTTCTGTAAGTGGCATCTATGTCTACGAATATTTGTACCTAAGGATAAATGGTCCACATACTGGCTGTGGATGATTCACCATGGTCTTGTTGATCACTGATAGCTGGCAGATAATCTGAAAACCACAGACTTAACATTTAATTGTGAATAAGGCAATTAAAATGCCATGTCCCCTCTCTCTTCCCACACGTACCACCCACAGCATTCTGCAGCTCATCTCATACAGCTGGATGCAGGTGCACAAAACAGCAGGAAGGAAAGTTCTCTGTTTATCTCAAATGTAAAACATCCACAGTTCTGCATGTTGAAAGGTCAACAGGAAATACAGGTATCATCTGACTATTCAGTGCAGACCACCTGATTTCATGGTTACTTTGACAGACAGCTTGACAACAACGTGATTCAGGATCCCTCAAAAAAACCACTATCACCATACTCCCCACTGACAGCATACAACCACTGGCCTGCATTTAATTCCCCACACTCCTGCCAGGAACCACACGTGAGTTGACTCAGATGGACGTAAATCAGCATGTACAGACTGACTCGGACAGACATAAGCCAGGTTCGATGGCTGCTCCCAAGGACCCTTTCTGCCGCCCAGCACCCGCACACGGATGGCTCAGCAGCTGCCATGGCTCTTCCGCCAGAGCCTGTCCAGTACAACCAGTCGGCAACAGGAGCAGCAGACTTGTACCCATCACCACTGTTTCACTCTGTTCAATACTGGTACTCCAACGGGGATGCAACGCTGTGCACTTACCAGTGTGAACAGTCAATTTTATTTATAAGCAGATTTATATATGTGTATACACACAGATATTCAAAACTTCTAACCCTACATCTGCTCTTCACCCTTGAATTGGAAGGAAGCCTGAAGGCGAGCTTTGGAGACCCCAGCATTTTGACCTTCAGGGAGGAGGGGGGTCGCAAAGCACCGTGTAGCAGAGGTGGTATTGCCCTCTGTTCATTTTGTCCCTGCAACACAGCCTGGACACCACCAGCAGTGAGTGAAGCGTGTAAGGTCTAACATAGCTATGCAGTTCAAGCACGCACATGTAAGGCCCCTCTCATGCCAAGGCAGGGCACACACTTCAACAGTACAACTTAGTACAACTCCAAGCGATCACCCTAGTACTAGTGCTAAATAGAGAGTAACCCTTTGACCAAACCAAATCGACAACGATGCTTTGGCCAGAGGCATACAAACCTCAGATTTGGTTAAGAGGAGGAAACACAGCAAAGTATATTAGAATATTAAGTTCTCTGAAAAGTCTGAGTCCATCAGCGCTTGTGCATTTTTGTTTACTATTAACCGCTCAAAACTTGGTCACTGTCTGAGCAGACAGGTAGGGGAAAACCGCGATGCTGGCACACCTGAGAGGAGATACTCAAAGGTCACTCGCACCATTAGCCATGTAAGCTGAAGAGCGTGGGCTTCCTCACCACCTGGAGCCCGGGAGCTCAGCAAAATGCCTTTTTAACGTGCTGTTAGCAAGCACAGGCCGACTGATAAGCTAAACACCGGGGCAGGCTTGACAAGTTGCACTAAATCACACCAGCACCGCACGCGATAAATCATTACCACGCTTAATTACCGCGTGCGGCGGGGGGGGGAGCAACTACCAAGCCCTTTCCACCCGGGCCGGGGCCTTTCGCACGGCCGCGGGGAGGGCAGCGGACCCGCGGGGGCCCGGCAGCCACCGCCCCTCCCGTTCCCCGCCCGCCCGGCTCCCGGCGGCGGCCTCACCTGCGGGCAGCGGGTCCTGCGGGGCGGCCATGGGGCGGGCGGCGGCGGCCGGGTCCCAGCGCCAGGAACGAGCGGCGCCCGCCGACGTGCCCGGAACCGCCGCGCCGCCCCGCCCCCCCCGCTGGCTCCGCCCCCCGCAGGTAGCACCGCCTCGCCCCCCCGCTGGCTCCGCCCCTCCACAGGTAGCGCCGCCCCGCCCCCGGCGCGGCTCCCGCGGCCGGGCAGCGCGTCGGGCCGCTCCAGCGGCTCCGGTTCGGGCGCAACGTGAGTCACTCCGGCAGTGGGAAACCAAGGGCTCGCTCCGGCAGGTGCTTACCCGCGTGAAACCCGCCCCTCAGACGGGGGGGTGCCTGCAGGACCCCCGCAGCCGGAGCCGCGGAACACCGGTCTGGCAGAGCAGCAGTCACAAGCTGCACTGTTTTTTTCACAAATATTTAAAATTCATCCTTTTATGCTACGGGCACTTCCAACACCGCGGTGATGTCAAATCTTTGGAGTTGCGTTGGGTCCCCACTGTCGTCTCTGGCGAGTTCTCGCCCTTAAGGTTTCAATATACTTAAATTAATACAGATTTCTTAAACGGGGTCGACGCATGAAACCTCTTTCTATACAAGAAATACTGTCTGTTGCTGCTCACTGTGCAATACAAACCAAAGAAGCCAGCGTAGCTGGATTGTGTCAGTATAAAGAACACACTTCTGTGTGAGCCACCTTCCTCATTTATTAGCGAGGTCACTTCGCAGCCAAACCCTACTCTGCTACACTGGGAGAGCTCCAGTTCAGTCAACTGGCTTACACTGGAGTGACTAAAAGTACCCTTTGGTCCATAGACCATTAAAAATTGAGTGCTTCTCCACAGATTATCTTCCATCTCTCATGCACGTTACAAATCTAAAAAAAAAAAAAAGGTAATAAAAATGAAATTGCTTTAATTTTCAGAATTTAGATTGAACACAGTGGCTCATCCTGCTCTATGGCTTTTCATTAATACCAATACTATTAATGTTTTTCAATAATTCTGTTATTGAATTTGTGAATTCTTATGAAAGAGGAGAGCTTTGTGACGAGAGTGTTACGGTGTCCGCCTAAATCACCCTACCAGGGAGAGCACCGACGTGGTATTTAGAAGATTCAGAGCATCACCCTTATTGTGCCCGAGATAAATGGAGGTTTTGCCACTGGGCAATACACAAACACATACATATAGCTCCATAGAACTGCATCTCCAAGGCAGAGCTATCAGGTCACCAACATTTCTGTAATTCATCACGCGTAAAAACCAAAGAAGTACTTTTTTAGGGGTATCATTGGAGGCCGGCTGTTCAGTATGGTTTGATTCTGATTGCTTCCATGTTAACGTTGAAACTCATTGTCAAAGAAAGGAGGAATTTCTTCATTTAAAAGGGTAACACCAAGTCTGATTAGAAATAAAATTGCTGATTCTGTACATTTCCCTGGAGGCACAATGTTTTTGGTGATAGATAATCATGCTGAGAGTTAGAGGGCGGAGGAAGTATATTCTTACCAACACAAATGCTACAGTAATAATTGCAGCCTCTCCTATAACTGTTAGGCATGACAAAGCCATGGTAGAGCTAAGAATTCTCTGGATTTTAAACCTGACACATTTATGCCTCAATAAAATGAATGTCATATCTGCCCTGAGGACCTGCATGTATGCGTTGCCTCTGTGCGCTGTTTGAAGACTACTGGTTTTAACCAGAAGTAGATATAGTCAGTGACTACAAAAAACTTTGGATAAATATATGTATAATCTATACAAACACGTATCCATTAACATCATTCAAAATATCTCTAAGGTACTGTTGTTATACAGGGGGCTGTAAACTGGAGAAACATACAAAGCATTGGTGTTGGGGGCTAAGCCAGGTTTTACCATCGATGTGGCATTTACTCTTCTGATAACTTACAACCTGAAATCTTCCTACCCTAGGATTAAAAAATACTTTCATAAACAATAACAAACTAATTTTAGAAGAACAACACTTGTGCCAGCAGCCAACACTGTTGTTAAAATGTTGTTACAAATAATGTATTTTTAAAAGTGCATCTGTAAATTGCACTGGCCTTTCAATTTGGAACATTGTTTTCAAACAAATTATTCATAAAGAACTCCTTAAATAATGGAATTTAATAGTAAAAGCCAATAGTCTAGATAACATTATTACCTCAAAACTTAGGTTAGTCGTCCTAATTTAACAATTTTTCTCCTAACACTGAAGGAGGAGCCTGCAATTACATATAAATATCTCTAGAGCACTGTCAACAGTAAAGATTAATTTGGCTGTTGCATGCCTGTTCTTGCATCATTCTTTAACAAGTGATACAGAAATCTTTGTTTGTTGCTTAACTAACTGACCAGTCCAGAAAGCCAGCAATTATTTTACCAAAACTAGATATAATTCTATCACAAATACTAAATCCAGAGTAAGATAACTTTAAACAATGGCATTCTCTAAAACAGTGGATTAACTTTCTAATCAAATTTCTATACTTAAGTACAATATATATTTTATCTTGCTGTAACCCTGCAAGCTGTTAAATTAACTGTAACTAACGATAATGTGAAGAGCTCAGGATTCTGTAAATTTCCACTCCAATACAGAATTAGTATTTTCAAACAGTTTCTACAGCTCAAGTCTGCACTTGCCTCTTCTCACCCCTTTCTGGGCCCCATCAAAAGAACAACAGCCATCTCTGATGAGGGCAGAGACTTCCCAAAGACCTACAAGCCGTCTGGTAATACATCTCCAGTTAGTTCCCTGTTTGAAATCGCAGTTAACCTACAGTCTCAAGGGGTTTCCCACCTTCTGAGCACAAGGCTGCAAATGAAACCTTTTTCCTGCCAGGGACAATATATTCCTGTCCAGCAAAATATTATCGCTATCCCCCCACAAAAAGATAGAAAACCTTTTTCCAACTGATCCTCTGCAGCTTTTCCCCATGGAAATAAGGAACTTCTGTTCCAGATCACAAACGCCACTAACACAGTGGGACAGTAATCTTCCCCTGTCTGACAGGGGTTGCTAATAGTCACGGTAATCGTGGGCCTGCCAGTATCGCATGGCAACCTTGTTTATTCTTCCTCATTCATTTGCTTTATACATTTCAAACATCTTTATTTAAGGAAGTTCATGCTGAGTAAAATACTTCTGTTTCAATACAAGCTCTTTACCTCTAATGTGCTTCCGCAGGGTTAGGAAATACTTCCCCCCCTGCATTTCTCTTTCCCAGATATCCTATAGATAGCTTTCAGCTGTTGGCAGTTGACAGTGTTTTGCTAGGCCAGTTCTTTAAAATTCTGAGACTGTTTTGGAGTAGGAATAATTAACCAGCAGCTAAAAAACTAAAACTACTTTCTTTGCCAATAATTACATCGGTTTGTTCTTTTACAGTTGTACAGGAAGGTCAGAATTTTGACATTCATTTGGCAGAAACAACATTATAGGGATAAAATATAAGAAATCACACATATCTAGACCATCTTACGTCAGCCTGTGGATAATTTGTTTGCCTTACAGGACTGCATGATACAGGAATGTTCCCACCGCTCCGGGAGCTGTGCTGTGTCCAAGTCAAACACGCACCCCAGAAACAGTGAAACCTTGCTTTCTCTAGATAGACATATTGAGACTGAGCCTAACACGATTGGTTTCAGGCTGCAGCTTATCACTCCGCAGGAGCATTAGCGGCGTCCCCCTGCCTGGCTGCTTGTTTCCATGAAACGTGTATTTAGTTGAGATCTCTACCTCACGACTGGGTTTGTTGACAGATAAGCACACGCACCCAAAGTGCCAGTGCATAAATCTTCTTCTTGTTTTTTTTTTTTTTTAAACAAGATTACTTCTGTTCATCTGCACCTGCTATATTCAGAAGTTTGACAGAGCTAGTAGACTCTTTTCTTTGTTAGCATTCCTTCGTCAAAAATTATAGGTACTACAGGAATGACAGTAAGACACCAGAGATTACTTCTGTACTCTTGATTCAGCTGATCCAGCCATATGCTGTGCACTGCAGTTTGTTAACATTCAGCTATAGAGCACACACGAAACAGGAACGAGGATACAGGTGTATAGCCAAGATTCGTAGTTAATTTGAGGATTTGAAGTCATAGTGAAGCTGCTGCTGTATGAAATTTTTATGTTAAAAAATCTCCCTTTTTTCACTGTACTGAATTCAACCTGCTGTTTTGCCATTTACAGGCCATAGTCTTGACATTTGTTGTTTGTGTAGACATCCATGGGTACTTTTCACAAGTTATTTGCAACAGTTGCCTCAGACTTGAGCATACATTGTGGTTTTAAGGCAGATACCAGTAGGTGAGAACAGGATGTCAATGAACCATGACTTGCAAGCAAACATAACAACTGGTATCAGGCCTGAGACAGCCGGGTAAAACAGGCTTTGGGGCATGCAAGCTCTTCAGTTGTAGCAGGCCTGATTAGACCACAGAACTCATGCTCCACTACTTGGCATGCTTTTCGTACTTCCATCAGGTGGTTTACTACAGTTCTTACCCACAGCTTTGCCTTGCTGTATCGTCAAATCTTCGTAACCAGGCTACCACAAGATGTTCCATTGCTCAACAGGCACTGCAGTCCCACCGCTGCTGTTTGCCAGGCTTAAACAGAAGTTTGTGACATATTGATTCCTCTGGTTTACTCTCCTAAGTTTAGAAAGGACTCATTCAAATGTTAATTGGAAAAATAAATAAAGGCAAAAGTTTCAAGGGCAAAAAATTTCCAGAAATCCACATTTCAGATTACTGAAATCTAGCTCATGAACTTGGCAAAGCAGCTGGAATTTACCAAGCTTCTCCTAATACAAAACGTGAAGCCACCCTGTTTTGCCGTTTGTTCACTTTAATTGGTCCATAATAATTTCTAAGACACATTTTTACACGGTTGATGATCACAGATCATGATTTCTGTGTACAACCAGAGTGCATAAGCTCTGTAATTCTGGCAAATAACAGCTGAGTAAAAAGCACTGATGGAGCTAACATAAGAACAGTAGCAGGACTTTATCAGTTTTATTTCCCACTGCAGGCCAACGGCAACTTTGGTAATTGCACATGTGTTGTATCCACTAAAAGACTGTCTGTCACTCTCTGGTGCACCCAGATCTCTGTCCACTCTAGAGACCAATGTTGTGATGGGGAAGAGGTGACTCTGATGCACATTATTTAACTCTCATTTACTAATACATAATAATGGTTTTAGTTGCTGTGTTCAAGGCTTTCTTTGCTCGCACGTAGAAAGAAAATGTTAGAGCTTGCAAATAAAACTGTCAACGTTTTTAACAGCAATGCATATTACAAGATCACAGAAGATATTTGTTCTTACGCCAAGCATGTACATTGTACAATGTACATTGAAAAATTAAATATATATGCCAGACTTTTTTCATAAGCCCAGCAAGCTGTAAACTGTGATTATCGCTCTCCCCAGTAAAGGCTTGTCCTCAGCCCTTGCCAAATATATTATAGCATCATGGCAAATTTCTTTAAAAGAAACAGGCTTAGTAGGTACTCCCAGCCTTGTAACATGCTGTCAGGTTTCATTTACGATTGTAAGACTGTTTCTTCTGCAGCCATTTCTAGAAACTGATTTCACAAAGAAACACTAGATTAGGATTTTTACTTTTTTTTTTTTAAACATTTTTATACCACTACCAAATTAGCATTCATAGGTTGAAATCAACACTAAAACATAAAATAAGATTGAAAATACTCTAGAGTTTAGAAAATTGTATTAAGCTAAATTCAGCTCTGGTAGAGCAGATAATGCTTATGTACACAAGGAATTAACTTCTGGTTTTTGCCTCTTAAAATTATTCATTATACCTTTACACAGCCAATTCCTTACGATACCAACCTGGCAGTCAAAAACTAAACTGCTACTGACTTTCAATGCAAGTAGGATAAGATCTGCCAGAAGTGAAGAAATAAAGTACTTTCTTTAACTCACATAAAATGTTCTGAACTGACAACTGAGTGAACACTATGAGGTAGAAAATACGATAGTTTATATCTAATTTGCATAGTCCTTTACGCAGTGCAAGTGCTTCATTCTTCCAAGGTTTCAGGGCTTTTTAAAATACCCATGATAGAAAATTTACTCCAGAATCAAAGCTACAAAATGCAAACAAATACAATGAATTATGTGAATCTGCTAAACAGAAACAGTTCCTTTGTGAGAAGTACAAACCACTTGTGACAAAGTATGGAGTACTGATAGTGGGAGCAAATTATGGTAATGTAAATATTAGTATTAGCTGTTCTGCCATTTCTTCTCAAACACCTAGAGAATTTACTGGTCCACTGACGCTGAAAGTAGGAATAGATTCTCATTTAATCCTTCCCAAATGATAGGTCTATTGCCTGTACTCCAGAAAGGAAATGAAGGAGGAATTACATCATCTCTCTGGGACCAAACTACAAAACTACTGCCTACTCCATTTTGTGGTCTCTGTAACTCAAAGCTACCAATCCTTCATCTTTTCAAGCCATTTTCAGCAACGCAAAATCTGTGACACACTGGCACTTAAGGACAAATCTAATGGAAAACTAATTTGAATTAATTTGTAAGCAAATAACAATGGCCAATCTAAAAACTTACAAGCTCTCTGAAATAGTTTCCTCGACCTTAAAGCTTGTCTCCATACTCCAGTAAAGAAGTATTCTCCTCTAACTGAAAGTGTGGAAGAAGAACCTGGGTTAGCACATGGATTGAAAATAAAACACTAATTCCAACAACACTGCACATGAATTCAGTGCAACACTCATATTTTTCCAGAAGAGTATGAATTTTTGCAATTCTGGAAGTGAGTTACAGATATACATTTAACTGTCGGGAGCAAAAAATTGTTTCTGAGCTGGTTTGTAGTTTTTTGTTGTTATATTTTTTCTTTCAGATTTTGAAACGAACTGAAAAGAAGCAGGAGGAGCAGTCTTAGACCTGTTCAAATAGCTATTGGCAAAGCACAGCTAGAGAAATTCAACTCATGTCATACGGCAACTTTCAACCTCTCAAGTGCCAACCAGTCTCTCTAAGGGGTCAGTAAAAATTTAGTAAATCACAAAATAAAGTTAGGTGTAGGTAATCTAACAGGAAGCAGACACTGGAAGGGATGGTCCTACCCTCTCTTTTTCCTACCAGGGTATGTGCCCTTGCCTCTTTGCCTGGATCAGGCCGAGTGATGAAGCAGACATACAGTGAGCTCAGCTGGCTGCTCTGGCAGAAAATTATCCCTAAGGGGGGGAAAAAAAAAAATCCGCTCAAGTAGCTGAATTGATTTAAGATGCAACTTTAGGACTCCTGGGTCTGACACATGGGATGGGGAACCTGCAGAAGGAGGGAGGAGAGGGAGAAATAGGACTGCCTCTTTCCACACAACTCAGTAGTTCATTATCTTAGCCGTAACGTGAAACCACAGCTGAAAGCACCTTCTTCCCGTCCTGTAGGCTTCAATGTACTGCACAGTAGCCTGTGCCTCCTCTGAAAAACGTGGTGGGGGGGGTACAACTAAAAAAATGCATTTAAAAAAAAAAAAAAAGCCTGTGGATGGAGAGTCTATAGCTTTTCCATTGACTTGTCACCAGCGGCACTGAGTCTAGTTGGAGGCTGGTAACTAGTGGTGTCCCTCAGGGGTCAGTACTGGGCCCAGTCCTGTTCAATTTCTTCATCAACGACCTGGATGAAGAGTTAGAATGTACCCTCAGCAAGTTTGCTGATGACACCAAACTGGGAGGAGTGGTAGACACACCAGAAGGCTGTGCTGCCATTCAGCGTGACCTGGATAGGCTGGAAAGTTGGGCAGAAAGGAACCTGATGAGGTTCAACAAAGGCAAAAGCAGGGTCCTTCACCTGGGGAGGAACAACCCCAGGCACCAGTACAGGCTTGGGGTGGACATGCTGGAGAGCAGCTCTGCGGAGAGAGACCTGGGTGTCCTGGTGGATGACAGGTTAACCATGAGCCAGCAGTGTGCCCTGGCTGCCAAGAAGGCCAATGGGATCCTGGGATGCATTAGGAGGAGTGTGGCCAGCAGGATGAGGGAGGTTCTCCTTCCCCTCTACACTGCCCTGGTGAGGCCTCATCTGGAGTCCTGTGTCCAGTTCTGGGCTCCCCAGGTCAAGAAAGATGAGGAGCTACTGGAGAGAGTCCAGCGGAGGGCTACGAGGATGGTGAGGGGACTGGAGCATCTCCCCTACGAGGAGAGGTTGAGGGAGCTGGGCTTGTTTAGCCTGGAGAAGAGAAGGCTGCAAGGGGACCTTATAAATGCTTATAAATATCTGAAGGGTGGGTGTCAGGAGGATGGGGCCAGACTCTTTTCAGTGGTGCCCAGCGACAGGACAAGGGGCAATGGGCACAAACTGAGGCAGAGGAAGTTCCACCTGAACATGAGGAAGAACTTCCTCCTTCTGAGGGTGACGGAGCCCTGGCACAGGCTGCCCAGGGGGGCTGTGGAGTCTGCTTTTCTGGAGATATTCAAGACCCGCCTGGACAAGGTCCTGTGCAGCCTGCCGTAGGTGACCCTGCTTCGGCAGGGGGTTGGACTAGATGACCCACAGAGGTCCCTTCCAACTCCGAACACTCTGTGATTCTGTGACTTTCACCCTTGCTCTGAAAGGGAACAGGTGAGGGAATCAGACAAGGCAAAGCCGTATGTCCGACCTCCCTGTACTCCTCGCTCTTAAAAAACCCCTGTGCGTGCCCACCTTTATATGGCAACCTCCTCACAGCAGCAGCTGCGCTGAGAGCAGGGAGTTTAGCGTGGAGGAAAAACGCCCCTTCCACACCCCCAGTTCCCCTCCCAGCACCAGCAAGACGCAACCTCCCTCCCAGCACCCCCCGTCCCGCCGAGGCGCCCGCCCCAAGGCCGCCCGCGGGCCCCGCACATTCCAACTCCCCGGTGGCGGCCCCCTCCCGCCCAACGCCGCTCGTGCCTCCTCTCACACGTCGCCGCGCGGTCATCGCACGCCCCGCCCCGCCGCGCGCAAGCGCCCTCTCCCTCGCCGCTTGTTTTGGAGGCGCGCGTGGTCCTCTCCGATTGGGCGCCGCGCGGCGGGGAGGGGGGCGGAGGGGGAGGTGGTGCGCGCGCGCGCGCGGACTACCGTTCCCGAGATGCCGCGCGGCTGCCGGGGGAGCGGCCGTTTGGGCGGCGGCGGCGCGAGGGGCCCGTACGCGCGCGTCTCGGTGCCGTGGCGGCGGCGGGCGGGCAGGTTGAGGTGAGCGCGGCGCCCCCGCCCGACGGGTCCCGCCGCAGGCGGCAGCGGGCGCGCCGGCAGGAGACGCCGCCGCCGCCGCCCCGCGGTTCGCCCCTCTCCTTCCTGTGGCGGCCGCTGCTGCGCGGCGGGGCGAGGGCCGCCCTCCCCCGTGAGCCGCGGCGGGCGGAGCGGCAGCATGAGCGGCGGCGGTGGTGGCGCCCGCGGCACGGCGGCGAGGGCACGGCTGGCGGCGCGGCTGCTGGCGGTGCTCGGCTGCGCCCTGGCAGCGGAGGCTCAGGTAGGAGCCGGCGGCGGGTGGGACGATGCGGCGGGGTCCCCTCACGGCGGGGAGGGGAGGGAGCGCGGCCGGGCAGGGATGCTGTCGGTAGGGCCGCGGACGCCTCTGCCTGAGGGGACGGAGAGCCGAGATCCTCCCCGTCGCGGGCTGCAGGAGGCGGCGAGGGCCGCGGTGGGGATCCCTGGCGGGAGCCTGTCCCCCGCGTCGTTCCTCTGATACCCGGCGGCTGCTGCCTGCTGGGATCCAGCCCGGGGCCGGGTGCCTCCGGTCCGTGGGGCCCCGCTGCTGCAGCGAGGGGAGCAGCTGGCTGACCGGAGAACCACCGGTGGTACCCTGGTTGTAACGATCCCGGGGTTGTTTAATCCCGGGAAGGCTGCTTGCTGTCACCGGGGTGTTCTGTGGAGGAGCTCTGCGTTGGATCGCACCCTTGGCTTCAGGCAGAAACTTCGGTGTCCTTAGGAAGTCGATGAGAAGCCGTGTGTTTGAATGGTAACGTCAGCGCCCGGGCTTGGCTTGTGCTTAGGTCGTGTCCGTTTGCCCACATTACAGAGAAGGATCAGAGCGCTCCTTCTTGCTGTAAACTGCCTGCACGGCTTCCGAAGGACGCGTGTCTGTAGGTGGGACTTTGCTGCTCATCAGCGGGATGACTGTGGCTTGAAATCATAGCTGGTGTCAAGTAGGGAAGGGTTTCAGCTGGTCCGAAGACATTGGAGTGAGTTTATGTGGAAATATGAAGAGTAACGTCCATGCAGAGCAAAGTTTGTCTTTTGTGTCTGATTGTTATTTTTCTTCTATTTTCTACTAGCACAGACAGTTTTTATTGCAGGTTTATTTTGTTGTAAATTGGGTTTTTCTCAGGTTTGAAAATCCCTTATTTTAGTAGCTATTTTAGCGTAACTAAATGCTGATTGAATTGGGATTCTTAAAGAAACCATTAACAAACTGGCATGGTTTTCTTGTTATGCTTGGCAGAGAGACTGGCTGCTGCTATTTCATAAAATTGTGAGCATATCGTGTTCAGGGTTTAAACACCTAGAGTTTGACTTGCACAGGGAAGTGATAAGCTAGTCATTAGTGCTTGGAGTCGTGTTACAGCTTTTCTCTCATTCTGCAGCTATGGTAAAGTAAAACATGAAGGAAAAGAACAAGGTATCCCAGGTGGTCTTCTAATTGTTGAAACAATTAAAGTACGACAACCTGATAACACTAATAAGGTTGTTTGCATGAATAGACTGCTTGTTAATATATGTCTTTATTCAGGTTGTTCTTGATGTTGAAGTGCAGTATACGTTTCTCTTTACAGATTTCATAAGGAGAAATCGATGCAGGTTGGACATTGACCTTTTCTTCTGAAAGGTTGATTTATCTTGGAGAAGATAAGTTAGAACTTTTAACATCTCGGGTACAGCTCTGATGTCTGTACAAGAACTAAAACTCAGTTTGACAATACATTGAAATACTTTGATAAGCGTATTGGAAATACAGAAGAAGTAACAGCTGTTCAATGTTAGATGGCTTCTTGAACACAAATCATATTAGGCTAATGCTTTTAGAGTTTATCGCAGAGTTCAGACTAATTAACAGATGAAAAGAAAGCTTGATACTTGGCTATTGTAATAAAAGTTGTGATAACTTACAGTACAGTTTGGCTCTGTGTTTGTGGACAAAGTTAACTAGTATAGCTCAATTTAAAAAAGGCAAAATACCAATTGTGTGACTAGCAAAGTAGGTCTTGCAATACATATTTTTAACTGTGTAATACACTGCTGTTATTTTGAGGTGTCCAGTTTGAAAAAGAATCCGCTGGAAGATCCAGGTGTTGACAAAATGAAACCATTTTCTGCATATTCTTAGAGTGTTCCATCATTGTGCAAGTGAGAACACTGAAAACTACACCTGGATTAGTAAAAAATATGTATCTCTGGGGTACTTGAGGCCTGTGTTGCTGTTGTATTAGTATGCCATGAACTGACTCCACCCATGTGCAGTGTTGGTGTTTAGTATGTGCTGTCAAACCGCTTTATAAATCGTGGTTTAGTACGGATATAGCACAGCTTAATTTTAGAGCATGCCTTCCAAGGAAACTTTGATTTTGTTATTTTGTGTAGACAGGGAGCTAACTGTTACAGTTTCAAAAAAGTTGTGAGAAAGAAATGCAGAATTGCATTTGCTTGCTCTCTTACACTAAATTAATTTTTCTTACAATAATTTCTCAGACCAGTTCTAGATTTTGGCGAGGGTTTATTTCTGAAACTTCATAGTGTTCTAAGTAAACTGTACTACATTTTCAAAGATCTTTTTAGAATCGAGATTTTATCAGAGATATCTGGCAAAGGTATGACCTCCATTAGTTTGCCGTCTTAGTTGCTTTTTATTTTGTCATGGGGATTTGACACTGAGTGTAACTACTGCGTGTTTATTTGGGACATTCTCCTCTGAAAAAGCACGTTCGGTTTTGCATAGATGGTAAAAATATTTTTGTAACCAGTAGATAGCTTCATGAGGTGGTCATCAAAATAGTTTCCCACTCTTTATCTTCTGAGTCCAAAGAAAATTTCTCGGATCTTTCCTACTGCTTTCAGCTTAATAAATTGTTGCTCTTCGTACAAGGTTTATCCTCTTTATACAGTTTAATAATACTTGAGCAAAATGTTCGGAGTTATCTTTTTACCTTTTTATATTATAGTGAAATGTACTGCCGTTTGTTTTGTGGTATGGTGTTACCTGTAAAGACTGCAAAATTAATTTCTGCCTATGTGTGATCAATAAGAAAATTTGAATTTTTTAAAGAAATTGTTATAGATTAAAATGCATAGGTATTTTACTTCTGTGGGTATCAATAATAACAAGTTTTGTCTTCTGACATTGAAGTTGGCAGTCATGTGGGCTGTGAGCTTTCCTGGCTTTGTGAAAAACCTGTAATTACACGTAGTCTGTTTCATAGCTGTTTGCCCAGGTTTGAAGCTAGAGAACATTAACAAGGCAAGCATAACAGCATGGAAGACTTCGGGTGAAGTAGCTTCCCTTAAATGAGTTCTACTTCATTGCCGTATCCGATTTGCAGAATTGGGACAGCCTATTTAGTGCCTCAGGAAGAGTAGGATCTACATAAGGTGAATTTTGTACTTGAATGCTTTATTGCCATACCCTCACCTCTTTATTCTCACAGGGGGTTGGGAGGGAAGTCCATTTTCCAGGCCTCTTTTATGCTTCATGAAAGAGCAGAAGCCTACAGTTCAATTTCTAGTGACCCTTACATCAAGCCTGGTTATGTAAGGGTATCTGTTCTGTAAAGTGATGGAGTGATTTATCATGCATAAAATAGATTAGATGATTTCATAATCTCATCTATGTGAAATCTGTGGAGGAAAAAAGCCACAAAATAGTTTTTGTCTCCTTTTACACATAACCCTTTAATAGCTAGAAGTTCTTCTAAGCCCATGCAAGATATAGGATGTATGGGCTTTCCTATTTTATGTGCTTTCTAGGCCACCATGTATATAAATGAATTTCCTGTCTAGCTGCTGAATAGTAGTAGTTAACAGCAGTGTTTGGTTGCCCTCACTTAGATATGGTCAAAAGCCTTCAAATGTACATTTGAAAGGCCTTTCAAACATGTTTGTAGTAGTTTAAGAAGCTATGCTTAGGAGTGGTTAGTTTAGATTTAATGACATTTGCCATACAGGTATTCATAGAACTACTCTTTCAGTGTTTCCGCCTTTCACTAAGACACTGTCAGGGTCTCAGCAAAAGTGTTGCCGTGGCTGAGTCTACAAGTTGGGCCTGTCCTCTCTGCTGCTTGCACAGTCCTGTCTTCCTCTCCTGTGCTGGCAGTCGCGCTTCTGCGCTCCTGGGCACTCCCTTCCGTAGAGGTGGTCTTCAATTAGTGCAGTACCTTGAACCAGCTTGCTGTCCTGGCGCGAGATGAAAACTGGGACCTGAAAAGTTCAGACATAGTTTCACAATAGATTTACAGCCTTACAATATAGACGCCTGCACCTGGTTTTCATGGTATTTATTTATAGGGTTTAACTGTGAAGTTACTGACTTCTTGGGTACGAAACTACCTTTTCGCCTTTCTCCCATGCCTCTGAAGAAACTAGCTGGAGTGCTCTTACACTTGAGAAGAATTATAAGGTGTCAATGCATGACAGTGGGTTTTTTTAGGCAATTCAACTAATGAGTGTTTGGCAGGAGAATACTTGGTATGCGGGTCTGATGTGCTAATATACCATGTGTTCGTAGTCTGGAAAGTCTTGCTGCTCATTCTGCAGAAGGTTCTATATACTGAATCTGTCAACAAATTTCAGGGCTGAAAGTGTTAATCTTGCTAACGTTGATTCAGCATTGTGTTTGGAGGTGGACTTAAAATGAATAAAACAAAATCAGTCTTATTTTCTAATTCTGAGTGTGTAAGGTATGCTGTATCTAATTCTGAGCGTGTAAGGTATGTTGTAGAGTATTTTAATGATGAGAAATAAATTATTTGCTGTGGAACTGCATTTCACTAGTATTTCTTTTGACTGCCATTTTTTCTCTTTAGAGGACTTTTCTGTAGTTAATATTGCAATTCTTG
The DNA here is from genome assembly GCF_030867145.1 of Opisthocomus hoazin. Classification (NCBI taxonomy): domain Eukaryota; kingdom Metazoa; phylum Chordata; class Aves; order Opisthocomiformes; family Opisthocomidae; genus Opisthocomus; species Opisthocomus hoazin. The sequence continues at coordinate 8,783,030 of NC_134415.1, read as the reverse complement.
GTTAAAAATAAATTTTTATGTATTTTTAAATAGCTCGCAGGAGTCCTAGATGATTGTTTATGTGACATAGAAAGCATCGATGACTTCAATACTTTCAAGATCTTCCCCAAAATACAGAAACTGCAAGAACGCGATTACTTCAGATATTACAAGGTACAATTAGAATGGTATTTTCCTGAATCATTTAAATAAAATCCAGAATATATAGGGAGGATTACATATCAAATCAACTTGTCTATATTAAGTTGTTTTATAGAAGCCCACAGCTCTTTAATTTGGTTGTAGCAGGTTTTCAGTCCCTGACAGTTATGATGGTAATAAGTCATGGTTGCTGTGTTAATCCTGAGTCAGTGACAGTACATCATGACTGCTTTCATTCAACTGATAAGTGGTAATTTTAAAGGTAGTATCTTGTACTGCTACATTTAGAAAAGATTTGTATATTAGCAACTTTCTGACAGCGTGCAGTACTTGTCTTCTAAGAAAGGTGCGTAATTTGACATGGAAATATTGCAATGATTTCCTTTTCTTATAAGTTGCTGTCTTAGTTCTGATTTTAGTGTTTGTTGTCTAAAGAACCGTTATATTTTGAAAAATAGGTTAAAATATTCAATTTTAAAGTAGTATGTAATATCACTTTTTAGTGATTTTAAACATTTTTTTCTCTATATTAGAATTTGATGAGCAAAATAAGACTTTGAAGCCTGATACTTCTGTTTTCAGATATGCTTAACTCGAAAATGAGGTTGCATTTTGACTGAGCTAATCAGAAGGTTGCCTGCCACTGGAAAAAGGAGGTTGAACTCCTTTAGGGTAGACTGTCCTGCTGCTTCCCTATTTCTAGCTCTAGGGCCTGTCTGACGGCGCATTAGGCCAATGCACCTCTTTAACCTGGTAGATTTTTAGTTTGGATGTTTGGGTTTGGTTGTTGGTTTGTTTTTTGTTTGTTTGTTTGTTTTTCCCCCAGGATGTAGCACATTATCTAGCTGATCTGGAATCAGACGAGTGTTAAACTGATGCAGGGTGGGGTTATGAACGTGAGGAAGGAGAAAAAAGTGCTAGAATCTACCCTTTCTAGTCTGAGCAAGCAGTAGTGTGTAACTTCATCCTGACTCTCCTCCTGCTACACAATACAGTTCTAACGTCACTTTTCAGGAGAAACAAGATACATGCAACTTCTGTGATAATACATTACATAGTAGTGGTAAATAGATTCTCCAGAGGCAACAGAAAGATACAAAACAAAGTATTTGAACAAGAGGAGCAACAGGTATACAAGGTTTTGTGTAACAGTAATTTCATCCTGTGAATGTAGAGTTAGTCTTCGTTTCAACAGCAGTTCTGCAAATCATACTTAAATGGTGTGTTGCAGTCCTACCTCATCTTTCGTACTGGTCTTCCTAATGGATGGGCAATTATAAGGGCCAGCGTGCAGCCCACCCGTCACCACACATTATTTAGTACTTCCGCTTGTGACAGGGAAGAATCTGTGTTGAACAAGCAAACTGAGTAGGTCAGAATGTTTTTCACCCTTTCCTCTCTGAATAAGGAACGGACTTTTTTTATGCCCCTGCACAGAATCATGGAAGTGCTGTTAAGCAAATAGGTGGATGTGGAAATTGTGAGGGTAGGCAATCATCATCTAGGTCAACTACAGCATAGCTAAATACTGAATAAGCATAGGGGGAATATACTTGTTCTGGGAGTGAAAACGCTCTTACTCTGAACTAATTACATTTGTAATAGGGATTTTGATCGTGAACTTCTGTAACTACAGTCACAGTGTTCCCATTGTGTTACTAGTTCGATAGCCATGAAAGAACTTAAACTTTAGTGTATAATATTGAATGAACTAGCTAGTTTTTATTTAAAGTCTTGCTGAAATTGTGTGAAGTGGCTTCTAGACAGTTAGTGGAACACTTCTCGGTGAAAGAAATAAAAGAATAAAAGATTTTCTCTTTATATGGTTTTATACATCAAAACACAGAAACTATGGAAGCCTCGTGATAAGGAGTTTAATTTTCAGTCTGTGACAGTTATTGAATAATACTCTGAACGATAATAACGATATCTAATACTTCAGACCCTGAAGAAAATAGAAAGATGTTCTATGTAGTCAGTGCCTGACTGGCATTGATTAAAGTACAAGTACTTCTGTACAACCTCAGTTTGTCTCAGAAGTGTGTGTGTGCGCATGTGCACTGGTTTTTAGTGCTCTTGAATCATTTTGGGACTAGTGTACCTTGATTTACAGGTGTTTTTTCTGAATTAATCTGCAGTTCAGACAGCACTATTTTGTTATTTACAGAGTTCCTCTGTGTAAGAGCAGCAACTGCCTAGTTACTTGTATCTTCCTATGAGTGTGTAACCAGTTTTTATTGTTACAGTTTACTTTGAAGAAGGTTGTAGTCTAATTATGTTAGCTGGTCTTTTTTTTGGTAGAAATTGAGGGGGGGCATATTTTATATAATAAGTCTTATTGTGAAGGTGATGTAAAATCTAAGACTTTTTTGTGCTTTATTTTTAAAAAAAAAAAAGATGAGTGAACAAGTACAAAAAATTCTAAAATTTTATATATTGTTTTTTCCTAGGGATGGTGTTTGTGGATTTGGGGGCGGGGAGAAACCTAAAATCTCTGCTTTTGATGTATCTGTGCTAGCATGGCTTGAACTGTAACTGGAAGATAGTTGTCACCACTCCTAAGAAGTCGCACCATCTGCTTAATGTCTTGTTAGGTTTTTGACTGAGGAATCTCTTTAACATTTTAAAGCTGAATTTATAATTCCCAGTCATGCTGAATAAGTACATCAAACTAGAAACCTGGAAAAGAGCCTTTCCTTCAGATGTTAAATAGCAGTTAGCTTTGTATGCATGTTTTGAAAATACAGAAAGAACTTACTTGCTGAAAGGTTTGGTAGAGGAATTTAGTATAATAAAGGGCAGTGGAGCAAGTTAAATATTAAGTTTTGCTCTTTGGGGATCTTTTGTGGTATTGAAAGAACATTTCTTTTTGTTTTGCTTTAATTTGGGTACGTAGTGCCACAGAACAGCTTATCCTTCAAGCATTAAAGGTTGTTTTTTTATTTCCGGTACATAGTTTTGATTTTTCTTAGCTGTCAAAATTAAGAAAATAGACTAGAGGGAGAGTAAAATCTGGCTATAGTTTGTCTCAGATTCTTCATATTGTGCCTGCTTTGTTGATCTAGTTTTCTTTATACGTAGTATATTATGTATATTACTAGGGGGGAAAAAAAAAGAGTCTTTTTTTAATGTATATATATGCTGAGGTTCTGGTTGGACAATTCAGTGAATGTGGCCATTGGGCTTCTATTACTGTCTTCCCCTAAAAACCAGGCCACCTAAAGCAAATCACTGATCCAGTGTAAATGCACTCTGCCAGTTAAATGTGTTCAAAGCATAAAGTTTTTTTTTAATGGAATAATTGTTCAGGACAGCTCAGTGGTATCATTTAATCTCCAAATTAAAAGATTGAGTAGTGTGTTTCGTTTATCATAGCAGGAACCCTTCAGGTACCACATGTAGTGGACTCCAAGTTCATCAGAGCGTGGGATTTAGAGTTCAGTTGCCAATTCTTTGCCTAAGGGGCTGCTCTGGCACTACTGTACTAGATGTTTAAGCTTTGTTTCCACTCTATGTTTCTCCTAATGTGATGTGAAAGTATAATATATAAATTCCATGAATTAGAAAAGTGTTCCTACATATAAGGGAAAATAATGTTTTTCTGAAGGCTAAATTGATGAAGTGTTTAATCTCAATATTTCAACCTATTAAGTATAGTGGGAGTACTGTTCATTATAGTGTGTGGCTGTGAATTCACTGTACAGCTTGTATGTATTTTTTCCATAAGCTAGTGTAAGCATTAGTTTTCTGACTTAAGACTTGTAGATTTAAATAATTTTTATAAGCATGTTTAGAATTCTTGAATTTTTGTGTTGAAACTACTCTAGGGCCTGATGCCGTCCTTGAGGTATTAGGCTTAATTTCACAGTGCGTTTTATATGCCGTGCCTCACTAGAATAAAATTCAATATCTGCAATGGTTTCAACTAAGAAGTGATAACATCAAATCATTCAAGATGCAGTTTGTTGGATATAAGTAGTGACTTCAGTTGAGTATCTTCATGAATAGTATTTATCAGCTGAAGAAAACTACTACAAGCTGTGCTAAAGCAAAACAAAGTAAAAGAATAGAAGTAATTTTGGGTTTGTGTTTTTGTTTTATTTTTACTTTGAAAGTTTTAAAACTGACTTTTTATCTGAAAATAGTGGTTCCTACGGAGGTTAAATGCTTTGTATTTTATTTGTAATGTTAGATTTCAAAGACGATGTACTTCTGCGGTGTTTCTGGTTGATCATGTGGGAAAACCTTTAGTCTGTAGTCTTCCGTTTAGGAGTGATGAGGTCAAAGTGGTTTTTATCACTAATGTTTGTTAGTATGTATAAGGCTAATGTAAAGGGAAGCTGGAATTTTTTTTATTTCCTTCACTTTCACATTGACAATCCAAGTGAAGTGTAGTAAAGTGTTTAAATCGCTTGCCGTGTAGTACATAATAATATCTGTGTACTCCATGCCTTTACTGTGCCATTTGATGACAAATAGGAGCGCTAATGATCACAGAATTTGCTGGTAATGTTTTTGAAGTAGTTTCTCTTCATTATTTATATTTGTACAGTGTCAGCTCTCTAATTTGAGGCCGTTAGTGATACTCATTCTTCCTTGACTAGCTATGATGTCTGGTAATGATTGCCTGCTTTTATTGCTTGAAATCTGAAATCATCTAAGCACTTACTTGCATTAGTAAATCTGCGCAGTAGTCTGTCCTCCATCAAATGTATTTTCTTGCTCAGTGTAGTAGTGGTGCAATTGATTGTAAGGACAACCATTTTGGAGCTGCATATGTCTGATTTGCCACCTTTGTAGTAGTTTGTTTACTGCTTTGAAGTTGTACTAGTGGTACGAGATTTAATTTGTGCTTTAATATACTATGTGTTTGTGTCCACTGGAGATCATTGTCACTAACAATTCCACTGCAGCAAGCTTCAGCTTATATACTCCGGGGCAGAGTAGTTCTCTCAGTTTGAAAGGATTTCCTGATACTGAGAGCTCTTTCTTGTGAAGTTGCCTTATGTAAGTGTTGATTGTAAACTTTTGGTTTTGTATGTTTAGGTCAACCTGAAGAGACCATGCCCATTTTGGGCTGATGATGGCCATTGTTCTATCAAAGATTGTCATGTAGAGCCTTGTCCTGAGGTATGGATCAAATAAGATATAATTGAAAAAGGTTATTTGGTTATAAACTTTGCTGATTTGCAGTGACTAATACTATACTAACAATATTTACTAATGGGAACTTAATTTTAAATAAAAGATTGACAATAAAACTATTTTCCATTTCAAAAGCAGAAATACCAGAAGTGTTTTAAGGTTTAGTCACTTTACCAATAAAACAAATAACTTTAAGCATAAGTCTCTTCTAAGCTTTAGCACTATTTTGGATATAACGTGTTGAGAAAGGTAAAGGAGCAAGTTTAGTTATTTGAAAACAAGTCTGCTTTGACCTCTGTAGGAATTATATTTAATTTGTAGATTTTAATCAATCATTTCTATGAACAGTGTAAAAAACGTGATTTATTTTTTGGTTTTAGAGCAAAATACCTGTTGGAATTAAGGCTGGGAGCTCTAATAAAGTAAGTGGTCATTTGCTTTCTAAGTTCTTTCTGATTTATTTTTTTAAATGTTACCATTACAGTTGCTCTGACTTTATTACAAACCTTCAGTCTTGACATAGTAGTGAAACTGTTAACATAACTGATTAGTTCCTGCATGTGGCTTTGCATTTTTACTTTTACGTATAGTAGTGTTTCTGACATAACTGGTACTGTCATGTCGTTCTGAGTCTGTCATAGCTTGAGATCTGGTGCAGACTGAGTCGATGAATGACCAGGGACAGCAGTACATGGCCACAGAATGCCTGATGCAAAATTCTGCATTCGTTTCCGAGTACAGGTCACCTTGTATAAAGCCATAGGCTAAGATGCACAGATGCAGTAGCAGTCCAGTCTTTTGGAAAATTAAGAGAATATTCTTTTTGTTTTGCTTTAATTTGGGTACGTAGTGCCACAGAACAGCTTATCCTTCAAGCATTAAAGGTTGTTTTTTTATTTCTGGTACATAGTTTTGATTTTTCTTAGCTGTCAAAATTAAGAGAATAGACTAGAGGGAGAGTAAAATCTGGCTATAATTTGTCTCAGATTCTTCATATTGTGCCTGCTTTGTATCAGAGGAATGCTGATCTAGTTTTCCTTATACGTAGTATATTATGTATATTACTAGGGGGAAAAAATTGAAATTTTTTTTTATATGCTGAGGTTCTGTTGTGTTCCTTTGTATTTGTTCTGGCAAATGCATTTTTAAAGCAAGTTGTCTCGCTTACTCATCTGAACAATTTTAATTAAATCCTTTCTTTTTTTGAGAAGTGTCGTGGTATGTATTGTGGTGGTACTTTGGCATCTTGACCACAAGTCTGTCCTCAGAAATGAAGTATTCTCTTTCTTTTAAAATGTATGAAATTATTATTGTTGTTTGCTATTTCTGAAGGGTGTATCAAAGCCTTTCACTTACATTTTTATTTTGAGCTGGTTTTGGCTAGTAATCCTTCATGTCAACATGTTTGTGCCCTGAAGTGAAGGGAAGCCAGCAGTTTAGCTTTATATAAGCTATCAGTTACTTAACATTAAGTCATTTTCTGTATTTAAGGACTGTGATAAGGCAGAAATCTATGTAAACCTAAGGCTCAGTCTGCAAAAGAAAACACACAAAAAAAAAACCCCAACCCAAAAACCCCATAAAAGAGGAACTTGGGGTTTTTTATCTTTCAGGAGCTCTGATACTGTCTATTGTGTTTCAAAACCGTTAGAAGGATTTTTTGAGCTTTAAGCTGACAGACTTAAATTCCCTGCTGACATAACCATATGATTGTAGAATAGTGGAATTTAATCTTTAATTCGTCAAATGTTTTCCGTACAAATATTCTAACAGTGAGACGATTTTAGTGGATTACTTTTTTTAAAAATGCTGTAGAATCAGAGTTCAGCTTAAATACTTCAATTCTGGCTTTAAAATAATCAAAATTTGCCTTTAGCTTGAAAAGCCTATCTTCCAGACATGTGCACATCTAAAGCATGTCAATGAATATGATTAAATGAAACATGAGGGGAAAATGGCCAAAACTGATACATTTTCCTACTGAAATGACCAAGGAAACTTGGGGTATGATTATGCTTGCAGAATACAAGGTATATTTATAGGTATGACGCTACTTGTCTTCCAAGGTCCTTTTACAAGAATGCAACGACGTATCTGAAGCTCTTCAGAACTCCATTTAATTTAAATGAATAGCTGAAGTCTCTGTGGTGGTCAAATCCACAGGGTGAAATTGGCTTGATGAGATTAAGTGAAGAAAAATAGAAATAAGAAATATTCTGGAATTACTTACTGTTTCTAGGATCTGAGGGGTTTCCCTGATACTAGCCAGTTCACTACTAGACGTAGAAATGCCTTTCACAGCACCTATTCTCAGAGAATTTAGGTAACTCACTTGTATATTAAATATGAACTTTCTTACAGTATTCAAAAGCAGCAAATAATTCCAAAGAACTGGAAGACTGTGAGCAAGCTAACAAACTGGGAGCTGTTAACAGTACCTTAAGGTATGCTGTGATTTACAACAATAGTACAAAAATAGTAACAAAGGAGCATTTCATTTTGTCAGTCTTGTTTTTGGAATGTGCTGTTTTTTGTTCTTCATTCTTTCCATAGCCCATTAGAAACTAAATGTGAAATGATGCAAGAACATCTGAAGGTAAGGGTGTTAAGTGAGAAGTAACTTTAAAAAAAAACCCTACACTTTGATATTATTTGAAAGATGTATCTCGTAGCATCAAGAGTCGGAGGAAACTTGCAAATAAACCCACCTTTTTCCTACTTTTTACTAGTATCACTCTTTGTTCTTGATGACTGTGCTGGATTAAGGAATTCTGTCCTTCTCTGTCCCTCTGTTACACTGATGTGCCTGTTTGTGATCGTTCAGTGAACCAGATCAGGGAGCTTGTGAGTTCCTTTTGTGGTCAGTAAAGTTATTTTTAGCTTGGATCAATTCCCTGATCTTGCTTATTGCACGGCACAGTCAAGGTTCGGTGGGAGGAATTCTGCAGGATGGTGTTGCCCCTGACTAGGAAAGTGTGTGGAACAGTACTTAGAAAAAACTTGCATTCTACTAGACTCCCCACCTTTAAAAAGCAGAAATAGAAAAATCAATTTTTCAGTGTTGATGGAGAGGTGTGGTCACAGATTTGAGCAGTCCTACCTGATAGAGATGTTGAAACTCTTTCCTGTCGTCTGACAAAATGGGACTGCCATGAAAAAGTGACTGCTGCTGCCTGGTGTGTAGTGTGTTAAACCAAACTGGGTAGAGCCCTTATCCGAGTTTTTTTAGGGGAAATAAGGAACTATTAACTCTTTTCCACTACTGTAGGGCAAAAGAAATATAAAATTGAGTACACATACGGAGAGCTAAAGAGAATGCCTTTTGTGAGAGTAGCGTGGGAGATTAAAGTTCGGGGAGAGCAGGTAATGGACCCTGCAAGTGCTGGAATTTGTGCTTTGTAGGCAAACCTCCTTGTTCTCTACCTAGCAGTGCACCATCCTCATGGTTTTGGGTTATTTTCCTTTATCAGCTGTGTTTCTTGTGATTATCAAATCTTGCCTGCTTGTAGTTACTGGAGAAGTTCCTCGCCTAATGCCAAGTGTGAAGTCTCCTGTTGTGATTTGGCAGGATGTTAGAAATGTATCCTGTTGTAGAATTGCCTCTGTAGAGTTGAGCTAGTACTGATTTGATCAAACGCAACAGGTTGGTTTCATTATTTCGGGGTGCTCCACTGCACCCTGAGGCAGAGTTTCCAGTCTTAACTTTGCTTACGTTTTGCTGTCAGTAGTGTGGCATCAGGGGTTCTGTGCCACACATATGCGTAGAAGAAAGCATTCTTTGTGTTTCATAACATGCGAACGTTGAAGAACTTGTCTCTCTGGTACAGTACACCTTTGAAAATGCTAGGGTGAGTTGAATACCATTATTATTTAAAAGGCTTAAGACAAATCACAGAGTAATTTAGCTTGGAAGGGGTGTTTAAACATCTAGTCTCCCACTAAAAAGCAAGGCTAATTATTGTAGATATCATTGAAAGGTTACGAAAATATGATGATCCCTCCGCCCCCCCCTCAAGTGACAGCTGCTAAAGTAGTACTGTGAAAAGTGTTGAAAATGTATGCTGTAAAAGTATTTTACCAAACTCTTACTGAAGGAAGAGAGAGGTCAGTGCTGCTGCACATTTTGTTCAAATAACAATGGCAAAATCTTTCTTACTGTCTAACATTAAGATGACTTTTTAAAATATTGCAGTTGATGCCTGCTGGAATCTCTGTGCAGCTGAGAAGCGGTAACTCCATATATTCTCAAGTTTCAGATACAGTAATTCAGAATTCAGTTCCAAGTTAACTACTGTATGTGGATTGTGTTTCTTTCGGTAGCTCTTATTGATGTTGTTTATTTAAAAGTTTAAAATCAAATGTATTTTTTTCCCCTCAGTAACCAAAGTAAGGAGGCTTTCATTGACTGGGCAAGATACGATGATTCACAGGATCATTTTTGTGAACTTGATGGTAAAATGTTTAAGCTTTTTCAGAGTGTTTGTTTTATTTTCTGTCTCTTAAAAAACACAAAAGATTGTAGTTTCTCTGCAAATAACCATTCTAAAAACGTTTTAGTTTTGTGCTGAATGGGGATGTGACAGTTCATACCATTTTACAAACAAAGAATGCAATTTTTTACAAGGAGCGTTTGGTAGTCTATACAGTGCACATTCACGGTTACCTCCTGTTGGTATAGTGAACAGGAGACTTTTATGGAAGTAAAAAAAAAAGATAAATGGGAGAAGGTTAGCATATATTTTTTAAAAAGCTTCTTCTCGCAGAAGAGTTGCATCTAGCTCAAATATAAGACAAATTACTTGCAGCTGATTCAGTTTCTTACTACTGTATGATTTTGTTGCTATTCTGCTGTCTATGCTTGGACTGAGTTTGTTCCTCTTCCAGCCTTGCTGTGTTTCCAAATGATCTCTGCACTAAGTTCACCCTTATTTGTAAGAACTTTCTTATTGGCAAAACATTGGGATACTAGATTGTGTCTTCCCTCTGCTCCACATGTGTGAGTGTGTTTATTTGCTCGTAACATTCAAAGCTCAAAGGAGTGTTTTTCAGATAAACATGAGGATTGCCAAGTTCGGGAATGACTGCTAAAGGCCTTTTTAATAAATACTTTAGAAAGCTTTCGATGCTAGGAAGACTTGGGGCGTAATGCAAGATGTTTTAATCTACCTTTAGGCTAATGTTTGGTGTCACCTGAGAAAGTAGCAGCTGTAGTGGACTTACCAGCCTTGGTTCTCTTTCAGCACTTCTGCGTCTTACCTGTGAAAATTTTGTATGTAAGCTGTTTCTGTAATAAATAGTCATTGAGTATAACTGTAGATCTGAACTGTTATATGCAATAAGCTGCTGTTGTCTCTACTATCTTCAAGCTGCCTACTTACAGTTTTAAGAGGACTCAGCTGGGAAAGGTGTAGTGCAGGAGCATTTCTTTTAGAAGTAATACTAACTTAAGTAGTTGCTGATTCTGCCTCCATCCCTCCTTGCATCGTGCCCTGCTGAAGGAAGATGTACTGCCCCCAGCTGCGTTCTTCCAGTGCTTCTTTTGCACTGGCTCTGGAGTGCATCTTTCTGCATGGTGAGCTGCTTCAGCTTACTCGAATAGCAGGAAATTAAGTTGACATCTCCCTGCTGTCTCCCAAATATGTTGTGATGAACTGGCTTATCAGGTGAGTTTGAGCTGGAGCAGGAGAGGTGAGAGAGAACTACTGGGAGTGACTGGGAGGAGGCAGAAACTCTTGTTCTCTTCCTCTCCTCTCTTCCTGGTAGTGAGAGAGCTCTTAATTCACACAACTGTAGCACAAAAGCATACCAGCTTTACTTTTGACTAGCTTTTTGTTGGGCTTAACAATAAACTGGATAAGGGAATTGATCTAGCTGAAAAAAACTTCATAACCCAGGTCAGCTTTCCATCTTTCTGTTGCACTGCCCCACAGACTCAGTTGTGTGTGGATAACGAGAAGAAAAAGTGGAGACCTGAAGTGACCAGGAAGCGTAGGAACTGCTTAGGTTAGCCATGCTGTCAAAGAAATAAACAAAGCTGTAATTTGACTTTGTCTCATCTGGCACTCACTGTGTTGTTGTGTGTCTTGTGTCTGTCTCTTTTCTTTGTTTTTGCTGCTGCTGCTGAAGCGATGCTTAACTGCTCATGCAGAATCATCTGTTCTTTTTAGAGCAGTTTTCACTTTGTTTCTGTGGCTTCTTTCAACATCTGAGGAAACAGTCAGTGGCACTGCTTGGCCTATTCCTGTGAATAAATCTCTGGACTACTGACTTGTATTGTATGTGGGGACTTTTAAGCATGAGTTGCTCTTGACGTAGAATTTCAGAGGAGGGAGTTCTTCCTGTTTTTTACTGGTTGTGGCTCAAAACATAAGTTTCTATTCATACAGAGTTTTTAAGCAGAGAGAGTAATGTTCCACAGTTGTCTTTGAATATGTTACCTGAATTTATAGTGAACTTTAGAGATGAGGGTAGAACTTGTTGAGGTGCTGCTTAAATAACATGTTTCTTGCCATAACCAACAGAGTGTTCTGCAATATGCTGAAAGTTTGTTCGATGAAGCAATGCGATCCAGACTTCCTGCTAGTATACAAGGGAATCTGGGGAAAAAGGGGATTTAGCTACTAAATACACAAGATGTGCCAACTACAAGATGCTCTTCTTTGACCAGGTCTTTATTAAGAAGCCCCTGTAGCAGTATACCCATTTCAAACAAAGGCAACACCCCCAGCCAAACACTGCCGGACAAATAAACCCTGAATCTGAAGCCCATTTAAAAGAAAACACTGTTTGTATCTTAGCTCAGGGTGAGAGAACACATTGCATGGCAAGTGTTTATGGTGGAGTTGAAGAAGCCGCATAGGTGTTCAGACATTGTAGAAATGATGGCCACACAAGAGACTTTGGAATAAATTCTGTACTTTTGAGCTTTATGTAGTGTGTGTATTGCTGTATTTTTATGTACAAGGCATTTATAATCCAGCTGGGAGACAGAATGGTATTATATGAGACTTCTTATTTGTATTTAATTCTGTGTGACTGTTTTTAAAAATTAAATCTTTTTTAAATGATCAGTTAGAATATGTAACAAAAGGTTTCCTGTTTAGATGAGAGATCTCCAGATGCACAGTATGTGGATTTGCTGCTGAATCCAGAACGTTACACTGGATACAAGGGGCCTTCTGCTTGGAGAGTGTGGAACAGCATCTATGAAGAAAACTGCTTCAAGTAATTGGGAGGGAGAGGAAGCCTATTTCTTACACCTGCACTTCAATTTAGCTTAAAACTGATTTTTGTGTTTTTTAACTTATTTTCTAGGCCTCGATCTGTCTATCGTCCTTTAAATCCACTGGCGCCTAGTAGGGGTGGGTCTTGCCTGTTTTATTTTCCAGTGCAGTTCTTTTAACATAGTGACTATTGCAGTACAAGTGATACAAATGGTAATCTTCAGTCTGTAGGTTTGCTTTCTGCTGTTTTAATTTCCTCTGTAGAGGTAGCTGTCCGTTTTCAATATTCAGGCTAAGGTTTGTGATACTTGATTACATACATGCTTAATCTTATGCATATGAATAGGCTTATTAATGTCAGGGAAACTAATGTGAAAACTAAAGTAAGTCTCAAACTGTGTAGTAAGTGTCACTGTAATTTTCCAGTGTGGATGGGAAGGAGTTCAACAAAAGTTTCAGCACTCCTGTATTCTTCCCTTGGGTTTGTTTTTTGTTTTTCTAGAGCATTTAATTTAATCACTTAAGCTCATAGTCATCCTAGTGTAATGTAGCTGTACATTTTCCACCATAATGTTTAGTGTATTAGAAATGTACAAATTATTGCATTATTTGAGGAAAGAGTGGATACTTCGGAAGGTTCAGTTATCTGCAAGAATGTAAAAAAAAAAAAAAGGTATGCCAATGACTTGGGTTTTAAGTTTTCAAAATTAAATTGAAAACTATAGCTTGGTGTTCCAAATAAATTAGCTTTCACCATCAGTGTGTCTCATTTCCCTTAAAAACTAGCTATTAGCCAATAGATTGAATTTGAAAACACCACACATTAGAAAATCAAGATAGCCGTAAGTAATTATAAATATTGAGATAATATATTGCTGGCATACATAAATAAAAAGAACTATAAGAGCAGTTTAACTCAGAGATCAGCATTTCAGAATGGAACACCGGTCAGATTGTTGAACAGTGTGAACTGAAGAACGACTTCCCAACCATCTTTCTGAAGTGAAAACATAGCTCTCAAGAATATGTAAATCAGCTGCTACTAAATTTTCAAATTCTTAGCGACTTTCATTATTATAATGTGTTTAGTCTCAGGTGGTCTTGAGGAGGAGGAAGAGGATGGAAAGTAGCCTATTTTTTTGTAGATTAAATAAGATTTCTTGCACTTTTTCAGTGTTTGTAGTAAAGCCTGTGTTTCATTACTACTTTGCTGTGGAAATTATCTTTTTAATACTTAAGGATTTTTTTTTTTCCCCTCCCTGCCCCCCCAAGGAGGAGATGATGGTAAGTCATCTTACTTTGCTTGACTTGCAGAAATGAAGTATAAAGAGTTTTGGACATCTGATTTATTCACTTTATTGCCATTGCTTTAGAGGGCTGGAAAGTTATGTTTTTCTGCAGATGATTGATCAGAAAATGTTTTTATTGGGATAATTCTTTCATTTTGAGTTGGAGGATGGAGTGTATAAGAGCAAAACACAGTTCTGTTGTTGGTTCTTATCCTTGTAACAGAATGTGTCCTTGATTTTGGGAAGGTGAGGAGAGAGTGGGGAGAAAAAGCATTTGGTCTGTCTGCACTGAGACAGACTTGAAGATTTTTTTCAGTCGAAAGCTCTCAGGCAAAAGTCTAAGGCTACAGGAAACCTGCAGACAATAGCGGTCAAGGTGAAGGCTACGGGGTATAATTACACTCTGCCATCACGTCTTTCACCACCAGTGCACATAATCAGGCTTGCGCTGCATGCACCTCTGAGCGCCCTGACCAGTAACGTAGTCATGCTCGTTCTCGTATGTCTCCTGTTCTGACCCCAGCAGATCTAAACTAACCTCAGAGCTCAGCCACTTCAGTGCCTATTCTCACTTTAATAGCTAAATAATTTAGCTTTATGTCCAGGTGGCAGCTAGTGTTAGTATGCGTAGTAATATAAAGATACCATTATGTTGAAAATGCATACTCTTCATTTAACTATATACTTTGTGTTTACAGGAGAATCTTTCTACACATGGCTAGAAGGTAAAGGCTCTTGGATGGGTTAATATAATGTTAAATTCACTAGAAGAAACACTTTGACTTTTCTGCTCATTTTAGGCATTTAAGCAGGGACATTCTTAGTAGTAAAACTGCTAAGCATTCTTATTTGAAAACAACTTTAAAACATTAAAGTTTTTGATGGTTCTGTTCCCAATATATAGACTAACAGAAGTATAATCTGTGTTTGTTCAGAAGGCAAAGCAATTTGCTTTTTATTCATATTTAAATGGAAATCATTATTACAGTGGTAGCAATCAAAATCACATTTTGAGGGTGTGCAGAAAAGTAAATGGGTTAAATGTACTTAATTTTAAACTTAGTTCATTCTGCTTTTCATAAGCCTTTCCTTGTCCAGTTGGAAATCTCTGACTGGTGCTATTGCAGGAAAGCATACAAATTTACATGCTTTTTAAAATGTGATGTCTGTAAACGACGCCGTGTCTCAGCCTCACAGACAGGCTTCGCCATCAGCTCTTCCTGCTTCAGTTTGTGGGGACTGGAGTGGCAGGGAAGTCACCCAAACACACCTTTGAGAAAGAAACAAACTCCTAAATTCTGAGTGTAGTCTCTGTCTCTGGGTCGAAGTGGTATCATAACTGATTTCTGCATTTAAATTATATTTTGGCCACCCAATGCCATTGCATTTCTTCAGTGAATTTATAGCAGAGCTTGGAAGAAATATTGAGAAATATTTGTGTTGTTTTCCAATGCCATAAGGTTTTCTGGGGTTTTTGATGTTTTTCTGTAAGGTCACTACTTATTCACTAGTTCAGTGGTAGCTTTGATTCGAATTAGGGTGGATCACAGTACAGTTCTGGTTTCCAGAAATTCAAGACTGTTTAAAATTTATTGCTCAAACAATGTAAGCATCTTATTTTTGTGTGGCAATTTATCTGTACTAATTGACCAGATACTTAATCTGACTGTATTTATTAGAACACTAAAATACTGAGTAAGAAATGTCAAACTTGTACTTCTTTATATAAAAAATAAGAGGTAAACTTTTCCTATGATGGTTATAAGGGCTTATTAACAATGTCAAAGTACTGTAATTGTAACTCTTGAAAGTTAAACTATGCAGACTTGCATCACTGAAATGTCAAGGTATATTAGTTTTCATACATGGTTTCCAGTGTTTAGTTTGGGGTCTGTTTGTCTTTTTTCCTGGACAGGTCTTTGCCTTGAGAAAAGAGTGTTTTATAAACTCATTTCTGGACTTCATGCTAGCATCAACTTGCATCTGTGTGCAAATTATCTTCTTGAAGGTAATATAAGTCTAGGTAAAATTGCCAAATGGAATTCTACAATATCTGTAACATGTATTCGTTTTTTTTGTCAAAATTTTTGCTGTATACTTAGTTGCTTTCTTTTTCTAAATATGTATGTTTTACTTCCCTGCCCCTTTTCTTCCTCTGTGTAGAAACCTGGGGGAAGCCTCGCTGGGGAGCAAATGTGAAAGAGTTCACTCGCCGCTTTGACCCCGCTGAAACAAAAGGAGAAGGACCAAGGAGGCTCAAAAATTTGTATTTCTTATATTTGATAGAGCTGCGTGCTTTGTCAAAGGTTGCACCGTACTTTGAGCGTGCAGTTGTTGACCTTTACACTGGAAATGGCCATGAGGATGCTGAATCTAAAGCTCTCTTACTAGATATCTTCAGGGATACAAAGTAAGGCATAAGATTTTTGGTTTTTTCATGAATAGTTTTAAATTCTCAGTTATATTCTCAAGTGAGAATAGATGACTTCTTGATAGCATAAGACAAGAAGGAAAGTGGAATGATGAGACAGAACAAGAGGAATTTGTACATCTGACAGGAAGAGAGGGTATTTTTGAGGTCTGAATATACCAATCGTTAAAAACAAAAAAACCCCAAACAAACCAACCAAAACAAAACCAAAACCACAACCACACAACGCGCTGAGTGACGTACCCGCTGGGGTTTTAGCCATCCCTGCTTCCTCTGTTTGCTCTGTAAGGCTCTTTAGTCCAGTTCTTTTGCTCACATTCTCACTGATTTTTGTGATTGGTAATGTGCTGTGTGGCTTCAGTGCTGTCCCTAGTCATAATCTTGCTAGGTATTTGAGATGTGGTCAGACAACGATCAACGGAAAGGCAAGCATTAGGGCAAGGTCAGTGTGTATTAGAGAGAAATCTTCATCAGTGGAAATGAAGAAAATTCTCAACAAAACTGTAAAGAACAGGTTTCAAGTTGCAGTGATTGAGTAGTAAAACTGATACCATTCAGTAGATTTTTTTATTCTGCGAAGACTAGGAACTCTGAAAAGTGTTTTACAGCGATGGCATCAGCTGCTTGCCAGGCTTGATAGGACACTGTAGTTCATGCCAGCATTTGGTTTTTTTGCGTTTTGTCTTTATTAGGTCCTTCCATATGCACTTTGATGAAAAGTCCATGTTTGCTGGAGATAAAAAAGGAGCCAAGTCACTAAAGGTAAAGCTAGTTTTCTGAATGACATCCAAAATACCCGTTTTCGAGTTAAGCTGTGTTACTTTAGAAAACCTCTCTACCTACCAGAAACGTACTGCTGAGAGTAGGAAAGGAAGGGATGAAAAGTTACGTGGTTATATCTGAGGCCTCTTAATCTACTTTATAGTAAATGAACACGAGGTGTGTATAGTAAATGAACAGGCTGCTGTTCAGATTGGTACGCACTACACTTCCACAGCTGAATTGTGGCTTAGTAGTAAAGGTCTGGTTTGATACTTAATAACACTTTTAATACATATTTCAGTAGTAGTTTGGAATTTTATCAGTATTAGAAAGGTGCCAGTAGTTTATCAGCCCAGGTAGTGTTTTTCTGACCTTAAGTATTTCATCGGGATCATCTGAAGTTCTGTGCTGTGCTTGCTTCCACTCTGACTGAAGCTGCAAAGCAACATCCACTCGTAGCTTTGGACAGAAAATAACATTTGTGAATTGTAACTTGTCTGCCTGTTTGTCAGAAATGTATGTTGGTTCTAAAGGGATTTGGATAATGGAAGAAAAATTGGGCAAGGACACAGACAGAGTACTTACAGCTCAGAAAATTTTGAGCAAGTTGTTGGAAACTTGGTGTACAGAATACAAGCGTCGCCCTGCATGTCCTGCATTTTCGTTCTTTCAAGGCATTAACTATTAGCAATGGTTTGGAACAAGATTCTGGGTTTATAGGGGGGTTTCTTATGGCCTGACCACATATGGTAGCGGCTTTGTTCAGTTTTAGTAATAGAGAATTGATATTCTAGTGGTACTAAGTTAGTTTACCTTTTTTTTTTTTTTTGTAAAGCTAAGAGGTACTTTGTTAACCTTTTTTATGCTGTTTTTAACTGATAGGAAGAATTCCGATTGCATTTCAAGAACATATCCCGCATAATGGATTGTGTTGGGTGTGATAAATGCAGGCTGTGGGGCAAGCTGCAGGTATCGTTTATTTTATGTGTGTGCGCGTTGCAGGGGGGGTTAGGCGAGAAGCATCTGTCTCGGTCTGGGGAGGGTGCCTGTTACCTTAGCATTTAGACTTTCTACACGTGGTTGGTCTTTGATGTCCTTACCTGCATATTAAAAATAGACATCTTTTCAGTTCACTATTAAACTTTTTCTAAAATTTTGTTAAAAAACATTTATTTTGCTTAGTCAACAGCTGCTTAGTTTACTGAGAGGTTCTTCGCTGCCCTGCTCTAAATGGTGACAGAGGTATAGTTTGTATTTGCCAAGAAAATTTTACTTATAACAGATGCTTCATGGCAAAGTCTTACTGGCAGTCAGTGTCTTCTCTGTAGTCAGTGATCAGATGAGCTTTGTAGAATCACCTGTCAGAAGCCTTCCTGGAAATACAGCACTTGCTTAATTGTTAGGAAATTCAGCATGAGATTTAACTCCACAAATTGAGGCATAAGAAAAAGGAGTCAGTCAGATTTTTACCATTTATGCAGAAGGCAGCAAATGAATAGCATGTTTTCTTTACAGTTAGAAACTTCACTGGAACCTGAAGGATTGGGAACTTTTTTATTTCTGTAAAAAAGGGGAAGTAGAGATGTGATTTCTATCTTACCGCCTGGAAATGTGATCTTAAGATTACTGTGCATCTTGCGGTATTTTATAGTTAAGCTGAGAGTTGCAAAACAGAATGTCAGTTTCTGGAGACATCTTACTTTTATTTTATTGAGAACAAGATTTTAACCCTGAAGGCTAAAGTTAAGTCCAGACTGAGAACAGTTGTTACTCTGGGGTGCCTAGCGGGGTGCTATACTGCTCTATAGCACTAAGCTTATCAGAGCTCAGTTTTCAAAGAGATTCGTAATACCTAAAATTTGGTGGTCTCTGCTGAATTTCCAGAGTTCTGCCTACCCTGTCCTAGTTAATGCTTCTGATGTATTATAATTTTTCCTTCTTGCGCAAGATGAAATAGGGGCAGACTTCCTGACCTAGAAAATTCTCTTGCAGCCAGCCTCAACCACTTTTGTGTCAAAAGCCAGTGGTTGTTTCTGTAGCCCAGTAAAAGGGGAAATGAGAATAGCTTCTGCTGTTCCATTTCTGTATAGCAAATAGGGGTTGAAACTTAAACTGCAATGTCTGCCACTGGGACTGGAGGTGGAAGAGCAGGAGTGCTGTGATAGCTCAGAATAAAAACCTAGTTTGACTTGGAAAGGGGAGGGGAGAAGAAAAGGGGAGATCTGATCCAGCAGCTCTGCAGCAGTGAGGCATCTCTGCTGTCGGGGGGAGAGGAAGCTGGGAGTGTGGGAATGGACGTGTTTTCATGTGCATCTGGTGTGGCTGAGAAGAAAAGAGATGGGAAAGGAAGAGATTAAAAACATGAGGGTGAAGAGCAAGTATACCTGAGGAAACAGGTGTTCTTATGTAGCGACTGAACCTGGTACACCACTGACGGCATGCATTTGCACTCGGGTCCTGGCTTGTGTGCAGTCGTTTGAGTTGAGGGAATGTCAAGATACAAGGACTGGTACTGCAGTTTGCCTGGAATAGTAATATTTTAACTCTTACTGTTTTCTGCGAGTTTGAAGGAGGGATCTTATTGATGTTAAGACATTTTCTTGTAGACTCAAGGCTTAGGAACTGCTCTGAAGATCTTATTTTCTGAGAAAGAAATACAGAGCCTTCCTGAGAATAGCCCATCAAAAGGTTTTCAGCTCACACGTCAAGAAATAGTTGCTCTTGTAAATGCCTTTGGAAGGTAAGTTTTCATCAGCTGTGTAGTAGAAAACCAGTAAAACTTCAGTGTCACCACTCAGGGTCTGTGGAAAGATGGTATTGTACATGTAGCTGTAGCTTTTAAGGGCTGAATTATTATTAGTGATATTGATAAACTTAATGCCATCAACCTGAGTATGTGGAGTGCTGGTCATTAGCCTCGGTCGTCATTTGTGTATTGGGATCCAATTCATCTATTGATCCCAAATCTTATAAATTCCATCTTGGGAAAGCTGGATTTAAGTCTCAAACAGTCTTCAGCCCTTAAGCTTTTCTATTTTTGTGTGATGTGATTATCTTTGTTAAAACTTACATTTTGATTAATTTTTTGAAAACAGCAAATATTTACCCCATTTAAGTGATGAAATAAAACATTTGAACAGCTTTAAAAGACGTGTAAACTTGCTTAGTTTGTTCATCGTGCTAGTTCTTCAGATCTTGAATAGAACAATCTGGTCCCATTTAAAAGAATATAATTAGTGTTTCTTACCTCTAGTTGGAGATTCTTTAGACGTTTAATCAAGTGGGGAAAATGTAAAATATATCTAAACTTTAATCCCTGTAATATATTGTGTCAAAATAATGGAGAGTCAGATAGTAGATCTTTTGTGGGAAAGTATTATCTTAGTTCATCTTTGGAACAGAATTGTGTTCAAAAAAACCCAAACAAAAAGCCCCCCCGGAAGATGATGATTTGCACTTCTCTTTCACAGTTGACTTACTAACACTGAAGGGGTTTTTCTTTTACAGGCTTTCCACAAGTATAAGAGAGTTGCAGAATTTTAAAGTTTTATTACAACAAACTAGGTAATGAAGGCCTTTGCACAACCAGTTAGCGAAGACCATTTACGTGACTGCATTGAGCAGGAGGAACTGATCCTTACAGGACTCGTGGGAACTGATAAAAAGTAAAATCAAATACCAACTTGAATATTTATGTTTAAATTAGGAATGGATATTAATTAGAAAAGATATTTATGAATGAAATATATAGTTTTTAAATGTGTAAATTATGCTGATCTGTTTATTTTTTAAGTTCTCTGCTCACAGTTCTGTTGTACTGAAACTTCATAAACTTTCTTTATCTCCTTGTCTTTCTGAGACAGTTATTTTATATGAAAACGTGTGTCCCTCCACCCTGCCTCGGCCTGTCCTGAGAGAGGTGGAGCACCTCTCGCCTCTCCCCAGTACTGAGCCTCAGTATATTCTGAGGATTGGCTATGCCGATTCTGGCTGGCTAAAAGAGGAAAAAAAAACCAACAACAAAACAAAACAAAAAAAACAAAAAAGGAAATAAGACTGTTGTTGAGTTCTGACTTCTTACCGTAATAATGAAACTTACTTAAAAATAGGAAATCTACTGAGCAGAAAATTTTTATTTCACACCGAGCTCCTTTGCATCATGCTGATATCGACTTTTTTTTCCTGACGTGCTGCTTTGCAGAATTTCCTTTTTTCTTTAAAACAACAACCTGGCATCTGATGCAGCACAGTTGGAAGGGACTTTTCTGCAGCCCCTTGGCTGCCTGCGTTTGCTCAGGGCTGGGGGTCGAGGCAGGGGGAGGTGGTGAGTGGAGTGCTGCTGGCTGAAAAGCCTCAGTCCATAAATTCGCATCTAACCCCGTTTCATTTTCTAGATTGTAATCACAAGTTCAGTTTCCAGAAATTGTCTTTTTAAAGCCTAAAATGTTAAAACAGCACACTTCAGTCTTTGAGCTGTGGAAACAGATTTGCTCTTTGTGGGTTATGTTTTAGTGCTATGTTAAAAGGCCAGTGGAAAAAGTAAGAACTTGTTTTTGTAGTCACTTTTAAAAAAAAATGCTTTTTAAAGTCACGCCGACATTTAATACCGCATACTCTTATCTATGCAATCCCTGACTGTATCTTCTTTAAAACGATATTCAGCGTAAAAAAACGGGTATGTTAATAACGTAACTTTCATAAAGTAAGAAATTACTCATGTATCATTGTCCACAGATGTCAATGATAACTTTCCATTGTCCAAAAGAGAATTCAGAAACAGCACTACTGATGAGGAGCAACCAAATATTGGTTTAAATTTAAAATGAAATAATTTTTTTTAAACCAGCATGTTTCAAAGT
The DNA here is from genome assembly GCF_030867145.1 of Opisthocomus hoazin. Lineage (NCBI taxonomy): Eukaryota > Metazoa > Chordata > Aves > Opisthocomiformes > Opisthocomidae > Opisthocomus > Opisthocomus hoazin. The sequence continues at coordinate 8,761,180 of NC_134415.1, read as the reverse complement.
GAAGTTAGGAATTATGAATGTAGGAAGTGCTGGTACAGTGTAGATACATCTCTTGTTTTTAAAAATAAGTCTTCACAAGATAAAGTGCTCTTAAACATTTTTCACCCTACCAGATATTTAGTGACTTGTTTATGTAATCGATTGTAACTGTCTTGGCTTCCATAAAGTGGTCCTTTACAGCTGAGTTTTTCTGAAAGCCGGAATATGCTCTGTCCCTTGTTTCCAGACGAGCCTCAAATTTCTGCCTGGCGGGAAATGAGATAGACTGTCCTGCTGACACGTGCTATTATCAAAAATACTGTTTCTCAAGAAAGTAAACCCTCTTGAGTCAAACTGGCATAAGCTAAATGAAAGGGGGGAAAAAAAACAACCCAAACCAAAATACCCCCCAAAAAACAAACTACACCCACAAAGTTTTGGTGATAGTTGCACAAACTGGCAATGAACTGGTATCCAGTTAGAAGTTCCCGTTTAAGCCAGTACACAATATAATGTGGTGTTAGAGAAAGCTGGTGCCGCTCTGGGGGTGTTTTGTTCTTACCCAGCAGCGTCTCTTGCCTGTGGACACCCGCGTCGGAGCAAGTCACCATGGGGCTTCCGCCTTCTAGTTACTGGAGAAGAGTGGGCGATTTCCGGGTGGATTGGTCCGGCCTATTCCGAGCTCTGCCTTTGCACCCTAGAGCTTATTTTTCTCCATTAAATTGAAGTGGGAATCTAGGTAACTAGCTCAGATGTGCACAGCTGTGTTTGGTAAATGAGTTACACCCCGAGTGTCTAACTCTTCTGAGTAATTGTACACGTTGGAAAAGTGTGGTTTTTCAGTTGGCCGTTAATTCCTTGCCTTGTGGCTTGGCCTGCAAGGGCTAGAACCTGTAGGCTCACTCGTGTGAAGAATGCTGTGTAGCTACGATTTATCGGTATTGTTATATCTTACAGTGCCTAAAGCTTTAGGCAGGATTTTCTAGTTGAAAAAAAATTGTGTTGTCTGCACTACCCCGGGAAGGCCCTGGGTCTCAGAATTGTTTCTTCCCTTTTCCCCCTTGCTTTGTGGGGAAAGTTGAATTGCTTCCAACCTTCTTCTGGGGATGCAACTTGCTGTTTTTCTTTTCTTCCACCCGTGCCTGGCGAAAATCTGCGGACACTGAAGCAGCATCACACACTGGCATCACGCACTGCTCGCGGGACAGGCGAGAGGTTCAGGCACGCAGGTCCTGCACACCTCGGGGGCACAGAGCAGGCGGGGTTAACACCGATGGGGGAGGACCTGAAGAGACTGAAGCTTTTTTCTTTTCCTTTGTGTCATGGAAAGGCAGGAATGCAACTGAACAGCAAATTCTGCATACGGGGAAGTTCTGTTGCATTTGAAGGTACATCTGGCTTGGTGATCAAACATGGAAGGGATTTCACTGCACTGTCGTTGTAGAAACGGGACGTGAGATTTTTCCGGTTACAAATATAATTGAAACAATTTTCCTGGTCACTCTCTTTTTTACTGTATTTGGTGTACATTCTGTGACTGTACTGCCTATGAAGCTTTGCCGTGCAAGTTGGGTGACTTAGTTCTTTATATGTTAAATGAAATTTTAGATACTTACAGATCTGTTTTTATACTAAAGAATAAGGTTAGTTACACTGTCCATGACCTGTAAACGATTTTAAATTCCAGCTCCCTGTTGGAGATCAGCTTGTCAGCATTGTCTGCCGTTCATTTCAGAGTAGAAGTACCTTTCCCTGTACAAATGACACACTGATTGTAATCCCAGAGGCAGTGAGAAGACAAAGATGTTTCGTTTTTCCCCAAGTCATGAAGGCTTACATGAAATGGTGAAAAAGACTTGGTGCAAACTGCACAGGTGGAATGTGAGGCACTGCTGGTGAACACCTGGCTCTTCAGTGCCTGAGGAGGAAGGTGAGAATATAGATTTAAACCAGTAAAATATAGAGAATTGTGTAAGCTGGAGTAACAAAAGCGTTTTCCTACTTCAGCCGACGGTTTCTGCTGTAGGTCTCGTCGTGTGTACACGAAATACACTGTGCCGCGCTTCCCCAAGTTGTGTGTTGCTGGTTGGGTTGCCTTTACCTGGCCTTGCTTTGGGCTTTTCTGGGAAATGGCCTGTAATATGGTGTAAATAATCTAGATGGTTATGTTTATAAAGCAGCAATCAGCAATGCTTCACTTCACAATTCCTCCCGATAGCTAGCCTATTAAAATGTAATACTTATTAAAATCAGTGTTGGAACTGCTTACTGAGATCTAAACAGTTCTGAATCTTTGCTATGTTTGAGTCTATAAAATGTGAATTAAAGTATTTTCTGCTACAACTTCTTTTTGTGAAGGTAATTTTTGGGTCTTAATTTGAAAATTTTTTGACTCTTCATTTCATTTCCCTTTGAACTACACTTGGTAGAAATTATATAACTTAAATAATTTACATGTCCATCATTTATGCTTATGGTGATGAGCAGGCTTCCGTTCTCACTTCAGCTCCACTCAACGGTGCCGGTAACCTGGGTGCCCGTTGCTGCGCACAGTGCGTTGTAGTGTGGCCAGATTTAGCCCCTGGGTAAGTCCAGTTGTTTTAAGAGGCAAAAAGGCTTATTTTGAAAGAAAGTGTGGCCTGTTCTGTCCCTTTCTCAGAATAGCTTATAAAATTAATTTTGTGACTATTTTTTCTGGTGGGTTTACCCAGTGGGGCTCTTCATGTGAAATTACTCCCCGTAAAGCATTTCTGCAGCTTTCTGTTTCATTCCATGTATGTATTTTTAACAAATTATCTTACTAAAGATTTGATACATGTGTTTCATCCTCAGTTTAGGACCTGTTACACAGGTGCTGATAATTATAGTGATTTAATTTAAATTTAAGATCTTACCTTTCACATTGTTGTTTAAATCTCCTGTGTTTGAGAGTGTTGAATTCATCACTATGATTGATGACAGTCACTTGCCATTCCACTTTTTTGCATGCATACTGTGGCACAGGGATTGAGCTTGTTTTAAGCACAGATTTCTCATAATTAAATTTTTGCTGTGCAGCTCTATCAACTGTGAAGAAAATGTAATTCCTCCTGCAGACGTTCCTTGCAGTAGGTCTTCAGGCAGCTTTGTACAAACATGACTGTAGAACTCCAAAGGGTTTAATGAAATTTCTGTTCCTCTCCCAACCCTGTGGCACCTCTTTTAATCTCTGGCTGATAGTTTAGTTGGCTTTTTTCTTTTTCTTCAATGAGCATTAGGGAAGAAGTGAAGCAGCTCTCGCGGGCAGACAGTCGGCAGGGTGCTGCTGCCAGGGGCAGGGCTCGGGCTTTGCTTTTACTACAAAGGCCCCAAAAACCAAAGGCCCTGTGGAAGACTTGGCACAGGAGCGGGGCACTACTCTGCGTCTGGCTGCCATGCAGACCAGATCAGATCTATTCCCCATCCCTTCTTTTTTTTCCTGTGTATCCTCTGTGAGATGTCTACAAGAATTCTCTACTTCTTGTACTTCCTGAAGCTGCATATGAGGAAAACAGCAAGCCTGCCCACCGTTGGGGGATGCTGTGGCACACCTCAGAATGAACTACTTCTATAGAAGTAAAGGCTACTGTAAGAAATACGGGGTTTCTCCTAAGGCAAGGTGGAGTGAATTAACAGTATTTGTTGCACGTGGGGAAGGGCAAAGAGACACTGGGGGTGCAGAGTTCTTCACAGTAGAGCGTACCAGTCAGTACTGCGCACAATCAAAAGACCTGAAGCAGACTTAGGGTTCTTGCTCGCTATAGATCGGTAGCAATTATTTTTAGGCTTGCTATGTGCAGATGTCACATACTAGAAAGGTGTCTGTCCACCATCTCCACCACAAACTGCCAGAGTTATCTGTGAACCGACATGGCTGAAGCACAGCTTTGCTGACCTACTAGGTCCCTGTGAGGTTTTTGTGCTTTACATATTCCTGGCTCTTGTTCTGGTCCCAGACTGCACTTCCTAGGTTTACAATAAGTGAGTAAGTACTGTTGTACGTACCCATCGCCCTGGTTAGGCATTTGACTTACCCTTCTACATAATACACCTAGGACAGAGTGACAGCGATGATCACGTAACTTATAATTTTTCAAACTTAGGAACTTTAAGCCCGTGTTGCAGTTCACAGTGCTCCAGCCAGTGCAGATGCCCACTTCTGCCGTTCCGAGAGTGTCCCTACAGCTGCTGAGAAGATACAATTTTCTTAGTTTCTTAGAAGAATGCTGTATTTTGAGGTCGTAGCTAGAGTACAGACGACTTTTAGCCTCCAACCGTCTTGCCGCGTTGAATAAGCAGTGATGTCCCGAACAGTAAATTGTGCTCTGAGATTGCAGCAGTGACTTGAAAAAACAGTATTTAATGGTGGTGAGATTTCTCCCTTACAGGCTTTTATGTGCGTGTAAGAATCGCTACTGTCATGCATTTGAACAACCCATTTGTGTGGTTACAGTATATTCATCATAATCGTGTATTACTAACCTAATACACAGTGTAAAAATAAAAATACTTAGAAAATAATTATGCCATTTCACTTCATGAAATTTGCTCTTTTAAAATGAGCATAAAATGATTAAATTATACCCTCTAACAACTCTTTTCAAAGCCAAAAAAACCATGGCTTTGAACAAGGTATTAATTAGAACAGTCTTCAAAGTTTAAATCATTAGCTTATACTTCTCCTTGAACTACGAAAAGCTCGTGGCAAAGCCAAGTTCTTCATTTATCTGTGCATAGGAACACTTCTAAAAACCAAAAGGTGAAGAATCGCTAAGCGCTGTTTCTGAGAACGCCGGTTTTACTGTCGGGAGGTCCCAGAGCGCTGCACTTGGTGGCGGTTACACAGGGCTCGGCCGGTCTGTGTCCAGCGCCGGGTCTTGCTGGAGGGATCCGATGTAAGCCGTGAAGCTGCTGTTCTGGTGGCCCCAGTCGTAGTAGTCTGGAGAAAAACTTCAAAAAGAAACAGAAGAGTTAGCGATGGGCAGGTTGGTTCTGCGGACACCTGGCTAGTGAATGTGGGCAAAACGCCGTCACAGAGACATCGTTCTCAGGCTGAAGTGCAAAAATAAATAAAAAACAAATTTTCTAAATCAGAAGGGGTTGGAAACCCCCGGAAGCGGTGCTGCTAACCCCTGCCAAGTCCCGGCGCTGCAAGGGCCCGTCAGCGCAGACCGTAACCTCCCGTGTCCCCACGCGAGGGACGAGCGCGTGGTCGGCAGCCTGGGCATGCGGCCGGCCGTGCCCATGCCACCACCACAGAGGTTCCCTCGGGCCTCTGCGGGGTGGGAGCAGGAGGCTGCGCACGCTGCCTCCAGCAACCTCGGTGGCGTTTCGACTAACTGGGCTGGCTGGTAAATACGGAATATCCAACGCTGCTGATCCGTGGGTCAGGCTCAGAGGTGGTGACTATGCCACCTCAGCTAAATGAGTGTCAGGAACTCAATCAGGGTCTGTCAGCCACCGCTAGCAAGCAAGCCTTCATTTGAAGATGACCGGTTACACTGACCTGCTACTGGTGTAGTGTAGATACAGGAGGGAGCAGATGAGTAACACACAACTGCGCCTCTTCTCTGGGCAGGGCAGTGCCCTGGCAGCGCCCTTCCTGCCTTCTCCGCAGCGGGTGCTGCCGTTCTTACCGTGAACTGCGCCTTCCTGGGAGGGAATCCTCACCGAAAGCTCGCGGTCACATGCAGCGAACAGGGTTTTTGTGCCAGCCCATGGCTGTGTGGGGTTTCGCAGTTAGGGGACCGCTCCATTTCAGGTGAACCCCAAGACATGCAGCCATCTGACAGGGCAACCCAAGCTGAGAGGCTTGTCACCATCGCAAGCTGCTGCCCTTGCTGTTGAGCTGCTCCCTGAAGACAGGGAGCCAGCTGTTTGCTAGGCTGCCTGGCTCACACACGTAAACCAGTAAACGGCACTTGTTAGGCCACTCCTGGAAGAACCAGAGGGCGAAACACGCAGCTCAAGGATCTGACCTGCGCTTTTCAGAGCAGCATGCCGTTAGGATTCTTAAACTATGTAGCCGTTTTCATTCCTGTGTCTCTGTGGGGCCGCTGGATCCCTACTCAGCGCTGCCTTTCCACTTCAGCTTCCCCACACCCCCTGGAATGGCACTCCATCATCTTTGAGAGGTCCTGGAGGACAGGAGAGGTGCCCGAGGACTGGAGAAAGGCCAATGTCACTCCAGTCTTCAAAAAGGGCAAGAAGGAGGACCCAGGGAACTACAGGCCGGTCAGCCTCACCTCCATCCCGGGAAAGGTGATGGAGCAGCTTATCCTGGAGGCCATCATCAAGCAAGTGGAGGAAAAGAAGGTTATCAGGAGTAGTCAGCATGGATTCACCAAGGGGAAATCATGCCTGACCAATCTGATAGCTTTCTACGATGACATGACTGGCTGGGTAGACGAAGGGAGAGCCGTGGATGTTGTCTACCTCGACTTCAGCAAGGCTTTCAACACAGTCTCCCATAACATCCTCCTAGGGAAGCTCAGGAAGTATGGGCTGGATGAGTGGTCGGTGAAGTGGACAGAGAACTGGTTGAATGGCAGAACTCAGAGGGTTGTCATCAGCGGCGCTGAGTCTAGTTGGAGGCTGGTAACTAGTGGTGTCCCCCAAGGGTCAGTACTGGGCCCAGCCTTGTTTAACTTCTTCATCAACAACCTGGATGAAGAGTTGGAATGTACCATCAGCAAGTTTGCTGATGACACCAAACTGGGAAGAGTGAGGGATACACCAGCAGGCTGTGCTGCCATTCAGCGTGACCTGGATAGACCGGAAAGTTGGGCAGAGAGGAACCTGATGAGGTTCAACAAGGGCAAGTGCAGGGTCCTGCACCTGGGGAGGTACAACCCCATGCATCAGTACAGGCTTGGGGTGGACCTGCTGGAGAGCAGCTCTGCGGAGAGGGACCTGGGTGTCCTGGTGGACGACAGGTTAACCATGAGCCAGCAGTGTGCCCTGGCTGCCAAGAAAGCCAATGGGATCCTGGGGTGCATCAAGAAGAGTGTGGCCAGCAGGTCGAGAGAGGTTCTCCTTCCCCTCTACACTGCCCTGGTGAGGCCCCATCTGGAGTACTCTGTCCAGTTCTGGGCTCCCCAGTTCAAGAAAGATGAGGAGCTACTGGAGAGAGTCCAGCAGAGGGCTACAAGGATGGTGAGGGGACTGGAACATCTCTCCTACGAGGAGAGGCTGAGGGAGCTGGGCTTGTTCAGCCAGAAGAAGAGAAGGCTGCAAGGGGACCTAATATATACTTACAAATATCTGAAGGGTGGGTGTCAGGAGGATGGGGCCAAGCTCTTTTCAGTAGTGCCCAGCGACAGGACAAGAGGCAATGGGCACAAACTGAAGCAGAGGAAGTTCCGTCTGAACAGGAGGAAGAACTTCTTCCCTCTGAGGGTGACGGAGCCCTGGAACAGGCTGCCCAGGGAGGTTGTGGAGTCTCCTTCTCTGGAGATATTCAAGACTCGCCTGGACAAGGTCCTGTGCAGCCTGCTCGGGGTGACCCTGCTTCGGCAGGAGGGTTGGACTGGGTGACCCACAGAGGTCCCTTCCAACCCCTACTGTTCTGTGATTGTGTGATTCTGTGAAAGTACCCATTCAGATTAGTCTTCTGCAGCGTGTGAGAGTTGTTGCTCCTCCAGTTTCTGTTTCAGGAAGCAAGCAGTTCCCTCGCGTGCCCTTGTTGCCAAGAAGGCCAATGGGATCCTGGGATGCATCAAGAAGAGTGTGGCCAGCAGGGCGAGGGAGGTTCTCCTCCCCTGCTACACTGCCCTAGTGAGGCCCCATCTGGAGTACTGTGTCCAGTTCTGGGCTTCCCAGTTCAAGAAAGATGAGGAGCTACTGGGGAGGGTCCAGCGGAGGGCTACGAGGATGATGAGGGGACTGGAGCATCTCTCCTACGAGGAAAGGCTGAGGGAGCTGGGCTTGTTCAGCCTGGAGAAGAGAAGGCTGAGAGGGGACCTTATAAATGCCTGTAAATATCTGAAGGGTGGGTGTCAGGAGGATGGGGCCAGACTCTTTTCAGTGGTGCCCAGCGACAGGACAAGGGGCACAAACTGCAGCCCAGGGAGGTTGTGGAGTCTCCTTCTCTGGAGATATTCAAGAACCACCTGGATGCGGTCCTGTGCAGCCTGCTCTGGGTGACCCTGCTTTGGCAGGGGGGTTGGACCAGATGATCCCCAGAGGTCCCTTCCAACCCCGAACATTCTGTGATTCTGTAATTCTGCATCATCTCACCTGCCCTGTGCCCCCTGCGGTGCGATATTCCACGCTAGATCATCATCACTGTCGTATCTGCGAGGGTTGTCAAAGAAATAAGACCTGGGACTGAAGCCATGGCTTGGGACCATTCCTGCGTTGGCCTGAGGGAAGGGAAACCGCAGTCAGTGCTTGCAACAGAGAGGTAAACTGCTCGGTGCCTGCCTTCTAAAAGGAGTCGCTGCGGACTTACCTCTTGGCTTCCAAAATCAAACGGGCAATTTTACACTTGCTGTAGACAACAGAAAACTTTTTGCATTTTCTTTCTCCACCAGCATAATGATGATCCACTGATTAGAATGGCTGTTCCCGCTCCTTCCTTCCCGCTGAGCGGTAGGACCCCTTTCTGAACCCCCCCTCCAGCACGCATTCACCCTGCCTGCCGTGCTCCTCTCCATCCTGGACACTTTGCGCCCTTACCTGCGGTGAGCAGGATGGAAGCAGCCGAGGAACTGAAGGATGGGAACCACCTAGAGATTTGGTTTTAGCTCCCACGTTTGTAACCCTCCCTCGCCTCAGGAACTGATCGCGCTGAAGCCTGGCACCCCGCGTAACGAAACCACAGCCGAAAAGCCCCTTAGGACTTCCCTGAGCAATTTCAGTATTTGCCCCACAGTGCTGTGAGGGTCAAATCCCAAGGAGGGGCCCTTTGATAGAACAGGGAAAGGGGTGTACATGTAACCCCTTCACTTACAAAGCATTTTGCTTTTATTTCCCTATGAGTCAAAGCAGAAAACATACAGGATTCAAAACGTCGGTTTGGTTCTGGGAACAGCACAGAGGGACATCCAGGGCCCAGTTGAGCCCCTGTCACTGATCCACTGCTTCCATCCCCAGGGAACAGGGTTCCCTGCACCCGTGGCTAAGCCAGGATGACATCTTCTCCTTGGCCTTAAGCACGAGGGCAGTTTATTCTCCCCTTATTTTTTAGATATCTTTGACAATATCTTTGACAAAGATGAACTAAAACCAGGTCCCTCTCTGCCATCTCCCCATTTCCAGCATTTGTCTGGCTGAAGGGACGGGAAGGCAAAGGACACCGCGCTGCAGCTACCCCGTGGCAGCACCAAAGCACGCAGCCAGCGCATTCCAGGCTGCCATCGGCTGCGGAGTGGAGCTTTACATTTGAACGGTGCTGAACGCAGGCCGTCTCTACCCAAAACTTTTTGTTTCTCAAGTCCTGAATGAAACGTAAATTCAATTTCTTGGGATTGTTCCTTGTTAAAAAATAAAGAACATTTTGGATTTTTACTAAAGCAGAGTTGTCACTAAGATTTTTTAACTAAAAGAGGTTTTGTTTTAATACAAACCCATGCTTTCAGTCAAGTATTTTCAGCCACTGGACCGTTTGACACGGAACGGCTGTAACAGTTGGCCCTTGGTCTCCCTCTTGTGGCATTCTTGCTCTCAAACTCCCGTTTGAGCAGGATTCTGAGTCTCTGCGTGATCAGCTTTTTGAAAGGAGAGATTAGACTACGTCCCTTATTTTCATTCTTTTGTGACTCTCTCCCACACTATCCAAACTTGGCCACCTCATCTATCCTTGCTAAACTCACTTTATTTAAAGTGAGATCTCTCGGTGGTCGCTTTTTAGAAGAGCAGCACCACTGGACTGTACTTTAAAATGTTTCTTCTCTTTGCAGCTGTCCTGGCTCACTCCTAAGTAGGAGCGGGGCTGAGATGTTTTTGGTGATGGACACTGGGGTCCATGGGGTTTCCTACTGTGATATCAGGCATCGCAGGTGAACAGGAAGAAGGGCTTAATGCAGGTGGGGATTCGTTACTTCCTTGTTTGGCTTGGCTGTATCATTGTCTCTGAAATCTGCATGTAAGAATAAAAACCATCGCCTTCTCTAAAAAGTTATGCCATTAGTTGCTTGTCTTGTGAATTTACCGTTCACGTCGTTGCTGGGGAATGTTGGCTTTGGTTTGGTTTGGCCTCCAGAAACAGAGACGCTACCTCGGTAATCCTAGTGCAGGGCTGATGTTCCCCGCGTGCCTGCCAACCAGCACATCCTACGCTAACCTGGAGACGTTGCCTACAGCTAGAGAAAAGATGCTTGTCCACCTATTAACTACTTAGATACTAAGGATACTTGCAGGGAATTATCCTTACAACTCACACCTTAATCTCTGCTCTGCTGAAACAGCAAACAAAAATGTCAGCAAGCGCTTATTACGGCCATTGGTCTTTGACATGGAAACAACCCAATGGGCACAGGGCTGAGCGAGCTCAATCTATGGCTTCATACGTGCCGTTGAGCAGTAGGCACACAGCCACCTTCACTGCCATGTGATGAAAGGTCCCGATTTTGGATAGCAAACTCCTCTTCCACTGACTCCAGCAAAGCACTGTATTAACCCAAAAGGAAGACATCCCTACATTTAAAAATGTTCCTGATTTTTAAGGCAAACTTTCTGAGAAACACGTTGTCTTCCTTCTGGGTAAATATGATGAGTTTCTCTCATGAGGTCATAGCATCGAGAAGTGGGAAGTTTGGGTTGCTTTTATTCTGCCAAGGACACATTGAAACAGAGAAGTCAAAACGTCAAGAAGAAAAAGCTCCTTGAGAAGCTGAGCCCTCCAGACCTGCCTGGAGATTACACTAACAAATTCCACTTACTAGGTCTTTCGTAGGGTTTCGGACACGGAAGAAATACACAACCAGGGAAGTAGGCAAGAGCTCCCAGACGAAAAGGATCACACCAAACACTATGTAACCTGCATCTCCCAGCTGACATTTCAGATCTGCCTGTTGAAAAGTCAAAGAGAAAAGTGTTTAAAAACACAGATGGCAGCTCATTATGAAGATCTACATTTAAGCAGCTGAAATGCTTGACAACATGGTCAGAAATTCCATTTGGTAATGCCAGATTAGCCTGGCTAATGACTAAGGGCACACCAAACAACCCAATATGCTGTCTTGCCAGGTATATGCCTTCCCTTTCCTTCCACCTTTCCTGCTCCCTCTTCTTCTCCTGCTATCTCTCCTTCAGCAAACTCAAAGTTTAACGCGGGGCTCTTCCCACTCTAAGAGCCTGCCAAGCAACCACTTGATCAGGTGATCAAACCCAGGTAATGAGAAACTAGTTTTCCAGTCCTTTTCCAGCTGGGAATAATCCATAAAGGAACAATCAATGCCCAGGTCTTCAAGGGCATTGCTGGCAATATGGCTTTTAAAAAGTCAGGTTCGGATCCCCTCAAATTGGTGCACGTTGTTAGCCTGAATAACCATGCTCTTACTCTACTATTAGCTTTGAACTTGTCTCTAGATTTCCCCTCCACCGTTCACCACAGTTGCAGAGGGCAAATCCCGTCCTTTCATTTGTTTTGCCCAGACGAGAGAAGGGTTATGTTTCTGACAGGCGACCTGAGGCCGTACCACAGCACAAACACTGGCCTGTACTTTTAAAAGTGTCTTTTGATTCTGGTACCAAACTGAGTACCTTCTCCTTAGTTCCAGGCACTTTACGTATGGCTCAAATCGTTTACCCCCACATCCAGGCAACCCTGATGCCGCAAGTCAGATGAGATGTTCAAAAATCAGTACTAGTGACCTAAGGCCTACAGCATTCCAGCAAGCTCCCCGTGAACAACCTCTGCCTCCACGGGGGAAACAGGACCAAATATTCTGGCCACCAAGTTCCAGGCCCTGTTACTCCCGACTGTGGGAGTCAGCACATGCAAGGAGTCAGCACCAGCAACACTCCAGGATGGAAAACGTTAGATGCAGGAGATGAATCACAATCAACTGCCCTTCGGCCGAAAACCCGTGTCTTCTGATTACACTGAGCAGCACCACCTAGTTACGCTCCTCTTCTCCACACCACAGCAGGGTTAATTAGTAGTCCCTTGACAGACCCTGCTCAGCTAACTCTGAACGAGGTCCTCTGGGCCATCCTACCCTACTGCTCACCTGCTTCTTATTTACAGTTTTATCTACTGCTCCACAGAAAATTGTTAATGGCTCCAGGTCTGCTTGGCCACTCCAGCTAGGAAAAGCCCTTGCGTGGCTGGGAACGCTGCTTGTGGTCTACAGGTGCTTGCTGAGAGGGTGGGAGACATCACAAGCCTGGGATTTTGAGGCCAAAGAAAACGTAGTCCTGGTCCAGACCCAGGCCTGCCATTTTGCCCAGCCTCGACGAAGCTGGAAAGCCACTGGGACATCACTACCTGCCCCAAAGTAGGGAACGGGGCTGCGTGCCCAAATTCCATAACGCTCAGCACAGAATCCCCTGCTGTTTCCTCTAGTGTTTTCATCACTTCGTTTTCAGTCTGAATTGTCGCTTGCAATTAAAGGCTGGGAAGAATCAAAGTCTTCTCCTCGCGCTAAGGAGGCATCACGCTAATGGCAGAATTCAGGTGAGTCACTCCACAGCCCTGGATGGCTGCGGGAGACGTCATCATGACTTCAGAACTCAGCATTTCAGTGGAATTGAGCACTGTGTTTCTGCTGCTCCAAGTACAGTAGACTCTTTCTAATGGACAAAACACCTGTCTTTTTTAATAAAAGGTGGGGGTTTTTTTACAGTAAAATCAAGGTAAATAAAATTATTGTATTTTTATTATTATTTGGCTAGAGGTCACGTCTTTCTTTTAGTATTGGGATTTTTTTCCCTTCTTAAGCTGAAATTACCAGAAATTTGTATTCCTGACACAAAACAATCTTAGTGCATTGAATAAAAGAAAAAAGAATAGGATTTTAATATATTAATTCCTCTTGTCGTAGCATTCAGGAAATCAGCCATCACATGCAGAATGAGCTTTTCTCATTAGCAAATATTTTCATACTTGCCTGATCTGATACGTTGTACCAATCGTAATCAAAAGAATTGACTTTCTTGGTTTGGGAAAACGATAAGATGAACAAGTTGTAACAGGCTCGTGAGGTATAAAGTAGTATAACAGTCACTCCTATGCTTGTCACCTGACAGACAGATGAGCCCTGGAAGAGATTTAAACACAGATCATTATTCATAAGGGCAGCTGACAAGAGCATTGCTTTGCATGGACTTCATGGGTTGTCACGCTACTCTACCTAATGCGACTGACTTCTCTTTCCTTCTTTGAGCAGTATATCCTGTACTACGTGTATCCCTGTATTTTATCAGTACAGCGGTTTCTAGGTAATGGCAGCAGTTCCAGCCCTTTCCAAGATGGCTGCAACTAATTCCTACAACTTGTTGTACAAGTGTGATTTTCAGAGCAATGAAAGCACATAAGAACGACACTTGGTATCAGATGGAGCGAGAGAATTCAGCCTTCAGCTGTGCCTTAGCTGTAGAGCATCCTGTATCAGATGCTAGCTAGCATGATGCGACCTCGCATCTCTTTACAGCTGCCTGCTGTGCAGCTATTTCCGAAGTACAGAGCAGATGGTAACAGTCAGCAGTTACACGCAGCACAGAGGGGAACAGGACATCCTGCCTTCCCTAGCGCCAGCACAGGGGAGACAGAGTGGCAGCACGGCCTATGGGCAGAGTGACCACGGCAGGGTCTGTGAGTGGGAGCTTGGGCACGAGGCGAGGAATGAAATGCAAAGCGTGAAATCACAGCAATTCCTAAGCCCAAGAGAAAAAAGTGGACAGAGCAGGGGAAAGAGCCCAGTCCGGTGTGAAGAGTGAGTGAGGCACCTGACCACTGTGTCGGGTGGGGAGGGTCGCTGTGGGGGATGGACACTCAGCACAGAGGTGGTTGTCGCAGGAAGAAGGGAGGGAATCCGGGAGCCGTGGCGACAGGGATCGCTGTGCGTCTGATCACAGAGGCAGGCAGATGTCCAAAAATGGGACTGACTTCAAAGAAAGAAGCGCAAAGTAAATTCTGTGCAGTTGGCTCTGCAACAGTGATTTGCACAGCCAATGGAGTGAAGACGGGTTAAACCTCCGTGTGCTTTTAGGGGAGCAAAACACCTTGCAGTCACTTGCTTCACGAGCCCTGCCCTCTCCCTCTCCTGGCAGAGACCCACACCACGAGGACGGGCTTCTCTCCTCCGTGTGAGAGAGGCCAAGTGGGAAGCTGCTCCTGCCCTCCTAGGACCTTTCACAGCAGTGCAGGAGCCAGGAAGGTCTGCACCCTATTCCAGCCCCTCACACTCTGCTGCTAGGTTTGCAGCTAAGGAGCGGAGGTCCAAAGGGCCGCGGCAAGTAGACCACAGCTTTAATAGGACGGCTAGTGACGTACCAGGGCAAGTCACCACATCCTGAACCCCGGGCCTTCTGCTGCCCACCCACACCGGTGGCTATTGTCCCTGCAGCTCTGGCAACCTGGCTCTTTGGTCCACGCTCCAGGGTGAGTGTTGGTAAAGAAGAACTCCAGGAGTAGTCAGAAATGCTTGCGGAAAACTAGCTTGCCTGCTTTCCCAGCAAAATAAGATTGATTCCGGGAAGAGTCAGGCTCAGGAGCATTACAGAATCCCCAGTGCAGTCAACCTCTCTGACTGATGTCCTGCTTAAAACACGCGTGAACCACCGCTGTCCACCGGGCCATACCCTGCAGCCATGCCCAGAGCGAGCCAAGAGCCTGCTGCGGTGCGGGAACTGAAGCCAGATACATAGCAGGCAGCGGTGAAAGCTGCGGCAAGACCAGCAAGCAGGAAACGCCACAGAGAGGAAATGTTTGCTAGGCACTTCTCTGTTCTCCTTGGGTATTGAGGTACAAGTAGTGCTGCTGTCATGGAAACCGAAGGTGGGAGAGGAGAGAGAAGCTGCTGACTGGCACATACCATGTCCCAGCTCAGTGGCATTTACAGACTGGGGACAGCAGAAGTGAAGAGCAGAATGGGGTCGGTATTTCGCTGTGTAGGTTTCCCTACATAGCTGTCATTCTTTAATAGTTAAAAGTGATGCACATTTAACAAATCTCAGTCCCATCAAATACAAAAAAAAGGGTAAAAGTGTCCTGGTTTTGCTGCCAGTTAAATATACATCGTGGATTGGGGTAGGGAGAGCGCAGCAGTAGAAGTAAAGCCAGATGGATCCTTTTCCAGTCACAGGCCGACACAGAAGAGAGGGGGATCCCCGAGCTGGCAGGAGGTCCCCACACCAGGATGCTTCTGGCCAGCACAGAGCTGAGGGAAGGGCTGGGCATCTCCTCGTGCTGTCGCAGCCTCGGCGCGGGGAACCAGCCCGTCCCCACGTCAGGTCACGGAGGGGAATGTGCTTTCATGTGTGGTCAGAAGGTACATGACAGCAGATGGGAGATGCAAATAAAAGGCTGCCAGCACCGATGCCTATCCACACGCACTGCAGAGCATGCGTTACCTCCAACGCCGCTTCTACCATACCGCTGCAGAGAATGCATTTTCCTTCTTTAGCTAGTTTTTTCAGCACAACAGTAGCAGATGAAACCAGGATGTTTTTTCACTGCCAGTTCCAGCCATCTGTATCCCTAACTATGTGCAGTCAAGTCCTACTGGAAGTCCCCAGAGGAACTCCCATTTTAGGTCAGGAGAAAGGAGCAAAGTGCTCTTTAATTCTCATTTCCATGTTCAAACTTTCATCAGACTTTCAAAGAACAGTGTCCTGTCCTTTCCTGCCTGCAACAATGTTAGAGTTTGTTTGACTTTTATGAAACAACTTGAAGTAAAGAAGATCAGGTTTCCTGCAGGAGGAGGAAACGGAACAAAGTAATGTACCAAAGCCTCCCTTAGGTTAACACCGCTTTGTTACAGAGATTTACGCTTCTGTGATTTGCAGCAGTAGAAAAGCTTTTCTTACTAGTAAAAATAATCCGTTGCCCATGCCCTTTGGTCAGCAAACGACAGGCTTGAAAGCAACAAAACAAACTAAGCCATGTTTTTAAATCTTCTGCTCAGCCCTGAACTTTCAGCTGTTGTGCAGTGCGGCCTGATGTGATTAAACAGGAAAAGCACTCCTTTCATCTGATTAAGTAAACAAAGAGAGGAATTTTATTATAAGATTTTTCTAAATAGCAGCTGAAACTTACATTTTGTAAAGGTTTGTTGTGGTAATGGTAATGTGCTGTTGGTTAAACAAATAATTTAAGATTTAACTATCTGCTGCTAATGCAAGTACCTTTGAAAGCCCAGTTTCATTATTTATAGATACAAAACATCTTCACTGATGCTACAATAAACACTGCATGCTCATGTGATGCCACTCAGTGCCTTGACCATGGAATGTGTCCAAAGCTCTAAACCTAACAATATCTCTTTAAAGAACATTTTATAGACTAATAGGAGAGACTTTTTTCCCCTTCTCCCCACTTGGTGGAATTGTAACATATTAAGTCTTTGAAAACACATTCTCATTATCTATAGGATAGTATGCAAATGTGCAGAGGGAGACTCATCGGTCATAATCTGCAGTTACTGAACAAGAGATATTGGCGACAGCTTCTCAAAGGCTTATCTTCAGCATGCTGCTACCTGAAACAGTTAACTTCATCAGCCAACAATTTGACCAGCTGAAGGATCCCGAAGTATAGACCACTTCTAGGCAGCAGTACTGAAATCAAGTGGTTTTCAGACCGGGACCTGGAGAAAGCAGTATCCACTTGAAAAACAGCTGTGAGAAACTCCAGCCAATGAGTTCTGTAAACTCTGCCTCAGAAATATGTATTTTGGGGTCACTGGTGTTAGCCAAAACCACCCTTGCTACCACTTAGTATTTAATTCATATATTGAACAGAACAGCCAGCCAAGTGCAAGCTCTGAAGTTTAAGGCCTCCAGCTCTCAGGGGATCTAAAGGACTCTGTGGCTTTGCCTCGCACTGCCCTCATCTCTCAGAAGGTACTTGAAAAGAACTGAAAATGTACCTTACCTTGGACTCCAAGTAAATGTTGGCTAAAGACATCTTGGAAATCTTATACAGGCAGATGGAGAGTGAAACAGCGCACAGCACAAACAACGTGTCATTAATTGCCACCCGGACAGAGACAATGACTTTTCTCTCTGAATTCTGTGTCCTCACCAATACTGCACATGTTAAATTCACCAAGAGGAAGAGGAGACTTATGAAAAGAGAAGCCAGGTAGAGGGGCAACCTGGGAGAGTGAGGAGAAAACAGTTTTAGCGACATTGTTCAGCAAGTGTCAGTCATGAGATGGAAGTTGCACTCCGAGCAATGAAAGCGGCACGTGTTGGGCTGCCACAGCTGACAGAGTGACCAGCTGCCCCAGCCCACATCACAGTGCTCCAGATCGCTGGGGGGATTAATTTAGCTCATTTCAAACCTGTTTTCACAGTTACACAACAAGCTGTAAGAAACTCATATCAAGCAGCAAAACATGGAAGATTGCTTGCAGCAGAAACACAACAGCACAGTTCTTAAAAACGACTCAAAATACACTGGTACTTTCTTAGGCTGCGCAGATACACACCCACTCAGCACAAACCCTCTGACTACTCACTGTGAAGGGAAACTGGTTGAGTTGCCTGGAATGGACTGGTTTTGAGTGTGGTTTTACTCCGCCACCACTGGCGTGAGAAGGATCACTGACTGCTGATGCTCATTACCAGATTTCATATTAAATTAGCGAAGTGCCTAACAGTAGGAAAAATCTCTGAGTTACCTGTTCCCCAGCATCTTTCTCTGTCCCTTCTCCTAAATAACTTGGTCATGGGCAACCTCTTGAAAGAAACATCAAGAAATTTAAATACGCATATTGATTCTGGGTTGGCATTTTGCCATCTACGCCAGGCAAAAGGTTTATTTGCACAACCACAGGAGCAGAGCTGGAACAGAAATGTGACAGACAGAAGCCCAGGAGCTGGACTGGTTTTCTCCATCTGTTTTTTCCCCACCTACCCAGCACTGATACCTGCAATGTAAGTATACCACATACTCAGTGAAAGCTGCTTCTAATTCCTCTTTACTCCTACACACAGCTGCAGAGCTTTTCACTTAAAAAAAAAAAAAAAAAAAAAAAAAAAAAGCATGTTTCCATTTCAGGTGTTTACTTACTTCATTATCATTGCTGACCAAGGCAGGTCTTGACAAGGGTCATAATCTGCAGTCACTGAACAAGCGGTTTTGGCCACAGCTTTTCATGCCTGCTGGGAACTTTGCATTTGGCTGACAACAAACATCCAGACTGTCCCTCAGGAATCCAATTCTGATTGTTTAAAAATAATTTACCCAATGGTGATCTTTTTCTTTCACACATTCCTATCCTTTTGGGATAGCATCAACACAGTGACAAAGCTGAAGCATATCTAGCTTCTCTTCAGAGGGCAAGAAAGGAAGGGGTATTACCTTTGAGAACTTTTAAATGTGTAACAGGGAGAACTGAAAGCCCAGAAGTCCCTGCTTGTGAATCAATGTCCTTCTTCCTAGCTATATCTAGCAGTGAGAGAGGAAGTTGTCTTTTCCTTGCCAGTCACGGAAATTCTCTCTCAGGGAAGATTGTGCTCATTCTTCACCTTCCAGAGCAGGGCTCTGTTTCTAGGATCAGCAGCTAGAGGTAGTTCCTTTCAGCCTCACAGTATAGTGCTGGAAGCACTGCAGTCCTTAAGCTCCTCTCTTACACAGCTTCCTCTGGAGAATGCAGTGCCCAGTTGTAGGTGATGGTACAGTTACAGCTCTTATTAGTATCTCAAAAGTGTCTAAATGGTGGTCATGCATCTTGTTTTGCATCTTGTTTTCCTTCCCCTCCCAAAGCTTGTTTAATAATCTCATCTCCACTCCCCTACTGTAGTGCAGGTAAATTATTCTTGTGGGGTTTGGGCTTCTGAGGAAAGGTGTGCCCTTACATGCTGCGTGCTTGGGGGGACAGTAAGTCTATGGTCTTTTTGCTCATCTTAGTCAGAGGGACCTTCTGCTTCAGTGCAGCTTGCGTGGTCTCGACACTGGCTTGCAACCAGGAAGGTTTAGAGCCCTCCAGGCCAGGCTCCTCCTTGACAGAGTTTAGCAAAAAGTGAAAAAAAAAAGCACTGTCACGCTGTCATGCCCACACACTCCCGTACGTGCCAGGGTGAGCTGTCATGCCCAGTCAGTTGTGCAGCTCTTCACATGATGATCTTCCAGCCCCCTTATTAACACGATGTGGCTGGGGAAACGGCTGCCTGTTTTGACAATAGAAGCATTGTTGCTGAATTTCTGAATAGGCACTGATGGAGATGCAGGCTGTGTCTTTCAGGGTGGTTTCAGGGTCTCTGCAGCTGCAGAAAGCATTCCTAACTCCCTTAAAGGCAGAATGTATCCTTACATCTCAACTACAAAGGCACCTACAAGGCATGAATAAGCATATGGGGTTTTTTTTAGAAAACAGAAAAGCAGGGCAGGAGATGTGCTCCAGATTGCACCAGCGACTGTTCAAAAGGCTGTTGTGCCTAATGCCCACTTTGGGGCTAGTCCCTTAAGAGGAGCTGTGTGTAATCTGGCTTCACTGGGGAAGGCATGTGCCAGGGTGTTCTGTTCTTTCTGTGTCAGGCTGGATGCACCCCTAAATTTTCCTTTGAGCTTAAAATCAAACTTCAGATGAATGCAGTGAGTTTTGCCTTGTTTAACAGGAAAATCTGTTTGAAACTACTGCATTTTGCACGTGGTTTCCTCAAAAACCATACAGCGTCTGAGGCTTGTGTGTAACAAGGCACTTGCACACAGCACAGCAAACCTCATCCAAACCCAGTGACTGCAAGAAATCCCCAAGCCAGGGAGACGTGCAGAAGGACTGCTAAAGTATGAAGTTGGGCTGGCACAGGCTTCACCTTGAGCTCTTTTGCCACAGTGACTAACATAATGAAGGCTGTGCTGAGTAAAGTTTGCTAATATTCTGGATCTCTGATAGGATTTTATCATTTTTTTTCTGTATCTGAAAGCATTCTGATTTCTGCTACCTGTGCCAATAAATAGACCACAGTCCTACCTCTCTGTTGGCATGTTTATGTTGCCATCATCTATTGCAGAAATGCCAAGACCAGGCAATAAGGTCTGACATTTATTAAAGAAAATAGGGGAAAAAATAAAAAAGTGAACATTCAGCAATGAAGAAAAATCAAATTCAGTAAGTGCAGACTGCATATCCATCTTTCTATCATCCATCATCCATTTCTCCATCAGGATCTGAGCAACCTGATCTAGTGAAAGATGGCCCTGTCCATGGGATGGGGGTTGGACTAGATGATTTTTGAAGGTCCCTTCCAACCCACTCTGCGATTCTATGATCTTTCCCTAGCCGGTTACAATTAAGATTCAGGACCTCAGCTGTGGGTGTGCACATATTACACCACTTCAATTGCTCTGTATAAGATAGGAAACGAGGTCAGCTTTATTTATATGGCTCTTTTACACAAGCTAACCACACTCATACTAAGAGATCTAGATATTAAAATAAAAAATTACCAAAGCCTTTTACCAACAGAGCTGAATAAGAGAGAAAAGGCTAGACCAGATCCAAATGTGATCTGTATTGGAAATGCAGTAGGTGAGAGTCCAGGTGGACATGGAGCTGTTGTGGGGACTGTAGTCTGTGCATGAGTAATTTCAGTCACAATAGCTAAGTATTTAGGAACAGAAACGCCCTAAGAGCTACATGCAGCGTGCTAATGTAGTCACTTCATAGGCATAGGCATTGACTAAATAACACAAGCTCCCTTTGCTTGAAGACAGACATTTTCAAGTAGCTTTCAGGGACAAAGCCTTGCCATAAACATCAGTAACAGATGAGGTTCAAAGCCTATACCTCTCACCTCTAAAGCCATCCAGGAATGTGTTCAGAGACCTGCCCTATACCACCCTGGCCTGCAGCCCAGGCTTTGTGCAAAGCCTTCCTCCTTGTTCCTCTTGCCTATGCACACCACCGGGGCAGGCACACTTGCACTGGGGGCTGGCTGGGGACCTGGCCGGTGCGTGCTGTGCTCATCTGCCAGCCCATACTCCTGGGTTTCCTTCCCACAGAAACCAGAGTGCAAAGCGGGGTGAATGTATTTGTATGCCACTGTGTTTACCAGGGAGCACCCAGCTCTTGCCCCTTGTGGTTTGGGATGCGGC
The DNA here is from genome assembly GCF_030867145.1 of Opisthocomus hoazin. Taxonomy (NCBI): domain Eukaryota; kingdom Metazoa; phylum Chordata; class Aves; order Opisthocomiformes; family Opisthocomidae; genus Opisthocomus; species Opisthocomus hoazin. The sequence continues at coordinate 8,739,972 of NC_134415.1, read as the reverse complement.
CAAGGTAAGCACACAGACCCACTAACTTGAAAGCATTCCTGAGGCCACCAAAATAGACGCAGCCTCTTTGTTTCCATCCTGCCAATTTCTGCATCAGCTGCGGTTCAGCATGGAGCCCCCAGCCCCCAGCCAGCCATCATACCCTGCGCGTCCCATACCCTCGCCAGCCCAAGCACAGCCCTCCCCAAGCCTGCTTGCACTGTACTGCCATTCCACCAAACACCATTTCTGAAGCACTTGCTCCAGATGATCGCCTCTCCAGCTGTATCAAAACTGGATAACAAATTTTCCAGGGCAAGGACAATGTTAGTGTTTGACTTGTTGATACAGTACTATGTTCTTCTAACAGTCAGCAATAACAGGTCAGATTTCAGTTTCAAATTACTTTGTTTTCTTATCCCTAACTCAGACTGTAAATTCTTTCTTTGGAATGGAGACAACTTCTCTCTCTCCTACCCTGTCTAAACAACATTGCCCAACTGAGGCTTTTAGGCATTGCCACATTAAACATTAATTCACGGAGTTCTTCGTCAGCTTTCTGGACATTACTGCCCTTTGGGAGCTTTCAAGTAGTTCCTGACAATTCCTCCTGCTCAACAACACCCCAGACAAATCCCTCCCTCTAAATGCAAATCTACCATAACCTTCTCTCTGTGGAGTCAGGAGAGGTTATCTGTGAGCTCCCAAATGCATGATCAAGTTGAATCCATTCTCTCTAGCTCTTTCCCTTCACAACTTTTCTCTCATCTTCCCAAAACTTTTGAGTCTTTTATTACCACTGACCTAGCGGTCACACCTAGTCCCATGCACTCCTGTCAAAAGAAATACATCACTTTGCTACCTCTGCCGAAGTACTGGACCTGAATTCACCTAGCAATACAAACATTAAGAACCTGTAAACAAATCACCAGGGTGAGTGGTTTCTGCTTGCATTTGAAATACTTGACTTTGAAATATATGAATGACTGAAAATGGTGCTTTTGTTGGAAAATGACACAGACTTCTAAATGTCATAGGAAGAAGCTGGCCTCAGAACCATCATCATTAAACATTGGTATATAAATATGAACAGCTGAGATATGAGCACCACAAATTATAAAAGATGTAGAGTTTCTCAAAGAGCATGGCTACTCTTCCTTACCACATTAAATGTTTGCATAGTTCTTACCTGTATTTCAGTAGCTCTGGGGAATATTTTGACTTAGCTTTGAAAATCACCTGCAAAACAGAAAAATATTGCATCAAACATAGGACACACATAAGTAAAGACACTGTGATCCACAGGAATCTGGTCTCACAGGTCACAAGAAATGTAATTATAGGTTTCATTACACAACAGATTTACATTTATTGCTTACCCATGGCAGGCAAGCTCTAAGCAAAGTATTAAAAACACTCTGCAAGGAGATCATGATGTACTTGTATACAAATTGTCTATACTACTTACTCTGACTTGGGAATAAGGCCCTTTATACCAGTATTCACAAGAGGACCAATGCCAGTATAATCATAGAGGCAAGTAATTATTCGGCTCTCACATGACCTAACAGTGCATGTCTCTCACGTAGACCAGCTCATACCAGCATATCAGGTCAGATGCTCTGTTCCCATCAAGAGCCCATCATAGTACCCTGGCCTGAAAATGGATATATATGTTTGTATCCATGTTACATTACCAACAGGAAGTCATCAAGAACCAAACTCATTATTCTACTCTGAGATATTCTTTGGCTTCTGCTGACTGTCTGTTCACTATACAACAATATGTATTTTTACAGAGATAGCTCAGGCCCAGTAGTTACCTTGCTGTAACAGAAAAGACAAAATACTGACATGTCTTCTGCAATGTAGCTAGGTAGTATCAGTCACAGGTGTTTAACCACCATCAGAAACCACACAAAAGTATATTAGCATATTTTATATCTTCTTTATTTTAAAAATTACGGGAAAGCATAACTGCTCTTTCATAAGCTAACATGGTTTCCAAACACACTCAGTTTACACCATTCGTTTAAACCAACAACTGAAGCACACTGATTGCTAGTATTAGAAAAAAAACATGCTGTATGACTTATTCTGGGTCATTTCCTAACCATTTTCTCCTCAAGTTATCCTGCCTTATCCATTTAACTTGGTTTCGCCTGCCTTTTAGTATAGCTTGCATAATTTTTGCTATGATTATCACACTTTCCCAAGGAAACAAGACCATGTAATGATCACTATGTATGTGTGGGCATGTGTCTGCCTGTCAACCTGTTTATCTGTCCCCCCTCAAATCTTAAAATACTCCAGTCAGAGGACTGATGAAAAAATATTTGAAGCATCAAAGACATGATCCTTTATCATCTTCCTAAAAATCAATGACCCAACAGAAGCAAGGAACTCTACATATGCATCTGATATGTGACCTCTGTGAGGAGAACTCTGCATAATGATCCTACACATCACTCAGTACGGCGGAGTCTGCACAGCACAGTATCGTAAGAAATGCCCCAGTTACGGAAACTGCTCAAAGTCAAGCATGAGACATAGATCTGGAGAAAATCAGGCTTCACTTGTTCCAGTGCTCCTGGAACAACTTGTCATTTAACTCCATTCACCATAAACAACTGCCTTGACATGGAAATCATTTTTGTGACGCATCAGCCTGCTTAGCACTAGCTGAACAAGCAGAGAACACTGAGCTTTTCAGCAGGCCCTGGAAAAATTAGCTGAGAATAAAATTGAAGAGTTGGGGAAAAAAGATCTCTAAAAATATTCTGCAACCATTGATAATGTTTTCAAATAGTTAACATCTCTGGAAGTATCCCTTACGGAAGATTTTTGTGATACATTCTCCAAATTCCTGGATCATGAATTCTCACACGAGTTCAGGCAGAAGTTATGTGTTGTTTTACTTGTTTGCTACTGAAAAGAGAGGTACAGGAGGCTTGTGAATGTTCTTCATTTCCGTGGTGCACAAAGAGGGGCTGTCAGTTTGTAGAGAAGAGATGGGGTTCAAAACACTTCCCGTACGCTTTTTGTACAAGACTTCTTGCCTACCCTGCTTATTCTGGAAGAGACTGTGGGCAAGCAGGAGGGAACAGATTCTTGGCCTCAATGAACCTAAACAAGTAAAACTTGTCTCTAGGGCCATTCCACAATCCTCACCTGTTCTGAGTAGCACTTAACTCACACATATTGTACCGTTAATTTTGACCGCTCTCAGGAGTTGCACTGAACAAAATTGTTCAGAGCCTGTGCAAAGAACTGCACAGGACAAGCAATTTGCAGTGGGCGATGAGTTGTACTGGGTCCAAATAACATAGAAAATTCACAAGATCCTGCGTACCATCTCCTGTGGTTCCCCAAAAATGATTCACTCATCCGTCTAACTTCACAGAGCAGTCCTGTCACATAAACCAGTCCAAGGCTGCCCTGCCCAGCAAAAGCTCCATGGATAACAGCCAAAACCAAACATGACGTTCCTGCTGCAGGTCCATCAGGATCTCCAGATGTGAGATCACCAAAACAGCTGTTCCTGTGATTCTACAGTTGGTGGACGTGTCCCAGACAATAAACACTTCTGAACTTTATCAGAGCAAAATGACCGTTACGAAAATGAACACTGTATGCAAAATGGACACTATATAGAATGAAAGCTACAGTATACAGCATGGACACTCTTACTAATTCACTGCTAGATGGGAACACAGGCAGCCAAGTTCTGCCACCTTTGCTTAAGCACTCATGGAGCCTTACTTCATGAGTAGCCTTGTTGGAAGCAGTGTGAATGTCACAGAATAAAGTGCTGTTCAGTGGGAGTAAGGATGTCAGAAGCTGATCTCAATATACCTTACATGCGTGGGTGCAGCTTTTTGCTTTTAACAGTCACTTAGCTCAAGAGCCTGGTTGCTCAATGGCCCCTCCCCGCAACAGTGTTGAGAAAGCTTCCAGTCAATATCTGAGTCATCTAAGCAAGTCTTCCAGCAAACCAGAGCAAACTAGGCTGTTCCTAAGAATAGACTAAACAGTAAGCAGAAGGCAGACTTTCTAAAAAAGACCTTTCAGAGATCCCCCAAGATGAACAGCAACATGGAAAACTCATTGAATGTCCTTGCTAATTTTCTAACATCTTATGGGTTGCTTTTTTTTCTTTAAAATGTTTCCCCTTTTGCTTGTTCTTTAAAGGAAAAATATCCTGTTTTGGCCGAAGGACTGGAAACCTCAAATGAGATTCTCACATTCCCTCCTCCCCTCCCCTGAGGTGTATGTCTGGCTTACAAAACTGCAGCAGTACAAAACGACTCCAAAAATCCCTTCCTACAGCCAGGAAAAATTCCTATTGCAGGAATTGATGTAAACAGCTGACTTTTTAAAGACATTTTACCAGGTCCCAGCAGAGGAGCAGCCGGGATGGCACAAGGAGCCCATCAACAGTTTGGACACAGAGAGCTCTGCAGAGCTGCTGGGCAGCAGAGAAGGCAGCGAGGGCCAGGCTGCTGCAGCTTCAGGGGGTTCCAGCTACGGTTATGAAAGTTAAATCAGGAGCCACTCCGGCTCTGTAAGTATCAATGAAACAGGTGTCAAAGCCAGGTCACATTTTCCCAGAGCAAAAGAAAAAGAAAATCTCACTGGAGCAATTTCAGTCCATGCTCTGATTTAGCTGAACTGACGCGATGGCTGGCACAAACCTCCACCGCACCTCTAGTGCTAGCTGATCAATTCACTTTTACAGGAGAGCAGCTCAGCTTACCAAAAAGCCTCAGGTGTGTGTTAAGTGCTTGCATATGTCTCAAGCTGGCCCTCTGCACAGGAATGAAGCTCAGCTTTATTACTCCATGCAAACTTCTCTTTGCACCCGGAAAATATGTCACAACCTCATGCAGGCCCAGAGTCCCTCACCGTCAGCACGTACACCTTTCCTCTGCTGCGGATCTTCCAGTCCCAGGCCCACCTTCCCCTTTCTCCCTTTCTCCCATGTTCATTCTTTCACTTGGACCAGATTTCCCAAAATACTCAAGTTTTCCTTCCACTCTCTAAACCCTACACAGTTTGCAGGGCCTACAGACATGGGCAACATGACTCACTACCACACTCCGCCTTGTGTAAATTGGTAAAAATAGTCCTGATAGGACAGGGACCATTGTGGGGCTGGCCACCACAGTAAACTTGCATGTGTAGCTTTCCTGTCAAATGATTTTCTGAGTTAAATGACCTCCTTCCTCACGTCAGGTGCTGACAGCCAGTCAGTCTGCAGCTGCCATTTGTCTCCTATAGATCCAATACAGAGGGCAACGTTTTACGCCAAACATATTTGCTGATGCTCTACCATCCGTAGTTAGACTGCTGTGTAGTTCTATGTACATCTAAAACACGCTTTAAATTAATCGGAAGCCTTATAGAATATGGTATATTCATTTCTACTAAAAAAATGAATATTTGTCCTAAATAAAAAGCCCTCTCTGTTCTCTCACTGGTGGTATTACTTTTGAAATTCTGTCCTCAGTAATTAGAGAATGAGAAGTTCTCTTAACGCTCTTCTCAGAGCTAACATGTCCCCCGGTCCCACGGAGATACACGTAACCTCTCCGCAAGCCTTGTGCTGGTTTTACCCCGCCCTGCCAGGCACTTCCAGCACGGCCAGCTTCCCTCTAAACTGTCTTACTCTGCACAATTTCTCTTCATTTGAAAGTCCCTGATTTTATCAGCCCTGCCTGGGAGGCAGGGTAAGCTGCTCAATCTAGACGCCAGAGAAAAGGGAAGATGGTTAGGGAGGAGGAAGGAGAGGTGAATCTGCCTAACAGCTCTTCTCCACCTCTTACCGCCTCACCGTTCTGTAGCTCAGCGCCACATTCCCTCGGTCCTGGAGAAGTTCCCAACCTACAGGCCACCGAATGTTTTGCTGTGCCTGGCCGCAGGGGAGGCCTGGGATTTCCAGCATCCCCTACAGCTCACGGTCTTTGGCCCTGACCTTGTTTTTTGAGCCTGTAACCCTCCATCCTACCCTCCCTCCTGCTTCGTTTGTATCCTGTTCCCCAGGGAAATGTAAAGTCTGAAGCAAACAGGACAAAGTGAAGCAAGCCCTTCTCTGCCCACCCCTCACGCACACAAAAACTAGCAACTTCTTTTATTTCCCAGACCCTCTTCACACTTTTGCCCACAGCACTGACTGTAAAGCCTGAGGACTCATCGCAGTCTCCGCTTCTCAGGGGCAGGGAAGGTTTGGCTAGGCAGAACACAGATAGAAGAGTGCCCGAGTCCTGGGATCCCGGCTGTCTGGAGTCACTTAAAGTGCAAAACACGTTATTCGCCAATTCGCAGTCTTTGCTTTACCAGGCAGCAAAATTAACCCGTGTGAGCTGCAGGTCTGAGGCAAACATATCTATGGGCTTTTTGGTCTCTGAAGGTGGAAACACGCACTTCAGCTCCCTGTCTGATGGATCAAGATCAGGGACCTGCTCTGGCTTGGTACAACGCAGTAATTTGCTGGTGTTGGGCTACTGTTTTATGCAAGTGCCACTGGATCTCATCTTCACTCGAGATTTACTTTAATGATTTCTAAGTAGACAGTGACTTACCCTGAGAGGGTAGGTCACGTTATTTTTTTTTTGTCTTTAGAGGAGAATGAATACAGACACAGGGTGAATGTATTTGAATAAATTTAGGGCTTTCATTAGAAATCATACATATTTTCTGCAGTATGATTTCTGAGAGGAACTAATATTATATAAGCCTTATCTGCAGCAGCCTTATCTTCTATTTTGCCATAAGCAGGGCATCAAGACCATAGCGAAGGACCCTGAATTTGGCTCTTAATCCAAAGATCCCTCAGGAATTGTTCTGAGTCAAAACTATTTTGATTGTAACTTCTCTTTTACACACAGGTCCCCCTCTTTAGCAACGTGCTCCAACTCATTGCAGCTCCTTCTCTCTATCTGCTGGTGGTGATGCTCAGGTTTAGGAACAACCCTTCCTGTGCTGATCCCATCATGGCTTACTTGTCTTGCTACACATAAAATACAGTATAAATTTGCGTCCCCATTGCTTTGGGATGCCTATTAAAAAGAGAATAGTTGTGTCTAATTTTCTGTCAAGTTCAAAGGTGCTTATTCTGAAAAACGCTCTTTGGCACTTGCCAAATAAGGTAGTTTTTTTGGCCAGGAGGATTTGCAACATTTTTTGGAATCCCTTTTTCTTCTTACATCTATGTCTAAAAGTTTTCCTAGCAGTGCCACATGTCTGGGTGCTGTACAGCAGATAATAAACACCTGCAAATTCCAGAGACCCTTGAGGTCTCTTCCAGTTCCCTGTCCCTATACTACACATAGATTATCACTTCTTTCCCTCTAGCCAAGCACTAGTTAAATAGCACAGTTTTCATGCAATGAGACACAGCTGCAGACCCTTCCTACTTGACTTCTAGAGAAAAAGGGATAAAAGTTGTTTCTGAACAGGTCTATGAAGTTATAAGCCATTACTGAAAACCAAATTCTCTCTCCCCACCCCTTTCACACTAGTTCTTGCTTGCCTTGTGTGCAAAGCTAGATGCACATTAAATACACAGTCTCAAGCAGATGCTGAATTTCAAGCCAAACCACCTTTTAATGGTTAGAAGTCAAAAATTAATAATAGTGAATTAAAAATATGTGCACTTATTCTGTGTCTTACGTTATATTCGTACAATGGCTGTGCTTATATTTCTTAAGGCTTTGTTTCGGCTGGGGAGATATTTGAGATTAAATCTCACTGGGAGCAACCAGCTCTAAAGCAAACAACAATACTAATAATATGCCTGTCTACAGTGGCCCACGATCTTTAAAGATTACGATGCATATCACGGGCTCTGAAAGTCCCTTGCAAATACTGTTTCCAAATCCTCACAACGGCTCTTGAAGACAGGTAACTATAACACCCTTACAGAGGGACTCAGAGGAAGACTGTGAGGACTCATGGTGACAAAGCAGAAATTGCCTCAAAGGCAGAACCAACAGCCTTAGCATTTTTTCTCTTTCCAACCACTGACTTGTACTTCCTGAATGATATCAGACAGCAACGCCAGAAATAAGTTAAAAGGACATATGCGTGCATTCTGCATGCTCTCTTTTTAGATCTTCCTTAGATGAAAGGAATCAGTTACCCACAACACCAAGTCCCCAAGTGCTGGCCCTCCGATGCACAGTGTGCAGACTGCGGTGCCCCTCTGTGCTCTCGCAAGCCTCCGCTCCCTTGGGGCAGAGCCAGGATGCTGCATTCTGCCTCCAGACTTCCACGGCAGCCCTGCGTGTGTGTGTCTGGGGGAAGAATCTGACCTTGGGCTACGACTTCGTCCCAGCCACTGTGATGGGGATGGACTGTGTGATGATGGACGTTTGCCCCTGGGGAACTGCACCATTATCAAAAGACTCTCACAATAGCTTTGGGATAAAGCGTAGGTCACCACATGCCTGAGCTGGATTTGAGTAGCATGTAGATGAAAGGTTCCTGTAATCCCTTAATATATCTCAAGTCCCAGGGCGTGGAGCGGGGTGAGTTAGCAGCTGTTTCAGACACTGAAACCAGAAAAGTAAACCTAAGCACAAAACTGTGTATGTGGTTCTAAGTATTTAATACCCTCTACAACTCAAGTGATCCTCTTACAGCTGTCATGCTTACTGTTGCTGCTTTTTCAGCTCTGGGATGGCAGCTCTCACAAGCAGCCTGATCTCTCCAGCCAGGCTGTTCGGAATTGACAGGCCTGCAATCACTACAGAGCACTGTTAAACAGCGTAGGCATCACAGAAGCACCCAGACCCAGGCAGTGAGCTGGTTCCAAGTGGGGCACACAGCAACACCTGAAGCACCCTGAACACTGCCGGGGTGCTCCAGGGCAGGCTGGTGCTCTCCTGGCCAGCCACCCCAGCACTGGGAAAGTGGGCTTTGACAAGGGTCATCCCAGTGCAGGCTTGGCGTCCTGCCCCAGGGACCATAGTGGGATTGAGGAGACAGAGAATCCAGCTCCTGCCCTCCTGCAAGCTTCCTGTGAGATCTTAGGCAAGCCCAGCAGCCTTTCTCTGCCTCAGCATGCCAGTATCCCGTCCTGCAGCCCAGTGCCAGGATACCCAAGCTCACCATAAATACTTCCAAGCAAGTCTAACTGCAGCAACCTGGAGTGCTGTGCAGCCTAATTCACCTGCCTTCTTAGCTATCTGTAGCACAGATACACTCTCAAGACCTCTTTCTGAAACGGAGGTGCTATTTCCTTTACCCCACTACACAGCTAATTTATCTTTACATCACACCATCCTTGAAATAGAGGGTGTATCTCTGTACGGCACTTAGCACTTACTGGCGTCCAGAGTCACTGCTATTCGTAATACAGATCATTATAGGAATTTGGGTCCTCAGTAGGACTCCATCAACAGTTTTGATTGTGCTACACAGAATAGAAGTCTCACTCAGAAACATGTTAACCAACTTACAAAAAACTGGGGTGGGGAGTTGCCAGCAAAATTAGAAATTACAGTTCTGACTGCACACAGAGATCATGTCTGCTAAGCCAGGAGGTTTATGAATTCCAGTAACAACAATAATAAAGAATAATAATAGAACAGCATTTTGGATGACCAGTTTTCAAGCTCTCCTATACATTTTTCTCCCCAACCTTTAAATGAAATGACACCCATCTAATAGACAGTAGATAAACTATTTGCCATTCCTGAAATGATCACTTCAGGCTCCAGTTTCATAGTAACAGCGATCGCTTGCATATAGATCAAAAGTTAAAATTCCCAACTAAATAACTGAAATTTGTTTTTTTGCATTGCCAAGGTACATTAGGAAATTACATTTTTCTCATGATTCTTACAAAATAATGCTTTACCATTCTGTCAGATTTAATCAACCAAATATCTGTTGCTTACCTGTGTGAAGTAAAGATTCATCAGGGTCAGGGTGAAAAACTGGAGGCAGACTGGGAAGCAATAGAGAAGCCAGAAGATGAAGGGGCTGAGAGAATTTGCTGTGACAAAGTCTTTGAAGTAAAATGAAAAGAGCACAGTCCTAAGAGAGGCCCAAAACAAGCACAGAAACAGAAAGACAGTTTGGTAACTGAACCTCTTGTGCCTGTAGTGAAGGACCAGCCAGAGCTGGACGTAGATGAACACAAAAAGCAGTGAATAAAAAACAGTATATACAATGGTCAGGCCCAGCTTCACATACGGAGGGACAGCTGGCGTCAGGGTCGGCGGAAGGGTGTCATTTTTCAGTGGGTCCCACTCAGGGGCCTCCATTTGATATCAGAATTCGTCAGAATTATTTATTAAGTTTGGCTGCCGCTGTTGCCTCCTCCTCCTTCTCCTTTCATCTTCCTACAGCATAGGAATCAAGAAAATGAAAGAAAACAAGCTGCACTTCCTCTTTGGCAGCTCGCTGTGGGCTGGTAGCACATGATCACAATTCAGAATGATTCATTAGGACTGCCTTTGTCAGCAATTGGCAGGGAACAGCTCAGAAAGCTGCCCTTCGCTGATGTTAGTGCACGAATCTTTACCATCCTTAAGAAACAAAGAAATCCACCAGCCCCTGAATGGTTTACTGCTGATTTCTTTTCCTAAGGAAAATTATCTGGATTTTAAATTAGTTCAGTAATGTTCTATTTTCTACAAGAAGCAGGTACCTGACATTTTCCCGGTGAGAGCCACATCGTACCTTTGTAGGATTTTTTTGTCTTGTTTCCCATTTAGCAAGTACTTAATTTAGCTGCATTTCGTTAGGAATAATTTTAAGCACCTTAAAGTAGTCATGAAATTCAAACCACTGTAATAAGCTGTAACAGTTCAGCTCTGCATTGCAGAAACCTTTGTGTTTATAAGGAAATACACAATTTGCATAGCAAATCTAACATGTTCAGTATCTTCTTTTTCTTCTAACATAAGACATTTCATCAGAATGGGAGAAAAGGCACATAGCGTATACAGAACAAATAAAACCCCTTAAATACCCAAATTCACCAAAGCGTGCATGCAGCTACAGGTTCTTTTCTTCTTGGTTGTTGCCTGTTTGTGCCATCACTGTGGCAACAGCTGACCAGACACACCTTCTCACAAGTGTGCAGATGTGCCCTTGGGATGAAATCTATAAATTAATAGGCGCTACGGCAGGCTGCTGGGTTTGACTCACGGGTGTGAGAAGTAAGAACTGAAACTGAGTGGTTTAGACATTTGCAACGTGGTGGAAATGCTTCATATATCTCTAGGTCATGTATAGCGTCATAAACCATCACATAACAAGATACCTTGGTTATGGCTGGAGCACTGCCATGTTTGTTCTACCGTTTTTCACAAGCTGATTACGAGAAATGCTTGTTACCTGGAATAATCCCCAAGGAGGACCCCACATGTCTGGTGAGCAGTGAAAAAAGATTCCTTTAGAGAAAGAGTCCATGTAGTGAACTAACACAGTGCTCAGGGTATGCAGATACCGACACTGAGTACTAACTCAAATAACTACTTCCATTATTAATGCCTCACCCCAAGATGAGTTCAGAAATATTTTGTTGAAAAGGACAATTATTATAATTGTGCTTATTAATATAAATACAGAATATATATGTTTGGGTAGCTCTTTAAGAAGATCTCTAAGTGAAGCCCATCCTACCCTAAAAATACCCACACTGAACATTTAAAGTTATGTTCCAAAATCCATGTTTAGGTACTGAAACATAAGCAGTTTGATTTTAAAAGTGCTAAGCAAACTCAGCTCCCATTGACTGGAAAGGGATCTGTGGGTTCTCAGTGCTTCTGTAAATCAGGTCACTTGTATTAAGGTGTCTAGGTATGATTTTAAGACCCTTACCAGGAGCAGTCAGCTTTGGAAATCCTGGATAAACAGCTCACAGAAGCAGGGTGATACAGAACAGCGAGTGGCTGTGTTGATTTGACTACGTATAGATATATACAGAACACACAGTGAATGATGGGAAAGAGGAGAGAGCATAACGACTGTCCAAGCACTAAAAATCATGTACATGTACGTTACAGCCTGCACAGAATTTTATGGCTTCAACATAAATAAACCTGGACTTAGTTTTAAACTAGCACCTGCTCCTAGACCCTGCGTATTTCCTGGGAAAAAAAGTAAAATTGACTTGATACCAGGGTGGAACGTGAAAAACTGAGAAGTTAGTGAAGCAAGTTTGTCAGAAGAGCTGTCTGTACTCATCACGTTCATTAGGCAAAGATGGAGAAGATAAAGGGCCTGGACAGGAGTTCAGACAAGATGTATAACAAGTAGAAGAGATACAACAAAATATATTTCAATACATACTACAGAAGGCTCCGTCTCCCAGATGAGGAAAACATCTCCCCTAGATTGATACATACTTCCTTCTAGAAGACAAGAAAAACCTCTTCCCAGCCTTTCCCAGTGGCCTGCCTTATACATCCCTCGGTCTCCACAACCCTAGTGCACACATGCACTATCTACAGGCCAGAGTACAGTGATAATAAATTCAGTGGGTTACACACCACCTCTCTCTTCTCAGCATAAACTTTCTGATTATGCTTGTGGCTAACATTAACCCACAGTGGCCATAAGCACTCTATTGCTTTTTATCAGTGACCTATAACAATTCTTCACAGCTTATGCTATAAGACTTTAACCTGCTAAATGAGGGTAAAGGCTTCCATGACATGCCATCAGCAAAACCACCAGGATTTCAAGACTGCCACATGCCTCAATTATACTATAAAATGTACAGAGAAGCAGGAATCCATTCCCACTCAGCAAACTGCTGGCTCCCCTTAGTGCGCCCGTGGATGTGACTGCCAACACACACTTCGTGGGCAGCATGTTGTAAACAGCCAAAGCAAGCTGCTGCTCCCTTGGCCGGGTGTTGCCAAGGGACAGCAAAGAACAGTGGTCTCTCAGACTGCGTCACAGACTTGTGTCCTTGCCAGGAGGTGAGCAAAGGTTGGTTGGGAAACTCTGCATTGCAGTGTTATAAGAATCTTCTTAATAGACTAAACTTGCCACGCAGCTCTCCACTGCTTCACTTCAACACACTCCTGACACTGTCTGGCGATGTTGGGCAATCCCAGAAGATCTGTTTGTGTTACTGTTTTCTTTCTAAGGGTCACTGTCCAAAGGAATAAACTTGAGTGGAGCTCGAGGGTTCAAAAAGTCGCTTAGCTAGGCCATCCCACTGCTATTTGACTTGAAATGAACAAAAGCAGATAACATAAAGTATCTGGATTCTGCAAGTTGAACTGCTGCCCTGCTTCTGAGCAGAGAGGTCTGGAGTTCTCGTCTTTGATGTCACTTGCAGTTAATGAATTTGCTGGCAAGACTGTTAGTTATCACTGTGTGCTGAAGCACTCTACATGTAATGACTCTCACAATCTAGTGTGTAGTTCAAAACGTCTTTTAGAAAGGGTTTTGCAGAAAGGAGCACTTCTAGGAAGTGAAGAAAATTAAGTAATTTAAGATTTTGTTAGATACCAACCATATTCATCTTTGATTTTATACTGTGGTAGTCCAGAGTTTCAGTTACACTGGCAGGTTTTTTATTCCTTTGAGGCTTCATGACTTCTTGGATTGTATTTCTTACAAATACCTGGCTCTCATGGTTTAAACGTCAAGTACTGAGTAAAGTATCATAGCTGGACCTTAAAGTCTGTCTTCTTCAAAAGTTGCTTTTTCCTAAAGTTATCTGAAAAATTGTGAGAGGCCATTCCATCCAGTTCCACCCCAACTGAGACATACCAGGAGAGGCTGTCAGATAGGCAGGGCTCCTGTCAAATCAAAGAAAAAGAAAATGGTATGCTGGTTCAAAGTTTTCTTTTGCTCCGCAGTCCATGAGGCCTACAATTACAAAACTGAATAACAACATTTTGAAGGAAGTAATTCTTCCTATTTCTACTCAAAAAACAAGTGGGACAGGAATCTGCTGTTGAACAAGATCCATCAGCTAGCTGGTGGAGAGTGAGAGTATTAAGACTCTTTGAATTAGACAAAAGGTAGAGATACTGTTGAATTAATGATGATTTAATTCACCCAAATTTGTCACAACACTTACACTCCTCTTTCTTCATTTTGTGTCCCACAGAAATACCAGCTCATGCCCTTGCAGTCCACTCATTTCAGTTTAAGTAATTTTTTGAAAGGCGAATTCCTCTGAAGCCTTTAGTAATGTGGCTATTACAATGGAGAAATTTAACTATGTGGTATAAGCACACACCTGCTGTGTCCAGTACTCAGGCAGTTGCAATTTGGTGCCTTACATGACAAGATGTCAGGTTTCCTGATGAGAGGTGGTGGCCGGGGTGCTGAAAAGAATGGGCATTCCCTTGCAACAGGTTCAGGAAGCTGATGTGACTACAGGGCAGGCACATAAACTAGTGCCTGCTCAACATGATGGATGAATTATCCAGTAAATCCTGAAACTGTAATTTCTCATTGTGTCTTTGGATTCTGAACACCTTATATTGGAAGCTTTTTGAATGGTACTGCACTGCGGAGCATGAGTACTTAGCCTTGTAAAATACTGCTGATGGGATACTTCCGTCCTTCACTTGGTGTGGGCTCATCTCCAAGTCACGGACTACGTCACCATCTTTGGGATCCAGCGTCTCTCTGCCATTCAACATTTAACAGCTCTGACAAAAGCCAAACAGAGGGCTGGGAACCAGTTTTCTCAAGGGAAAAAATGTCCTTTCATTGTCGGGCTTTCTCTGTGCCTGGGCATGTTAGATTTTACTATTAATCCCGACACAGACCTCATACTCAAAACATGTCTAAATAAAGCCCTTGTAATAAATCAGGATTTATTATTCTAATCTCATTTAGGTCATACAGTGGCGTACAACAGTACAAATGTAGGGCCTTATCCCATAATCTTCAAGGCAGGCAAAGCTTCCACTGGCTTCATATTAAGTAATGCCTATGCATCAAGGGCAGGAACTCCCCCACACAAACTAATCAGAGTAATGCAAATAGCTTTAAGGGAAGAAAACTGTGGTTTCATAATTTCAGCCAATACTTGACCAGAAGAAAATTTTCTAAAAGAATTAAATATGTTACTCAGGGAACAGAAGATGGAAAGAGACAGACTCTGTGAAACAGAAGCATCGCAATATCAGTGTCTTTGTTTCATTTTGGAATTTTGTCACTATTAGCATGGTGATACACTGATTTCAGGCTCACCTGCAGGCTTCCGCATTGCACAACATGCAATAGGAGCAGACTCAAGCTTGGAGATGCAGTCTGCATTCCAGACTGGTAAGAAAGTCTTGAAAACCCTGAAATTTCTGTTCATGCTGGATGTTCTTTGGGGTTTAAAACAAGACTCGGCAATCTGCAGATCTAAGATTAAAAAGCACTGAAAAGGATTTGTTGCTTTCCACTGCTTAAATCATTCTTTGCAGCCTTCAGATTCCCAGATGACTCCTTAACACAGAAGGATACTTTAAATTCGTGTTAGCTCAAGTAGTATATATTATCCCCTTTGCTAGCCTTCTCTGCTTTCTTTTTGAGTTTACCCCCTTCTTTGCACCCTTCCCCCACCCCTCAGTGGAAAAACCAGTAAAAGAGGAACTAAAGCAGTTAGGTGTTTCCCTTCAGTGGGGATTCCCTTAGATATATCAGTCAGCTGGTGTGAGCTGACCGGAAAAGGGAGGTGGACTAGATGTGGACTGACAACAGAGGGAGGTGGATTTGAGTGCGAAAGATCACTTGGTCCAGTGTTTGGGGTTTCATATAATCTGTGACACATCCTGGCAGCGACCGTGTCTTCTCTTCACAAGAAATTTGATGACCGAAGAATAAAAGCCCATTTAAATAGGGATTATTTTAGCCACATCCAGTAAAAGGAGTTAATTCATTTTCTTCCCTTGGCCTTTGATACTTAAGACAATATGAAGCATCTGGCTCATGGCTAATAAAACTCTACATGTTAGGAACCATCTGCTTCAGCCCTGATTATCTGCTCATTCAAGCAGCTGAGAATTCTGCTGCGGAAGCAAAAAGTCCTGAATCCAGGTTATTTAATGACTGGCGAGGGTTTCTAACTCCAGTATCCTATATCTACTCCAGTTGGTGCTGACACCCATACCAGCTCAGAGGACTGCACAATGTTAGGAAGCGGGCTCACAGACATTCTGAGCATCTTGATGTTTCCTCACTGTCTGAAATTGCGTTTGGCAAGGCTGCCCTCTGAATGGTTGCTGCAGAAACTTTTCAGCTGTAGGGCTGTCCTTGGAGTAGGGATGAAGACATTTTTCTTGGTGAGGGCCCTACAGTACTCCAACCTGGCCTTTCTGGGATATGAAGAGAGGGTGGAAAGGGGCAGCCAGCGTGGCTGGAAGCAAAGGATTGTGTCTGGGACTGGGAGGTGATGTAGCTGTGCAGAGGAACAGTGGATTCCTGAGCTACGGGTCAAACCTATGGCTCAGGGGTGAATTCCCACAGGATGAGTTTTCTTTGATCGTTAGTGAATCTGTTCTTAAGACATCTGTAGAGACTTGGGAGTTAGTCTTGGGCTAAAACCAAAGAGTAAACAAACCTTCTCAGCAAATTTGCATTCAACATTTAACACACAAGATTCACCCAACAGCCCCCTTCCTTGCCCTGTACGTGAGTATCTTTTGCACGCCGTATCCTATGTTTGTGTGTGTGCATTTGTGCTGTTACTTTCCTGCTGCCCTATGACTTGTACCCGCCGAGGGTGAAGGACTTCACCCCCACCATGGTGCCGGCAGAAAGGAGGCAAAGGCAGCCTGGGACCCCTCACCTGGAGCCAGAGGCCCTCCATCCCCATCTGCCAACAGCAAGGGACGGGGAGGGCTCGCCCACAGCCCCCGCTCCGGGAGCGGCCTCAACCTGCGCCACGACCCCTCAGCGAGCTCACCCCCAGGGGCAGAGCCACTGGGGGGGGGGGGGCAGGTGAAGGCACGAAGGCAGCCCTGGGCCCTGAGGAGGGGTGAAAGGGAGCGCTGAGGCGGTGGCTGGCGGGCTCCGTGCCGCCCTTCCCCTCACACAACGCGGACGGAGGCCCAGAGCCGCCCCGGCCCGCTCCCCTCGCACCGGCCCGGCCGCGCCGCCGCTGTCCCCGCCCGCCGCTGGCTCCCCGGCGCCACCGCGCCCCCTAGTGGCGCGGCGGCGGCCGTGACCGGCTGGAACCGGCCGGCGGCGGCGAGCTGTTGGGGGGGGGGGCGGTGGCCGCTGGCCGGCCGCCCTGCGAGTGGAGCTGCTGAAGGCTGGGCACGGCTCTGCGAGAAGAAAATGAGAAACGGGAGAGGTTTGACCAGCTGCTTGTTGACGGGTTTAAATTCCGTTTGTGGGTTGTTTGTTTCTTTTTTTTTTTTAATGATTTACGGTTCACGTACAGCGCTTCGGCCGGTGCCAGCCGTTACCTCAGGGAACGGGCGGGCGCCGAACCGATCGCCTCTGGAAGGGTTCGTTCGTTCGTGGGCTGCGGTTCGACGGCAGTAATCGGCTGAGCTTCAACTCCTCCTCCTTAACAACATTAAAATACATTTACGTGAAAAATAATAGTCGCTGGCATAACAAAATGTTGGCTTTATTGGGGGAAAACCACCAAAAATACATTGTGCGCTTGTAAGTGGAACTGCTCTTGCTTCTGGAGCAGTAAAATAAAAGATGGTCACTTCATGAATTTAATAACCGTGCCAACTATTAATGTTTGTTTGTAGCGTGACGGGAGATGAAATGCGTTTGGCTTCGGATGGCCCAGCTGAGCAAACGGCCCTGGTGGGTGGTTGGGAGCGGGGAAATGTGAGAGAGAAAATGGGGGGGGGAAGGAAAACATTTGAAGAAGCAGAGCTGCAGATGTTGTTACAGGAACTCGAAGAAAGAGAAACTGCTTGGAGAAAGTAAGCACCGCGCGGCTTGCTCAGCCTCTGGGGGATTTTTTGTAAAATTCTCACAGGCGAGTTGTTTGATGATATCGTCATCCGGATGGCAAAAACTTCGTCTCTCTCATGTCTCCTCATCAACCTGTGTGTGTGTAAGTTTATTATATTAAAGAAGCATCTTGGCTACAATTATAATGCCTTAATAATTATATTTGATAACACACTTATAACAGATCATAATTGGAACTATAAATAGAAATATGTAGCTATATTGAAATTATACATTAATATATTATTAAATAGAAATATAATTATATCTAGATGCTAAGTTATAGTGTGTAATTATTAAGTAACACTATATTAACTATTTAAAGATTAAGAAATGGTGGAATTAATGTTATCAGCTTTGTTTCAACCCCTTTGCAAGTGCTTTTTGGTGTTGCCTTCAGTGATTGTTTTTCCCCCTGGACCTGGCTTCATTCAGAGGACAGAGTGGTAGTGCAACAAGTGTTCTAGGAGGAACCAGAGTTGTTAGGAAGTGATATGGTTGTTTGCAGGGTGTAAGATATATGCAAGTTGGGGTTTGGTAAATAAGGGTTTGCGTAAGGGCATATCAGGTCTTGGTAACTACAGGATGAGGAGAGCAGAGGGGAGAGGGTAGAAACTGTTTAGTGCTGTGAAAGGGAAAAGGATAGAATAATTTAACAGCTGGGATGGAGGGCCGGGAGTTGGTATTTATCCTGGACATACTTCCATCACCTCCAGCTGTGCTGGCTGTAGTTTATTTTGGAGCAAAATCCAGTATAATACCATGGCAGATTTCCAATCCTTATAGAACAGACAACATTGCAGTAAAAGGACTTCAGTCATTTTTGCTGTGAAACGTTTTAGGAGGTCTGTTCCTGTGTGCAGCTGTATTTACTTCATCTTAGCTATGCTATTGCAGAGAATGTTTCATCAGATACTGCTGTCTTCTGTTTTATTTTTCACGATTTTTTGGCCTGGATTTTTCAAAAAAGTAATGAACATTTAAATCTCAGCTAGGCAAAGGCCACTTGATGAATGAATAGAAAAAATACACAGAATTTCAAGCTCCCTTAGTGAAAGAAACTGAGCTGCTGAATTTAAGTCTGATTGATCAGTATGAAATGTTTTGAGGTACGCATAACCTAATTTGTCAGTTTAAAAGTGAGAGATGTACTAAAGAGACCTGAGTCAGTGGCATTAATGACAAAGCTAAAATCAAAAGTGATTTTAAATAATTGACAATGCTTGTTGGGATTACTGTATGTTGGGACTGCTTGTCCCAGGTGTTTCTCAGCTTTGTGACATCAAGTGCTCATACCATATGTAGTGCCAAGTATTGGGGTTTTTGAGAATACAAGTTACAAGGCCTACAGCACTAGGCCATTTATTGCACCTTGCTGAAAGTGTGTCCTGTGTTCAAAGACATGGCAAAAGAGTATAAAAATATATAAGGATACAAAGAAGAAAGAATTTCCAGGACTGTATCTTCAAAGGTAGGGTGTGCAAGCCTCTGTATCTTGAGACAGCTTTGGTTATAATTTAGCTAGGACCTTGAAAAATCTGTTCTAATGGCCTACCTATTTTATTGTGTTTATGTCTATCAATAATTTTTAGTTAAGAGAAATAAAATAGTCATTTCAGAGAAAGTTTACCATAAAAATAGACAATGTCATCTGGTAGTCAGAAGTCAGCTGGGATGAGGGAGGGTGTCAATTTCCCCCACAGAGCTCTATAGAAATCAGTAGCACAAGAAAAATTCAGTCATCTAGATGTTTTCATTGAGATGCTCTGAATGTAAATTATTTTCATTTATTCAGTTTGCAGGACTTTGTAAAAGCGAGGTGATTTTTATTTAAAAAGATAAGAAGACAAAGCTGGTTATTTGCACAGTATATCCTCTTTATAAAAGCTTTATAGTGGTATATCAAAAGTTAATTTCATGTTAGAGGAAACAAGGTGTATTTTTGAAAAAAAATATTTTCATTAAAAAGTACAGCAACTACCTCCTTCTGTGCTTTCTATTGAAAACACAGTGACTGACAGATACAGACCATGGAAATCTCTCAGCCTTTTTTAATTCACTGTAAAATACAGAGATTAATGAGAAGAAGATATGAATGTCTCTAACACATTTTGTGACAGATACCTGTGCATGCAAAGCAGTTAAAAATCCTGAAAACTCAGCAGTGACAAATTCCATCCTTTCAGGGGGATTCCACTGGCAACTGGAGAAAAGGAGGCTCAGGGGAGACCTTATCACTGTCTATAACCGCCTGAAAGGAGGTGGTAGCGAGGTGGGTGTCAGTCTCTTTTCCCAAGTGAAAAGTGATAGGACGAAAGGAAGTAGCCTCAAGTTGCGCCAGGGGAGGTTCAGACTGGATACTAGGAAAAATTTCTTCACCGAAAGGATTATCGAGCATTGGAACAGGGTGCCCAGGGAAGTGGTGGAGTCGCCATCCCTGGAGGTATTTAAAAGGCTTGTAGATGTAGTGCTTAGGGTTATGGTTTAGTGGTGGAATTGTCAGTGCTAGGTTAATGGTTAGACTTGGTGATCTTAAGGGTCTTTTACAACCTAAATGGTTCTATGATTCGATACAGACTTAACAGTCTGACTGTTAACTTTCATTGTACACTTTTTGCTTTTATTAGCTTCAGCCAAGTTAATTTTTTACATTTAAGTAATTATATAAGGATTTTTTTATTAGCTTTGATAATACAAAATCTGGGCATTTCCAAATTCCTTAAGAGCCTACAGGATGCTATATTGTTAGAAAGAAGCTTGGGCATCACCAGAACTGGAATAGGTAAATTTACCAACAGTGCCACCGCTTGTCTTTTTGGGTGGAGACAGATAATGCTGATTTTTATCCCCCAGCTCAGGACCATATTTTTGTCCTGGAAACTATGATTGCTTTCTTAGTTGAAGTCATTGTATATATTTATTTCACTCTAGTCTGTGTAATATACTGGCTGAAGAGCTGATCCAATGTGAGTTCTTACAGATGGTCAGGGCGTCCAGGAATCTGAGGTAAGAATTAATCTAGTCACTGCTTATGTATTCCGTGTCTATCCATGCACATGATCTTGGAGAGCAAATTTCAAATGCAGTCTATCCATTTAAATTCCCCATAAATAGCTAAATTGCATGTAGTTACAGTAAGCAAATATAATGGCTATAAATGACCTTTCCCCGTTTCAGTCTAGGTATTTTTTTGGTTATGTAATTTATAAGAGTAATCAGAATTAAATATACATACCAGATGGCTTTTGAAATCACTGCTACTCTGCAGCAGCAGCTACTAAAATAAAAATAAACTGTATTAACCTACATGAATGCACATATGCTAAACAGAAAGAAAATATCTCCTCCCCAAATAAATATGAAATCAGATCACAGAATCACAGAGTGGTCGGGGTTGGAAGGGACCTCTGTGGGTCACCAAGTCCAACCCCCTGCTGAAGCAGGCTCACCCAGAGCAGGCTGCACAGGACCACGTCCAGGGGGGTCTTGAATATCTCCAGAGAAGGAGACTCCACAGCCCCTCTGGGCAGCCTGTTCCAGTGCTCCGTCACCCTCAGAGGGAAGAAGTTCTTCCTCATGTTCCGCTGGAACTTCCTCTGCTTCAGTTTGTGCCCATTGCCCCTTGTCCTGTCGCTGGACACTACTGAAAAGAGTCTGGCACCATCCTTTTGACACCCACTCTTAAGATCTATGTGTGTAGTGACTGGAGGCAGCTGGAGGCCACCTACAGAGAGCGTGACCTATTAGCATGTTTAGTAAAAAGGTGCATTTCGCTAGATTTAGGGTAGCAGATGTAGCAGTAGCTTCAATCAGCCCCTTTCCTGCAGGTGTCTTCACGGCAAGGGCCAGCGGAGGGTGCTGTTGTTACTTTTCTGTACCGGGGCACGATTAAAAAAAAAAAAATTGCAACAAACTGAGAGTAAAGTTGTAGAGGAAGAAGTACAGTGTTTCCCCTCCTCAGCATGGCCAGAGAGGTGGGGGAGCAGGACGGGAACAGCTTTCTTTGAGAAGGACTCTGCAGCAGAGCACAGCAAAAAGCTGCGTGGCAGGAGTCAGTTGTTTGTCTCACGTTCAGTGTGTAAGGATTGACATGCTGGCAGGCAGGAGGTTCTCACCAGTCACTGGGCTCTGTCATGCTAGGTGTTTGAGTTTGTCTGAGCTCTGTTTCTGTTTTGAAACACTTCTGTGGAGCTGCACAACAGGGGTTTCCCCTCCTTTAGCGAAGCTTTGGCTGCGTAGGTACATCCTTTGTGGTGAGCTTTTGCTTCCCTTGTGATATTGTAGCTTCTTGGCTGTTTTCAGACAACCCTGATGCGAACTTTGAAAAGTCACCTTTCAGAGGTTGCAAGGTGTACAGTATTAAAAGTATCACGTATTGTAGCCCGTGCGTGTTGAATAACATATGCTTGGATCTTTGCTGGTTGACTTTGCAGGTATGGGACCTCCGACAGGGGAAAACCTGCTGGAGCCCTCAGCTTCTGCTTTGTTACGTCTGCTTTTTGCCAGATATCCTAGAGAGAAAGCCTGCAGCACCGAGAGGTCTTTAACACTCACTGAATCATCTGGAGACAGAAATAAACTATTAGTCACAGGAAGCAGGAGTCAATCTCAACAAGAAAGAACTTCTAAATACACAGTTTAAGCCTCTTGGTGCCTCCTGTGTGCTGCTCTGTCTTTTTGGTTGGCATGAATTTCACCCAGTTTTTGCTCTTTGGACCAGTACCAGTGCCTTTCCTGTGCCTAGTGAGTCAGGCATGCCTATTCCTTTCCTTTCTCTAAGCATCCTGCGTTATTACCGAGTGGCAGCATTTCTCCTTTATTCAAACACAGCAGACACTCATTTAGAGAATTCGCTCATCTTAGCTGAGCGTTACTGAAGATAAGAGAGATCTTCAGTCAAAGAAGAGATCCGTTTTTTTTGTGCAGGGTGCCAAGACCAGCAGGATCAGCAGACCTTGGGTTTCATTTGTACGCATAGTTAGGCAGCAGTCCACCTCTTCCTTCTTTGCCTGCAGGATTGAATAGCCCAAGTCATTCTCTTCTGGTTGCCATTACTGTGTGATAAGCCCCCTAAAAGCGAGTGGGACAACTCGCCTGCACAAATGGTGGCAATGTCAGGGCTTATATTTGTATCCCCTGACTTAAAAGACTCAGGTTCACTTTCTCTTTCCCACCATTCTTCTCTCATCTAACTCCTTTTTGAAATCCAGTTTTTCCCCTCCATGGCTTATTCATTCCCCATTGAAGAAAGACCTCAGGGTGAGGTTACTGAGGCCGGTGGAGGTCCAGCAGGCTTCCTCTGCTCAGTTCTGGGTCTGGCTCCGCCGCAGCCAGGAGCAGCTGAGCGCAGCTGCTGCAGATGCTGGGACAGTAAATGAGTCGTTACCCTGCTGAAGCAGCGCATACAGCAAATGTTTATGTCTGCTACCAAGAGGGATGAAGCACGTTTGGTGAAGATGGGCTCTTTGGAGATGACAAAAATCTTGTCCTTAGGCAAGGCTGAGCAATTTCAGGGGGTTTGTGTCGAAGTCAGTCTGAAAAGCCTGAGAAAACTGTAGTACGCTGTAGGGAACATTCAGAAATCATAGAAACTAGGAAAAGCTATCAGAGTTAGTGGCAGTGAATTAATAAGGGCAATGTCCTTCTAAGTTCTGTTGTATGTATAATGTATATGATACTAAATAAAAGCCCCAAGGTTGCAAATGCTCAGGCAGAAATGTTCCCAATGTTTTGGAGAGCACTTAGATGCATGAAATGTGCAGGGCATGCTGATGAGTATGCGGAAATGAGCACTGTCAAAGAAGAAAATGAAGTTATTCTTGGTCATAGTTTGCCAAGTAAAATGGACGTGATGCTGTGGAAACTTTAAGGGTAAGATGCTGCTATATTCCTTATACAGCCCTATCCAACTGGACATTACGTCTGGGAACACTGAGTATATGAAATAAGTCATTTGGGATAGATGGATTCTCTTAGTGATACTCACTATATTGTGTATGTTAGAGCTACAAGAGGGGGGGGCTGATACCAATCAGTGTATTCTTCGATGTGTATTTTAGTGTCTAGGTAACCATTAATGCGAACAAAATAATAGACAATGTGTTTCTCTCAGAAGAGAATGATGAATTGTGGTTTCGTATCGTGACCTGAGAAAACTGGTTGGGACTGCCAAGATTAAGAGCCGAGTAGGTAAAAGCTAATGTGGGCTGGGGTAGATTGCGACCACCGACCCGTTGGCACCTACCCAAGCGATACCACCTACTCAGAAGAGAACAGTGGGAGAGGACGACTGCACAATAATTTACATGTGAAGCAAGCAAATTTGTACCAATCACCAAAGAGAATAATAATGAATGTGTATGGCTAAAATGAATATGTATTTTTGTGATCTATATAAATCATATAGGAAAGGTATAAGGTGTGCATGTTAGGTGGAGCTATGCCCCATGCATCCAGCGCTGCAATAAAGAATGCCTGCCTTTTAACACTACAGTGGTATTACGAGGTTTATTCCCGGATTTTCAGTGACAGTTTCTGGTGACCCAGATGGGACAACGCTTGTGAATTCCAGCAGATCCGTGGGATCACAGGACCTCCAGCTGGCATCGAGGGATTCACGAGGAGAACTTCTGATCCCTGGAACGAAGGATTCCAAGTAAGTCCCCTGGAATTAAAAATAAGACATTCTTTTAACGGGTAACAGAGCTCCGGGTAGGACATGGATAGGAGTTCCACTGGAACCTGCTCATAAGGCACGGCGGAAGCCTGTGGAGCAGGGCCCAAGGGGGAGTCTTCAACGGGGGGCTGAAGTCTCCAAAGTTGGGATTTCCAGCATGGGGCTGGGGACCCAGAGAGAGCTCCAACAAGGGTTGGTGTCCCTCTGACCAGTGCCTGTGATAGTGCCCAATCACAACCACTAGTCTTTTGGGAAATGCGTGCATTTCCAAGTAAAAAACTCACCTCACAAAGTACGCTTTTGAGATGTATTTTAAAACATTGGAAAGATATGGGGGGGTGATCCTCTGACTTGGAAACAATTCAGTGAATATTGTAATCATTTGTGGCCAGCGTATACCATGGAAGGTGGAGAGAGATGGCCAGAAAATGAGACATTGTGATATAATACTATCTTGCAATTAATGTTATTTTGCAAAAGGGAAGGCAAATGGGATGAGATGACATATGTGGATCTGTTTTTCACACTGCAAAATCATCCAGAGTGGCAGAAGCAGTGTGGGATACATCCACAGAATTCTATGATAATGGCTTTGAAAGAGGAAAAATCTGATGAGGACTTGAAAAAGTGCTGTTCTACTTGTAGTACTGGAAGAAGGTGCTTAAAATATGGATCCAAGAAGGATGATATTGAATTATTGGTTGCACCCCACCAGAGATGGGGAAATGATCAAGAGGATCAAAATTTGGAGGCTGATAATCCTGCTTCTCCTCTACAGAAAGGGAAGCAGAGGGATTTAGCCCAATTTCAGGAAGCACATGAGGAAGGGGGGGGGGGGCTGGACCAGCTCCCCTCCAAGCCCCTCTCTGAGAAGCAGTGGCGTGTAATGGTCCAGTAGTAGTAAAAGTCCCTTTCTCAGTAACTGATTTAAGATCATGGAAAGCGACTGCAGGCACCTATCGGGAGGATCCCGAAAGGGTAGCCAAGGTAATGGAAACAATCATTAGAACTCAAGATCCTGATTGGAATGACTTGCAAGTGATATTGGATAATTTGCTTGATGATACTGAAAAGAAGATGGTATTGAATGCTGCCAGAAAACAGGTGGAGGGAGCGCATGCTAATGGGGATTTACAGGGGACAGTGGACCAGAATTTTCCATCCGCAAATCCTGAGTGGGACTCTAATCAACTGGGACCCAGAGGAATGCTGACTAGATATCAGAGGTGGATTTTATTTGGTGTTAGACATGCAACGCCAGAAGCAATAAATTGGTCTAAAATTTTTGAGGTGAGACAAGAATTAAATGTGTCCCCTTCAGCCTTTGTGGAAAGACTGAAGGTGACTGCTAGAAAATATACTAATTTGGATCCAGAAAAACCAGAAGAAGCGATACAGTTGGCTTCTATATTCATGGGTCAATTGGCCCCAGACATTAGAAAGAAACTCCAGAAACTGGAAGGACCTGGAATTAGAGATTTGGGTAAGATGCTTGAAATAGCCTGGACTGTATATAACAACAGAGAAAAGAAAAAAAAGTGAGACAAGCATGGAGGGATGGAAAATTATTGGTGGTCTTGACCTAAAATAATAGAAGAGGAAGAGGACGGGGAATGAATATCGGTGAAACGGGGAAGGTGAATTTCCGACTGGCACAAGATCAATGTGCTATTTGTAAGGAATGTGGGCATTGGAAAAAGGAATGCCCCAAAGCTGGAGAATTATACCCAACTCTCCGGGCAATCAGACTAATGACCCTGAATCATGAAGAAGACTGGGGGAATCAACACTAGCTGAACCCCTGGTTACATTAAAGCTAGGGAAAGAAGAAATAGAATTTTTAATAGATACGGGGGCTACTTATCTGGTATGGAACACATGTAAAGGGAAATTCAGTCATAAATCAGTAGATGTTGTTGGTGCAACAGGGCAAAAAGAAAATTGGCCTTTCTTAGAGCTGTTAAAATTTAAGTTGGGAAAGCCGTGGGTAACTCACCAGTTTCTGTATATGCCTGAATTTCCGTTGCCTTTGTTAGGACAAGATCTATTAAGCAAATTAGGTGCACAAATAACTTTTAAAGATGGAGAGATTAAATTACTAACACCAGAATCAAAGCCATAGAGGCGAGATGTTACAGGATTCCTGCAAGGAGGAACAGATTCTGGAAGTGGAAAATACAGTAATTCCTTTGGTTTGGGCAAACAGAGTTCTGGGATGATCTAAATGGGCAGAACCAGTAAAAGTGACTTTAAAACCTGAAGCCAAGCCAGTAAGACAAAAACAATATCCTATTAAGTGGGAGGCTCAAAAAGGATTAGAGGGGTTAATTACAAAATTTTTAGGATATGAGCTTTTGGTAGAATGTGAATCAGAATATAACACTCCTATATTGCTGGTAAGGAAATCTGGGGGCAAGGAAGATCGACTAGTCCAGGATTTAAGGGCTATAAATCAGATAGTCCAAGATATACACCCAGTAGTGACTAATCCATACACTTTACTGACCTCTTTGAAAGAGGAACATAAAAGGTTTACTGTACTAGATTTAAAAGATGCCTCCTTTTGCATACCTCTGGATATAAAAAGCCAAAGCATATTTGCTTTTGAATGGGAAAGTCCTGCCACAGGACGAAAGATGCGACTAACATGGACTGTACTTCCACAAGGATTTAAAAATAGCCCTATGATATTTGGGAATCAGCTGACAAAAGAATTAGAAATGTGGAAAGAACAGAAGGAAGGGAGAGGCATATTGTTTATATTGAATGTGGATGACATTCCGATAGCAGCAGATAGTAAAGAAAAATGTTCTGAAATTACTATCAGTTTATTGAATTTCTCTCACCAAAGAGAACAATAATGAATACGTATGGCTAAAATGAAGGTGTATATTTGTGATCTATATAAATCATATGGGAAACGTATGAGGTGTGCACGTTAGGTGGAGCTATCCCCCATGCATCCAGTGCTGCAATAAAGAATGCCTGCCTTTTAACACTGCGTTGGTGTTACGAGGTTTATTCCCGGACTTTCAATGACAATGTTATTCAGGCAAGAATCATTCCAAGCAGAATTTCCTCTCTAATTCTCCTGTCTTTGTACTTTGCTGTCTTTGGAGAAAGGGTTATTTGAAAAACACTGCACTGTCAGGGGTGATTTGCTGCCGCTGTTGTGTTAAATCCGTCTGTTTGTTTTACTTCACTCTGAAGCATGCATCCTGTTTTCTAAGCAATGGCACACTTTGTGGAGATCAGAAACAGACTGCAGATATTGAAGACCAACCTTTTAATTCTTCCGCCACACAGAATGGAAGTTGCAAAAGTTTTAGATCGTTCTCTGCTTAGTGAATGGTAATTTGTCAGTCATATGCCCCCCCCCCCCCCCAATAAGGCTGAATTTGGCAGCCAGCAACGGAACTCTTTGTTACGTATTCATCTTAATTTTTCCTTGTGATTTTTTTATTAATTTCTGCCATGTGGTAACCCCCCGAATATCTGAAGTTGGTGAGCTTTCCTGAGGCTTGTGAGCATAAAGAACAACTACACAGCTTCACCCTCTGGATACCCACAGGGACAGTTATTAGCTGAAACTGGCATTTGTCTTGGGAAGAAACACGATCTGCTCCTCTTCAGAAAGCTGCTTCTGGTTGTCAGGAAATCTCCACCGAGTTTCCTGTGTGTCTTCTGATTTGCCAGCTGGACAAGCTGCATTTCTTTGCTGCCTTGATTTTTCTGTTTGTGAAGTAGAATAGTAATAAATATTTCTTAAGTCACCAGGACAGGTTTTGAGATTTGACAGAGTAGTAATGGAAAGTGCTGTTGAGACTATTATACCGCGATTGCTCTGTGAAAATCTGCTTTATGCTTTAGCACTGCTGCAGGGAATAAGCTGCAGAAAAGGATGAGGCAAAGTCCTGTGCTGAGTGCTTAAATAACTGAATTGTATTTACTAATATGGAAGAAGCGGAGGGCAGTAGATTTCGCTCAGCAAGAACACAGTGCTCTCGTTCATTCAAACGCTGTGCCTCATTCTTCAGAAGTTAGATTCTCTCCTCAGATGATAAAAATGTAAACATCAGTACATCCACAAAAATCAATCATTTTGTTAAAAGTTAGGTCCAATGTAGTATGCATTTTTCACCATTGTTGTCAATAATTGCAACTCCAAATATTTTCAGACTAAGTAAGCTGTGTACACATGGTGAACAGGGGTTTCTAAACGGCAATTTCATATCATATTTAAGGGCTCTAAAGATGGGTGGGATTGTTGGATCAGGTCATTATTTTAAGGGACAAATGCATTAAATACATAAAATGCATAAATAAGAATTCTTATGTTTCAAGAAAAAAAGTAGAGAATTAAGGACCAGATTTAGATGGTCTTATTTGGGATAATACTTTTTCTTTCTTAAATCATTTCCTTAAGTTTAATGGCCTTGCTTGTAAATAAGAATAACCCATGCTGGCAGAACTGTGCTTTGAAAGATCTGTGCTGCTGGAAAACATTCAGATGTTTTTCGTGCAGGAAGTTTGAGAGAATCATAAAAGATTTGCAATTAAAGGAAAACAGACGTGAGTTTCTCTGAGAAAGAGCTCAAGGAATGGGAACTGGTCAATGAGCCATAAAGTGGGTCAGCCCTAAGATAATCAAAAGGTTAATAACAAGCCTCTTCTGGAAAACGGCAAGGAAGGAAACTAGGAAGGACATAACCGGTGCAGAGCTAAAGGCCCTTGTGGGGGAAAGGTAAAGGAGGAGGATGTTAACAATGGGTTCGGAGGGTGCAAGGGAGAACACGTGACAAGAAAGATCGTTTAGGTAGAAGTCGAACAGTTACTGGAGAGCAAGAGCAAAAAATTACTTGAAAAGGGTTTTGATAACCTTTCGCTTGCGAGTGTAACTTTTTCCATTGGAACAGTCTTGCTGTCTCTCCCCCTTGAAAAACTTAGAAATATGCCTCTGACTGCAGGTGTACAGGTACATTCACATTGCCAGATGAGAGGGGGACAGGAATCTCTCTCATATGCTGGACCTGTGAGTATCCAAAGCACTGTTAGATGATTTCCTGCCTTCTCTAAACGGCTTTTTCCAAGACAAAGCACAGGAGTGGTCTGGGGACAGTTTCCTCCAAGGACCATGCTCAAAAGGCTGTCACAAGCCAGGACCAGACTTTGTTCTTTGCCCTGTCTAAGCACAAAGGCTTTGCGGCTTCAAGCACCTGCACGCACCCTCGTGTCCCAGGCTGTGGTGCGTGACACATACACTGACTCTTGTGCTGTACCTAAACCACTGCCCGACTGCATAACGGTTCACTGTATTTCAGACACCGTGAACTGAAAGGAAAAATAAAGAAATAAATAAATTTGTGTCCTAGGGCTACAATAACCCAGCAGAGAGCATGGGCGAAGTGCTGTACAGTGTGGACGCAGCCAGTGCGATCTAGGGGTTAGAAGTTTGGACACTGTCCAGTCCTTGCTACTTGGCCTCAGGGACTGCACTCTGTCCCTCTTTTAATTGGGAGTGTAGACTACACACAGTTTGTTCTCAGCAGCCTCTTGTAGAAAAAAAGAGAGTTCCTGCTTTTCTTGCTCCTACCCTGTCACTTCTCCAAGGAGTAAGTTATTGCATCAATCCTAGTGTTTGCAAATAATGCCTTTATTTCCCAGGGGCGATGTGATTGTTTCTGTGCAGAGCTGCTTTAGTGCAGGTCCTCATGTTTTATTGTTGCTCTGTGACAAAACTGCAGCTTTATATCCTAGGCTAAAACACTAAACTGCGCGTGGGAAGAAATGAGCAGGCCACTGTTTATATTAGTCTGCAGATTCCAAGTGAAGTGAACAGCAATGTAAGTCCTTGAGTCAGGAAGAATAAATAGCTGTAATTCATGGAACTACTCCTGGTTTTTTGGATCTGGACTGTTTCAGGCCAGGGAAAGTTCACAGTCTTTAAGCAGTTTTTAAAAAAAAGAGGAGAGAAAAACCTTCTTTCAGCATTATAGATGCATGGTGTGTTAGAGCCAACAATATGCGTTATGTTCAACGAATATTAATCACAATTTACCTCCAAGCACACAAATTAGGCCTTCAGATTAAAAGTGTACAATAGGTTCTTGAGCTTATGCATGCGTAATCTAAGAATAAATGATTATATTCATAGCACCTCATACAATTTCAACTCAAAGTACTAGAAATCTTAGGAAGAAAAAGAAGAAAAAGACATTTTAAAAACAGTGAAAATACTGAATTGTTACCCGCCAATTTTTGCTAGCATTTTGTGTGGAATGATCGGCAGAATTGTCACTCCAAAATTTGCCTGTTGACAATGTTCTTGGAGTCTAAGGTTATGACTCAGCCATCCTCAGGCAAGCTTTTGAGAAGAAACATTTTAGCCTTTGAGCACACACATCCACCCCACACAGCAAATTACTTTAAGCTCACAAATAAATGTCAGTAACTTGTAGGAAGCTTTGGTGTGTGCCGAGTGGATTCCTGCAGGCAGAAAGCCTTTGGTGTAGCTAACTTTGAAGAGCTGACCAGGAGAGGTCAGGAAATACTTACGTCTTTTTTTTTGGATGGAGGAATTTTCTTTCTTAGTAGATCTTGTCCAACAATGAAAACATTTGCAAGCAACCTTATTAAAGGAAACATTAATACCTGGTGTTCAGTCTGGTCAAGCATGGACTTGTGTAGGAAACTTTGTTCTCACTCTGTGCAGGGCTTTCACAACTACCTCTATGTGCAAAGACAAACCACAGTCTAATTTTGAGACCATACAGTTAACAGGATAGGTGTTATATTTATTAAACATTTCTTCCCTTATCCAGCCCTGTTGTAAAAAATAATAATTAAAATTGTTGGCCGTTGCTGCACCATAGCGTCATCTACCCTCAATGAAAACCAGTTTCTGTTTTACTTACAGCTGCTCAAGATAAAGATGTTCAACTTGGGTGAATTTCACTAGCTTAGGCAATGGATTCCACATCAGAAAATCAGTTTCAGGAATACATCTTTGTGAAGAGATGTGAAAGAGTAAAAGAAATCATCCAGTCATGATGGGGGAAGATGAGTGAAGTGTCTTCTCTAAATTGTCATGATTATTTAGACTCATCTGAGAAATGGTGTGCTCTTTTTCTAAATGACGGTTGTTGCAAGTTGTATTATTCTAGCAGGCACAGAGTCTAGGCAGGGCCAGGCTCCCTGAGGCTGGGTGCCCTGCAGGCACAAGGAGCAGCTGTGAGACAGTAGCTTGGCTGTCACAGGAGAGGCTGTGCCAATGTTTCAGACTTTATTAACGTTTTTGGATGTTTGTAGAAAGGTTGAGGCTGAGCTTCTCTTGTAATCAGTTGTTACTGAATTTCTAGCCACTGCTAGCATCAGACCAGTGCTTGGCCTCTTTTCTTATCGATTGTCTGGAAGCTTTGCTGCTGGGGCTCAGTGCAACATCTTTTTTGTATGTTCCATGTACGACTGAAATTCACAGTCATTGCAGTCAAAGTCTGGATCCCAAGTGAAACAGAGTACAAAATTTAGTAATGCTTTTGGCTTGGGTGTGCATTCGATCTGAAGTGATGGTTTAACTGGAGATGCATTAAATACCATCCCATCACCAGACAATACACAAGGAGACGTATTTTCCCTGCGTGCGTTACCTCTGTTCTGAAATCTGACAAAGTGAGGTATCAGTGGGTCAGAGTGGTTATTTCTCTAGTCTCGGAGTAGATAGGAGGTGAAGGATACCTTTTCCGTATTTGTCTTCCTGTCCCATTCACATTGCTTTTCCCCCTGCCATTCCCATTGTTTAAAAAACAATGTTCTGCCATGTTGTAATTGTTTTTTGCATGTATGAGAAACTGGTCATACATCTTGTCTTCCTGTCTCCTGTGTGTTTTTTAAAAGTCTGAAGTCAGTTGTTATTGTCTGTTTGGAGGCTTTTGTTGCGCAAAGCTAAAACTTTTTGATAATAACGAAACTGTAAGACTTGGATTTGGTGTAGTAGTTGACTTGAGTAGATGTAGTAATTAGTGCCGTGCTGAATATTTAAATAGCAGGCTAATTATATACCTTCTTGCCCTATTACAACTCTCTCTTACTACAGAGAAGTCCTAGTATTCTTACTGGGTTAGAGACTCCATTCTTGAAAGACAACAAACATTAGGATATGAAAAGGATATTTTAATAAAATGTGAAAGATAAAAAGCATCATAGTTTTCATGTGGCTGCATGACAGATGGGAGGATCGTAAGGTTGCTTTTTTCATCTAGCCAGTTTCCATGATGCTGATATTTTTCTGTTCCATTTTCCATCTCATTTTTCCTAAGCTATAAACTGGGGTGAAGAAGAGCGTTCATGCTTCTGTGTAAGCATAACTTCACTGCGTAACATCCTCTGTGGTAAGTTTTTTCTGTCCCTTTATTAATATAATGATCAGTTCTAGTAACGAGACATAGAAATAGATGAAGGTAACCCTCGAAATGTAAACAGTCTCCCCTAGCACCAGTCCTAGGAAAGGCCTGAGAGATACTGTTTCTCCCATGCTCCTGCCCTGCCCCAGGCAGTAACTAATCTGTCACTGCTGTAGCTATTATGTCGCCACAGTGTGTCTCTTCAGCACTGACCAGGTCAATGGCCGAGTGTGAACACATCCCCGTCCTTGCCCAGCTGTTCCCCAGGTCAGGATATGAGTTCCCAAGGAGCTTGTCCTTTTGTTGCCCTCTAAGATCTCCGCATGAGAGAAAAAGAAGTGACTCTACAATCCTCTGTACCCTGGACTAATGCAGAGGGCGAGATACAATATTGCCCTTCCTGTGCATCTCTTCTCAAGAGCATCTAACAATGCTTCAAAATTAATCTCTTTCTGTAGAGAGTTCTGCTTCAAAATACGCTTTTTTTGAAGTTGTTCTTGAGTCTTGTGACCTCCATAGTGATACAGGCTCATGTAGAGTTACAGAGGGAATCTCATCATGTTCCACTCTAATGAACAATGAACATGAAGTTCCAAGACAAAGTGATTTAAATTTATGATGCGCACTCCATGATCTTCCTGCAAGACTTGCCTTTGCTGGTGACCCTCTGATTCCCATGACCTTGTCTCTCTAAAAAATGCTCCTTCTCAGCAGACCTCAGTCCTGTTCTTTCCTGTCATTATCCCAAATGTCAGTTCTCTCCATTTTATTACCACATGGTTACTCTGTCCTTTGATGCTCCATCCACTGGAATGCTTTCTCATCTTTGGACAGCAGAAGATAATCATGAGGGACCCAGGGCATTACTTCCCTTCCTGCAGTCGTGCCAGCAAAGGGGACACTAACTCCCTGTTCTCTGTTAATAGAACCTGGGGAGGAGCTTGAGAAGGTCAGGAGAGTCACAATACCTGCAATCCCCCTTTCCAAATCTCCTCACCTGTAGGCAGTGGAAGTTTTTATACGTGTGTGTATACCTGTGAGCTGCTTTAGTACTGTATGAACATAGAAATTCGGGTCAAGATCTGTTGGGCTGTCTTGTCCCATGATTAAATACAGACTTATTCCTTAAGGTCTGTTGTTTAGTAATCCGACCGACCTAGTGTTGGACTACTCAAAGCTTTCTGTCATTCTGCTTCCACTATGCCTAATCTCTGATTTTTATGAAAACAGACCCCATGGTAAGGAAGCATTTTCTGATACTTGGGTTCGTGGCTTTTTTTTGTTGTTTTGATCTCCTAGTTTTCCGTACTCCTCAAGCTCACCCATACAATTCCTCCGTCGGTTAGGTAGCACTCTTCAGATATTTGGATTGAAGACATGCTGTATCTTTGACAGAAGATGTTAATCAAGTCTCCTCCCCATTACTATTTGGCCAAGTACACATGTTCAGGTTTATACTTTAACAGTTCCTTGTATATCACTCCCTCTGGTCCTCTGATCTTTTTTATTGTTTCACTCCAAATTCCCTCCAGTGGTGAATTTTCTGGGAGATCTCTGATCTCACAAGCAATCTCTGGAAAAGCAATGTCATTATATCGCTTTAGAAAATGTCACCTACCTCCTTGTAACACAATAAATCCTACTCGTGTGTTGTACAGGATCTCAGTGGCTGCTCTGGGGATGCTGTTGCTTTGTAAACTGCTGTCATATCTGATTTATGATCCATTGAAAATGTGATGTTTTTCTTGGCATTGACTAGCTATGTTCTGGAAGAGTTTTGCTGATGGTGTGTTAGCTGGTGATATTCCAGTTTGCATTTGAATACATTTCTTCCCTTCTTAAATCTTGCTAAAATCTTTTGCGTTCTTCAATCTGCTTGGTGTTAGCAATTAATATCTCCCAATTAATTACATTGTATGTGAGCACGCTTTTCCTTTCCTTTTTCAGGCCATTATTGAAGATGCTAGAAAGGACAACTGACAATATTTCTTTGATGTTTTTTTTAGAACTAACAACTGAAAAATATTTTTGTCTTTTTTTTAGAACTAACAATTCTCATTACTCCTCACAGCGGGAGATGCAGACAAGGTAAACTTACTCAACTACAACAGAAACAGTGCAATCTTCTTAAGGTAAAAATAGACTGAACATTCACAATATACTGACTAATGGACAGAGGATTTACCATAACATGGCTATTTGTCTGTGTTTTAAACATGCAGATGTAGGTACTTAACTCTTCAGCCTTCAAACCAATTTCAAATTTACTGCAGTAAGTTTCTTCCCAGTGGTCCTCATCCTCCAAATTCTGGGCATAATACTAGGAAATCATGTGGATCTGTCACAAAAACATCACCCTCTCAGAGTTTTCTTCTTGTGCTTGTAACTTCTTCTCGTTGAAGTTGACTTTCGTATTGAGGGAAAATATGGCTATGGAAAACTTCAAGCCTAACAGAAATGACATTTTTATGTTGTGAGTGTGTATATGGGCTTCTGGAGATGTTACAGGGTTGAATTTGAGCTTTCTTTTCGCTATGGAGCTGCATTGGACAAGCACATCTTGCCTTTAGGTTCTGCAGGATTGGAAACTGGCTTGTGCTGGAGAGGGGAGGTTGTAACAGGAAGATGATTTTGTGGTGAAGGCGGTTCGTAGTATTCCAGCGTACACGTTTAACATGGCTAAGAAGTTACGGTTTGCTTAGCTGCTTGCAGTTTAAATACCCATTTCACAGAATCACAGAATGTTCGGGGTTGGAATGAACCTCTGTGGATCACTGAGTGCAACCCCCCTGCCAAAGCAGGGTCACCCAGAGCAGGCTGCACAGGACCACGTCCAGGTGGGTCTTGAATATCTCCAGAGAAGGAGAATCCACAGCCCCTGGTCCAGGGCTCCATCA
Source organism: Opisthocomus hoazin (assembly GCF_030867145.1). Lineage (NCBI taxonomy): Eukaryota > Metazoa > Chordata > Aves > Opisthocomiformes > Opisthocomidae > Opisthocomus > Opisthocomus hoazin. The sequence continues at coordinate 8,704,120 of NC_134415.1, read as the reverse complement.
CCCTCAGAGGGAAGAAGTTCTTCCTCATGTTCAGATGGAACTTCCTCTGCTTCAGTTTGTGCCCATTGCCCCTTGTCCTGTCGCTGGGCACCACTGAAGAGAGTCTGGCCCCATCCTCCTGACACCCACCCTTAAGATATTTATAGGCATTTATAAAGTCCCCTCTCAGCCTTCTCTTCTTCAGGCTGAACAAGCCCAACTCCCTCAACCTTTCCTCGTAGGAGAGATGCTCCAGTCCCCTCATCATCCTCGTATTTCTCAAAGGACAAAGATACCTCAGCTGTGTATCCTGAGGTGTCTTTGTGGACATGACTATGCTCAGATACGGTGGTGACCGAGCCAAGAGCCTGCTTTCGTAGCAGTGGGTATTCGTATTCGTAGCCAGGTATTCCTGAATCCACCAGCCACGGTCTTGGGGACTCTCGAAATATGGAGGGAGGTTGCAGGTGAAAGTACAGCAAAAACCGAGCTGTGTGGAGAGAAGACTTGTCTGCCTCCCAGACCACCGTGTTACTTGTCTCAGTGGCTGTTTTCACAGAAATACAGAAGTCAGTTGTAAATAGTTGCTACTGATAGTAACGGTGATTGGATATACGGATGCGTTCCTCCCTTTTGGGTGGGCATGGTTATAGCTCTGCCCCGGAATGTCTTGTGCTCTTGCAATTCACCAAATGCAAAATTATGTTTTCTTACAAAAAAAAAAAAAGAGCAGCTGTTTAAAGAAAAGTAAAAAGCCATTTAAAAGCATGCGGGTGGCGTTTCAGCTGCCTTCCCTCGGGTGGTTTGCTGCTATAAACATTCTGCGGAAGTATCGCGGCGTACACTTTGCTGGACAAGATCTAATCCTTAAAGACGCTGTCTTCGCTTGGAAGCTTTAGGAAAAATATATGAACTATATCCATTCTTCGGTTGCTTGTGGGTGTTTTTGGGAGCAGGAGTAGGCTATAAACCAAGAAGACAGTCGGAAAGAAGGTATTCAGATATCCCATGTTTCTGTTCTGTGTCTCTCATCAGTGAGTTTTCTGTTACAGAATTCTTTTTTTTTTAGTCTTATTTTACAATCAGATGCAGCTCTGCCGTTGGTGGTGTGAATTCATGGAATGCATTTCTTCATTTCCCTGATAACTGATAATAAACGATGTTGGAGGATGGCATAGGGATTCGTGGTGTAGCTGATTTCGGGGCAGTAGCCACTGGTGTGCCGGGGGAGTCACGGAACCATCAGTAAGGCTGGAGAAGACCTCCAAGGTCACCAAGCCCGACCGTCACCCCAACACCACCACCACGTCCCGACGGGCCACATCTACGCGTCTGGAGCACGTCCAGGGACCGTGACCCCACCGCTCCCCGGGGCAGCCTGGAAGGTCCCGCAGCAGCTGGGGTGACTTGGGGTCCCCACTTCCCAGCCTCGCGCGGGATCCCCGGCGGGCGGGAGAGCCGCGGCTCTGGCAGCAGCTGCCGGGGACCGACAGCCCCGCACCGGTTCGGCTCCCCCAGCTCCCCTCCGCGCAAGCAACGGCGGGTGCGGGGCGGGGCCGTGCCGGGGGGCGGTGGGTCCCGCTCGCCCCTCCGCGCAGCCATTGGTCGCGACCGCGGCCCGCCCGCCCGCTCGCCCTTATAGCGGCGGGGCGGTGCCACCGCGCGGGGTTGGAGGGGGGTGGAGCTGCCGAGGATGCGCGCCGCGCGGAGCTGCCCGCGCTGGGCGCTGCTGGCCCTGGCGCTGCCGCTGGCGCTGCCCGCCGAGCGGCTCGCGCTGCTGCCTCACGGCGAGGGGAGCGGCGACGCCGAGCTGCCGCCCGGGGACGACGCGCGGTCGGCGGCGCTGGAGCTGAGCGCGGCGCTGCGCTTCTACGGGGCCGCCGTCCGCTCCCTCTACGTGAGTGGGGGGGCCGGGGGTGCGGGGTGGGGTGTTCGTCTGAGGTCGGCCCGCGGAGCTGAGTTCTTGGGTGCGGCTGTGCTCGGTCAGGTGTCAGCCCGCCTTCATTCCCCCCTCACGCTGCGGCCGCTGCCGACCCTTTGCGCCGCGGGCAGCCTGTGGAGGCGATGCGACGGGCAGCGTCAGCACCGTCCCCAGTTGTGCTCCTGCTACGGAACATCCTCCTCATGGTCGACGCTTCGAGTGCTTCAGCGCGCCAAGGTCGCAAAACTGCCCAGCCGGCAGCCTGGCCCGGCCAAGACTCGCACCTCCTACCCGAGAGCGCTGCTCTGCCCCGCGACGCCGTGGGCCTGCTCAGGGGTCGCGTTGCCCGAGGGTCCCTCGGGTAGGGGGAACACCCGGCCAGAGCAATGGCGGGCAGGCCTGGGCCGTGCGTGCCGCCTCGCAGGATCTGCGTCCCCGAGCTGCGTGTGCGTGGTTGTAGCTGGCAAAGGGCGTTTGGTGCGTGAAGGTGGGAGTGAAAACAGGTCGTCTGGAGCTGAGCTGCTCGAGAGTAGCCAGAAAAAAAAAAACATTTAAAAAGGTGGCGTGTCTTCAGAATGTTACGGGAGTACTGGCTGTTTTATCATTGCCTCTTTTCCCCCGAAGCCTCGTCTAGGCTGGCAGTTGGAGATGCTACCCAGCATATTTAGAAAGGTCTTAGTAGGGAAGGGCCAGCACTTTTAGTACATTAATCTGATCAAGTTGAAACCCCCCTCCCTGACCAGGTAAACCAATGTGCTTTAAGCACCGTGGCTCTAAGATGCAGCTTTGGGGACTGATCTACATGGAGACACTTAGGAAACCAGATGTCCATGTGACTGTGGTAGTGCAAAGTTTGATGTAGTTCCCGTGTACTGGAGTCTGTTTTATGGGTATTCACTGAAGACTGAACATGCTTGCACTACGCTGAATTGTATTAGTGCTGCCGCTTAAGCTATGTTCTTTTGCATTGTCCATACTGCCCCTCCCTAGATAAATCTTGAAATTGCATCTGAAATCCAAAATTTTGAGGGATTCAGGTTATGCCTGTGTGGAAACCGGGTGTTGTTAATGGAGGCTGGCAGTAAAGATGAAGTAATTCACAAGTACAAAGTGGAGTTCAGACTTCAGTTTGACCCTTAGTCCATTGTCTTGTCTTCCATTCCCTAACTTGGGTCACTGATTAGCCAACCCAAGTAAAACACACACTTTTTGAAGCACAAACGTATTCTTGAAAGATAGCAGGCTGTGGATCCACTCACTGAGAAGCAAAGATAGCAAGTCACTTGTCAGATAAGTGACAGAAAGGGGACAGAGTTTTCAAAGAGCAGTGGATTGGTCAACAACACCAGGTTTCTTTATTTTAAGGATCTTGTTACTTGCCTGTGCCATAAAACAGGAATGGGTCTAGCTAGTTTTTCTCTGGAAGAATACCCACGTAGAGGCTATTCCAGAATCACTTTTAGGGCTCTTTCAGTATGATTCCTCAGTACTGAGGGTGGGCGGTTTTAGTATAGGCAAAGTTTGGCAATGCATAGTATTTCAGTGTCAGTCTACATAACATGCAGAGGCTTTTAACTTGTGTTTAATCTGTCACAAGTATTGCAAAATGGAAAGCACAGTATGAACTGGATGGGAGTAGGGAAAGAAGTACACTTGTTAAGGAAAGGTATTGAGCAGTCTTAAACGAGCTTTCACAATATGCAGTATTATTGTATATTGGCAGTGAATACTTAGTAAGCTCTACTATGTTATCCAGTAAGCAGAATTTACCAAAGTATTGCTAGTTGATAGTAAATATTATCAAGCTGATACAATTAACATGTAGTATTGGTAGAAATACATCATAACACTTATAGAATTTCCTGAATCAGATTTTGAGGTGTTGTGATGAAATACATCTTTCTGTATGGTCCATCAGGATAATGTGATATTCTTATTTTGAGTGCTTGATTTTTGCAAGTTTTGCCTTCAATCAGTTGAAAATTTACATGGGTTCTCTATTTTTCCGAACAGTTGAGAAGCTGAGTTGTTTGAGTTAGGTCTACACATGAATAAAAAGGCGAGGAGTTCTGAGGAACGATTGTTTAGTATCAACTTGTAATAAAATACCCGGCCACAAAACTTTTTTTCTTTTCATAGGAGGAAGACAGAACTTTTATTCACTATAAGTGGAAACAGACTTTCACATCCTGTAATCTTCAGTATGGTGTTTTCTCATGCGAGGTTTACCACACTGAGTCCTATCACTAACCCATGCTGATCTATTGGTTTTAATAGCACACTTTAATTGAGGCTTTTTCAGTTTACACTCAGGCTCACTAATGTGGAAAAGCTAAAGGATTAGGGATTATTTCCTTTTAGGGAAGAGTTCAAGGCCTTTAAGGCAAGCTTGCATCTATTTGTTAGTGGTTACTTTTATTAACTTCCTAAATTAATACTTGGTCATGTTTATGTTAGAAAATTTTGCTCCTTTAACTCAACTGGCACTTCATTATTTGAATATATTAACTTTTTCTAAACTCTCTTACTCAGAAATATTTAAGTCCTCAAAATGCCTAGTAACTGAACAGGGAAAAAGACCTAATTTGTCTGAAACTTCGATTTTTGTTGTACATACACAGATACACTTTTTCTTTAAATAGAAGTACTTCATTACTTTGTAATTCCTTCTCCTCACTTGGTTTTTCAGGGTGGTAGATAATAGAGCGTGTGTGATTTGTTCTGCTACAAACCACGAATGTATGTTAACTATGTGTGTAATCCAGAAGTTTAACGTGCTAAAAATACATCTGTGTTAGTTTCTGTCAAGTTAAATAGTATTATACCGTAAAAGGAAAGATGTACAGTACAGCTGGTCTTTAGACAACGCCCACCTGAGACTTTTTTTTTTCCCTGTTTGCTTTTGGCAGGAATGATGCTTAAATGAAACCCAGTACTTACCTTAAATGACTTCTCTTTATTTTGGGGTTCACACTTTAACCTACCTGTGTGACCTTAAAAGGAACAGGATAAAGTTAAATCATATTCTTCACCATCTTTGTCAATATAAATATATTGTTAAATCGGAAAAAGCATTTTCAGTAATGATGAATGTTCTTTCTGTACACTAAAAATCTCTTTTCAAAGTGAGCAATTTGTGTATTTATCTTCATTTAATGTCTTACATATGTTTTCTGGGTGATAGAGTACTTGCAATCTAACATTCCCTTGACATTTAAAACTGAACAGTCTCATTTATAAACTACAAACAAATGAAAATGAGGTTGGCATTTTTGCATCTCCTTAATAAAATAACTTGTTGCATTGAAGTTTTTAGGAAGATAGGAAGTTAATAATCAGAAGCATGCCCCTAATCGGTGAGAAGAGGAAGGCCCAATCTTAGGTCACTTCTTCGGTCTCGGCTTTGTTCTACACTATTGACTAGTCCTGACTGTATTTTTTCATATTGTTATTTTAATCTCTGCCATAAATGGGGGACCATGCAGCTGCAATGTCTGCACACACCAAATCTGAAGAAGAGCAAGGAATTTGTTTAAAATACTTCAAGCACCGGTCATCTCTCACAAGAGGATTTAGAGTGGGAGTAGAGATGCTTGAGTACAGAATGTGTAAGCAAAGAGAAGGAAAGGAAAAAAACTTTTCATTTACGCTAAATTTATTACTTTAAAGGTGGAGTGTGTCTCCTTGCTATAATGTCTTAGCAAGCTGGCTGCGATGCCCACCATCTTCCCTACTGTCTTCCAGTGGTATACTATAATTGGTGGCTTTTAATTTTTAGGGTAAGTTTTATCTTTGCTTTGCAGGCATACGAGGCATTTTCTAGTGTATACTTCTTACAGTAGTTCTGGGAACGTTTCTGGACAAGGTCTGTTTCGTGCCTACCTGCAAGTGCAGAGCCTAGACTGCAGTAACCCAAGCTGTCTTTTTAGTTCCGTATTCCGAAAATTCACAGTTCATATTAGGATCTGTGGCTGCTGTTAAGTCACAAATGATTAGAGGGCAAAAGGTCACAATATTCAGCTTCTCCTCCCTCTGTCTAACATGAACTACATTCCCATCACGCTTGTGCAGATTATATATGCTTATACACCTTAGAATACAGTTCATGCATAAAGCCAACTTCCCATTTTGTACATGATCTTAACTTTTTTAGTACTTTCCACTGTAGCAGCTAATGAAATTATACATCTGCAGACAGTATAGTCAGTATATGTCAAGGCATTTTTAAAGTAAATTCTGCGATGTCGTGTGAACTATTTGCCGAGTTTAGCTAATGGTTCGTGCTAACCGTTATACACCAAGCTGATTAACCGCTAGCCTGTGGCAGCAGGCGTGCTCTGACCCCCTGGGTAGCCAAAGGACAGTTCAGGGTATAGGTGTGTGCCGTATATGTATATGAATGTGCTTTGTAGCACAAGTTCCCGTACTACACTTTTTCTGATTTGCTGTATGTAGCAGCAGTAGTAGGGGTCCAGGTTTTAAAGGATGTTTCCAAGACATGTGTAGCCAACATCCCTGTCAGCCCACAATTTCTCTGTGTCTTGAAGAATATATGTAGTACTGGCCTCCTTGTTTCCAAATGTGTATGGTAGAAAAGGGGATGAAAAATTTGGAGACGGTGAGAATGATCAGACAGGGAATGGCTCTTACACAGGGACTGCATCAATAGACCGGGGCTCTTCATTCTGGAGGAGAAATTACGCAGGGGGAGAAACAGGGCAGGATTTGACTGTATGTCCCAATACAAATGCTAGGGTTCAAAAGAAACTGGGAGCCAGACTGAAAACAAACAAAAGTAGGAGAGACCTCAGGGTATGAGTCACAGATCTGTGGATTTCCTTTTTAAGGGATTTTGTGGATGCATAAAGTTTAGATGTAGTGAAGGGAAGACTTAACAAATACGTGAAGGAGGTCCACTGAGTTTCAATAAACAGTGAAACCACAGGGAATCCCTTGAAGTAAATGTAGTTGGAGGCTGGTTGGAAGAGTATGTGCACATCCTTCTCTTGTTCTGCTGGATCTGTAAGCTACCAGGTGTGGCTGGGGACAGGCGACTGGGCTGGAAGGCCTTGCGGTCTGAGCCATGGTGCCCATTCTGACGCTATTCCAAGCATTCATAAAGATTGCTTAATGTTGTGAACATCTTGACTATATGAAAATATCCAGCAGCTGTTAGTTCTTGGACTCGCAAAAATCCCTGTGAGCAAGACAAATCTGTGGGAGATTGCAGGTTTAGTTTTATAGCTTGTGGTGCCAGTTCTGGGACCTCTGTCCCTTTCTGAGTCATCCGCCTGTGTGGCAGCAGCGAGTGCCTGGCTGCCTGCAGGTAGTCCTGGTATCAGGTAGTCCAGTGCTTGGAAATATGTTTGTATGTGTTTGATTCATTGCCATGGAATGGCAAGAAGGGCCTGGGACAGAGAGCTGTGTATGAGCGGTTTATGCACTGCTGCGAGGCCTGACACCTGTAGTCTCACTTGCTGCTTCTGCGTGTGTGGGTCAGCTCCGATTTGCCAAGAGAGTTTGGATGCCACACTTGGACAGGCCCTGCCCATCTACCTGTATGTGTGTATGTATTTTATTTTTAGTCAGAGGTGGTTGGCTGCGGGTCATCATCTCACTGACCAGTTAAATCTTGCTGAGCCAGTATGTATGCATTTTCAAACCAAGAGTTTCACTTATATAAGTTCATGCCTTTTTTTTTTTTCTTCAAGTAATAGAGCCAGTTTTCCATAGGACTGTCAGAGCACTCAGCTGTAAGGGAATTTACAGGGTGGCCTGTATCTGCTGTAGAAATTCTGTCTCCTAGCCTCTGGTACAGGAGCTGTGCTCACATCTTGTCTGAAGAGCGAGCAACGGCTTGTTGCAGTCAACCTTGCACAGTAGCAGAAGAATTCCTAGGAGGATGGTTGCAGTGAAGTGAAAATTAGAGCAGTTCTGGCCAAGCAAAGGGAAATCTGTACATCTTGCCAGAAGACCTTCACCCAAGCTATTACAATATTTAAGCATGGAGCAGTTTTTTGAGTGGGCATCTATGTGTAGGTTAGTTCTTTGCTCAGAAGTTCTGTCAGCTTCTGAGGCAGTGCTCTAGTAGCAAGGAAAACTCAACTGACCCACTTGTGTCCTGCATCCATAACCAGGTTTTCATGGGACTGACATAGCCTGTTGTGTCATGACTTATGTGTGTGTAAGGCACAAGACAGAGCTGTTCAATTTCTGCTTTCCCCTTCTTTTTTTTTTTTAATTGACATCAGACTTTTTTGGGAATGGACAACTTTCTAAACTGTCCACATGAAGCATACTCCTCTGCCTTCGCACTACAAGTCCAGATTCCAAAGGGGTATGCTATGACTTCGATAAAGCTTCTCTGTAGTCAACTCTGCTTTACGCCAGCTAAGAATCTAGCTCACTGGTTAATTGGAAAAGTAACTGTTGCAAATGCTTGCTTCATGCTTATCTCCAGTCATGCTGTTGTAAAACTGCCCTTCAGGAGAGGAACAGCTAAAAGCCAAGAAGAGCTTTTCGTCTGAGAAGGTCTGTGTGCAATTCTTGACAGACTCACAGAGGGCTTGCACTGGGTCTTGGTCCAAGAAAGACCTGGAAACTTGTGAAATGTGGAGGTTGTGTATATCTTTGTTAGAAGAGGCAATAAGTTTCTGAAATTCAAATAGCTAAAATCTTTATCTAGTGAAAAAAGGTTTGTCTGTCTGTAAAGTACACCTCTGGTTTTGGGGAACTGAAATCCCAGGACTCTGGACATGGGATACAAAACAAAAACTTAAAAAAATTCAGTTACTTTGCAAACACAAGGCTGTCTTTTGACTTCGTTTCTTTTGGAAATGCAGTGAAAATATTGTGATCTAGAGCACAAAGGTGTGGGAGTCAGCCATATGAACAGTATCTGTCTTATAATTTCCACCTTTTTACTAGGTTACCACTAATGGGATTATTGCAGTGAATAAACCTTCAAGTGAAGAAAAGTATCTTGGTCAATTCCCAGTCAGTTTTGGGGCTATCGCTCCTTTTATGGCTGACCTGGACACAACAGATGGACGTGGAAATGTGTATTACAGAGAAGATTCATCCTCAGATGTCTTGCAGCTTGCATCAGACTATATCAAAAGAGGTTTTCCTGAGTCTACTTTTGATCCCAGCAGTGTTGTCATTGTTACCTGGAAGCTCGTGGCTCCTTACCAGGCACCCGGAAAAGATCATGCTTCGGAAGAAAAGGTGAATGTTAATCAGAGAGCTTTAAGACATGTTGGACACGTGTTCAGCTGAAGTGTAACACTGTAACCTGTTTTGTTTGAATGAATCCTGTACAGTTAACAATATATGTTGTTGTTGAAAAGGCTGTAACAGAATAGGACTTTCAGGAATTTTTCCTTGATTTGTGTTTTCCAGTATTGTATTAATTCAAAAGAAAATGCTTGAATGTACATAGCTGATTTCTTTGTATTCACTGATAACTCTTACTTTGAATGTTAGGTGTGATGTGGTAACAACTGAAATAGTAGGATATCCTGCTTGTATTTGGCTTGTATTTTTCAGCAGACTTTTAAGTCATTTTGACATCAAACTATATAAAAATCTGATAGGTATATGGACTAACAGGAAGTTCAAACTGTGAATCCACTTTGGACAGATGACATTGCATTCACAAAACCTCATGCTTTGTAGCTAGTATTGAGTGAAAAAGCAGTTGCAGGTTACTTTTTGTGTTTCTTGCAAAGCATTTTCCCTTTCTGAACCATGTTAGGTAGTATCCTCCAAAGCTATGTAACTTTATGCACTGTAATTATCCCAGCTGATGAGCCTGCTCACTGTGTATAAAGTTGAGAAAGTTACTACTACTTAACAAATCTTGTTTTGTCAAAGAATAATTTCTTGTGCCTGACGACACAACCACTGTATGCACATTAATAATTTTGCACTCTGGTAGCAACGAATAGCTGATGTCTGCGGTACTGTCTCGAATGCTCTTACAGTATGTAGGAGTGTCCTACAGGAAAAGACACTTCCAACAACATGAAACTTGAACTCTTTTTTCAATATTCTGTTTACAGAATTTTTCTATTTAGTCTAGCACATCACTCTTTTTTTTTTTCTTTTTTTTTTCCTCCTTAAGCAGAGGATGTGGCATCCTACGCATGTTACAGAACTTAGAATTGTTAAGTTTTAGGCAGCCTCTCTGGCTATCTCCTTACAGATTTAACTTACTTTTGATAATGCTTTCTTTTTAATATTTACGCATGCCTTAGCAAAACACAAGCTTGCATAATATTGATTTCTTCTAGGAAGTACATGATGCATTACGTGTGATGGAAATTCGGGTTGTGACTTGTGTTTTAGATAATGTTTTTCTGTTGTCTGTCTTGACTATTTTTTCCATGAGTAAATGGATGTTAATTTTTTTCCACAGAGAAACACATTCCAGGCTGTTTTAGCTTCTTCTGACTCCAGCTCCTATGCCATTTTCCTTTATCCAGAAGATAGTTTGCAGTTCTATAGTACATACTCCAAGAATGATGATGGAAAGATTCCTGCTGTGGTTGGCTTTAGTCAAGCCTCTACAAACTACTACTTTTGGGAAAAGCCAGGATCCTACAATGTCATTGCTAATGATGAAGACAGCATTAGAAACCTGCACAAGTATGCTTTTTTGTTTGTTTAAACTCCTCAAGAAAACATCAAGGAGTTCCATGTTTTTCTTAATTGTAACATGAGTTAATGGGAAATAATAAGATCCTACTAGCCATTGCATGAGAAATCGCAAAGTCTGCCACTGATAAGTATCTGTTGTGTTGAGGAATATGAGGACTTTGGTTTGATTTGTCAAAAGTCCATAGTTCCATTATCACTGGTAGGAGCTGCTGTATATTTAGCCCTTCTAAATATAGGACCATTTAAGATTTTTAACTCTTCATAGTCTATCCTGGGTAGTCTTTTTTGAAAGAAAGAGTGAACAACAAGTAAAGGGACTGAGTTAGAAGGTTCTGGTGTTAGCAAGATCTTTCTGGCCCAAATATCTCGTTCTGTTCCCACCACTTTGGAGACAAAAAGGCTAGAAATTCTCAAGAAGATAGCTCTGGGTGTGGAGAGAAAAAATGCTATCCATGCTGTCAGAGGTGTTTTGGAGCTGAACAAACTGTACCTGTGGGTAAGTGTGTGGGTAAGGTAATTCGACAGGTTTTTTCCTCATATCTCAGTGAAGGATAACATTTTGTGTAGGCTAGAAATACCACACAACTTGTGCTTGATCATTTTGATTTGGCATATGCTTCTCTTTGATAGAAGCAGCAATGCTGGGAAACAAGGAGTCTGGGTGTTTGAGATTGGTAGCTCATCTGACAGTATTGTGCCTGCCAAAATCGGCAACGTTTTGGAGAGCCCAGAGTCCGATGAACGAGACCAGGAGATGACTTCAAAATCATTTATGTCAGACTATGGCTCCACTGAAATAAGACAGGACTATGTCACCAGTAGTACAGACAGCGCAGAAGAGGATCAGCACCGTGTTACGTATAGTGTTCCTCATCTGGCTGCAGGAGACCTTCTGACCTCATACCAAGATGTAACAGGAACACCTTCGACAGAGTCTTTTTACAGTCATCAAGATTTCCCGACAGCAAAAGCTCCACCTCGCCAGTTCCAGGCCCAGCAGTTCCCCCCACAGGCACCCCAAGTCATAGATGTGGAAGAATTTGATGAAACTGGTGTAGGTAAGGTCTTTTGTACAGCTTGGGAACTTCTAAGATGAATAGACTGCAAAAAAAACGGAGGTGTGCAAGAAACTGAACTACTAAAGGAATAAACTGTTTCTTTCTCGCTACCTTCATATATGAAAATCTGGACATGTTTAAGAAGTTTGTGTTATTCATTGAGCTAGTGTACTTGGATGTCACCTCAGATTCAGACCTTGCCGGTCTAGCAAGCTTGTGTCCCAGTCAAGCTCACAGCAGAGCACATTTACAGTGTGTCTGTGGAACCTGAGTATCTTCTAAGGAAAGCTTCCTATAGGGATAATGGTATTCCTAAAGCTGATGCATTCGTAGTGGCAACTGATTTCTCCTCTTTTGCCCGGGGCGGTTGTTAATGCAGCTATTAAACTTCAGATTTTATTTTCAAGTGGCTGTTCCTGGTAAGGATTTTATGATCAGTTCTACTGAAACCTAGTTTATTTCTTTTCATTGATGTGTTATTGAATACAGGTGATTTAGCAAAGGTTGGGAATAGTAACATGTAAAAAATATTGGACAGGGTTTCATGGCCTGAAGTTTTATAAGGGTGGGATTAGTGATTCTAACTTCTGAGGAAGTGCTTGTAGAAAATTCGAAACACTGACAGACTGCCCAGATGTTAATTGTTTCTTGAAGCAGATATGAGGATTGCTACCTCATGAAATAATAAAGTAAACCAGTTAGTATTACATGGTGCATTGGTTGGTGCACAGTCCTGGGTACCATATTGACATGTGTTATTCTGAGGTTGGACAGGCTGCTTTTTGCTTTGGTTTGGAAACAAGGACAGGTTCAAATTGTTGTGTATTTACTTTCACTAAGACAGTTTAACTGATCTGTACTAATATAGATCTACTGAGGTCAATAGAATTAAACGGTTTTCTAATGTCTGAAGCCCTGATGTTTTCTGCAAAATAGTAGACTGTTACTTGCATGTTGCAAGGTTAGCAAAAGTCCATTGCAATTGCTTATTTTCCTTAAACAGAAAATGGCAAAAACTAATCATGTTCGTCCAGAGGTACTTTTAAACTAAACCAAGGATATGTGAATACTACAATAATTACATGAAGAATAAGTGTCCTGTTTTATTTTCTACAGTGTTTCGCTACCACACAGATGTCCAACAGACCTGTGCTAACAACCGCCACCAGTGCTCTGTTCATGCTGTTTGCAAAGACTATCCCAATGGGTTTTGTTGCAGTTGTATTGCTGGGTACAAAGGAAATGGCAGACAATGTGTAGCAGAAGGTAACTTTTTTGAAATTAGGTAGATACTCAGCAATTGCACATGGCGTTCTTGAATGAGGTGACCTGTTTTTAATACTAAACAAGATGTGGTTAAATACTTCCTGAAAGACTTATCACTGAGATGTATTCAAAGGTATTTTAAGAAGCGAGCTGAGCTTTCTAAAATGGTGTGGTTTTTATGAATGAAGGTAGTAAATTATATGCATTATGCATTTTAGCCTAACTTTCTAGAAAAAGAAACTCTTACATAAGTGATGTAATTTAATAGAGAACATAATATCCAGTGTTTATTGCTAGAAATATTCATGAAGTTTCAATGTGTTATAATCTGATTTGGTCCCCACTCTAGAAATGGGCCATTCAAGAGATGAACAAATTAACTCTGATCATCAAAGTAAAGAGCATGGCTCCTCTTTGTCTGACTCAAGCTTCTTTACTGAAGATCTAATCTGCCAGATTTTGCTTAAACTTTGTTCCTGTGTAAAATCCATAAAGGAATTTCTTGTGTATACACTTGCAATCCTCATAGTGACTTGACTCGGAGTATAGATGCATTTCAACAACTAAAATAGCTGACTGGAGACTTTGTGTTTTATGAGGCTTAGCTTTCAGTTCATAAAATTGAACTTTCCAGAGAAAGAAAAGCAGGATCTGATGGTAATGGAAATTGAATTTGCATGTAGAAAATTATAGACAGAAGACAACTAATAATCCAAAGTAGCTACTTCTGTAAAACATGGGCAGTCTTAAAAACAGTCAATAGTTTTGAGTCAAGATATAGAAAAGGTTAGAATAATAGATCAATTATTCTAACACCTAGTGATGTTAGCCTTTGAATAGGGAATGAACAAATTTACATTCAGTAGGTATTGATATGAAGTGTGATCTTCAAAAGAAGTTTCTGTATGCCGCTTACTGTCAGAGAGACTGTAACAGCTTAGTCTGTTTATGGAGTTATCCTGGCAGAAAAAATTGTTAATTAGGATAAAGGACATCTCTTCAGGCAGTTTTGGCCACTTAGTCATCTGTATAATGACAACATACACAGATGTACATATGTACATAAGCAAATTAACACACTGTTTGTAGGTAGTTTCCTGTCTGTTGAATGCTGTGAACATTTGTTTCTCATTTATTCCAAAACTGACACATTAGAACACAGTGAACGCTCTGAACACATTCCTTGGAGGGTATGTGAGAACTGCCGTTTTGTTCTGATGCGTTGTATTGATTTGCCAGGTTCTCCTCAAAGAGTCAATGGGAAGGTCAAAGGAAGAATCTTTGTAGGAAATAACCCCGTTCCGGTGATATTCGAGAACACTGATCTCCACTCCTACGTTGTGATGAACCAAGGGCGTGCCTACACTGCTATCAGCACAATCCCAGAGACTTTGGGGTATTCTTTACTGCCTCTTGCCTCTATTGGAGGTGTCATAGGATGGATGTTTGCTGTGGAACAGGAAGGATATAAAAATGGATTCAGTGTTACTGGTAACTTTGAAATTAAAATAATGTTCAAAAACTGTGCAATGCTTTCCTCTGTCTTGAGAAAAGAAACATGTATTTAGAAGTAATATAGGATGAAAACATGTTTCTTTGAGCTGCAAATGGATTGCTTTGTAATCAAACTTCTCACCATTTTTCTTGTTTACAATGTATAGATATTGAGCTTTTTAATTTATCCTCAGTGTACAAGCACGTAAGTCTGTTAGAAAGAAGAATGGCTTTCCCAGTTCCTGTGCAAGAAAGAGATTATTAAGGAGGATCTGATTCTTGGCACTGCAGCGTACAGAGCTACTGAAAAAAGCTGCATTTACATCTACGAGAAGTCCAACATATTAATTCCCTGATGGTTCCAACGAAGCAAAAGCGAAATTGAAATCTGACCTCATGAAGGTCTGAAATTCTTAAGAGAAGCAATTCCTGCACAAGATGCAAACGATTCTGTTAACTTATCTGAGGAAAACCCCAGTTCACGGTTACAGATATTCCTAAGTGTGAGCTGAAGTCTGGTTGTTTGTGCACATGAATTCAAGCTGTAGATCCAATCTGTTCTAGGAGAACATGTGTTTCTTTCTAAAATTTTATCCTTTACAGCCCTGTACTATGAATTTAGTTGAAGATAACTTTTGTGTTTGGGGTTTTCTTGGATTTGCTGTGTTTGAAGTTTTTTCTGGAATTTACAGCATACATTTCACTTGGTTTTGATTTGGAAACAGATGTACTGGATTTTTTTTTAACTCACTGTATTCCTGATGGAGGCTTTCTCTAAAATGTAAAATTCCTTTGTCATTTTAGCTGGTAGGATAAGGCCTACTATTATTAGCTTCGTTGGAACTTTTTTTAAATTTAAAAAACCCCTACTTCTTTAGGCTTACTTGCAATTTAGTGTGTTCAGTGCATGAGAAGATAGTTTCCTTGCATTATCCAAGGGTATTATCAATATAGCACTGAAAGTTATTTCTGTAGAAACCCAAAACATTAGCAATTATGCTGCATCAAAGCTTGCAGAAAATGGGAATTTATATTTTATCTACTAGAAGCAATGCTTTGAATAGAAGGATTCAGAAACCTCTGTTAAGTGGTTTAACTAATGCTGTTTCTTTAGGTGGTGAGTTTACACGGCAAACTGAAGTAACTTTTCTTGGCAACAATGAGAAGCTGGTTATAAAGCAGAAATTCAGTGGAATTGATGAGCATGGTCACCTTACTATCAGCACAGAAATGGAGGGCAGAATACCTGAGATCCCATCTGGTGCATCAGTCCATATAGAACCATACACCGAACTCTATCACACTTCTAGTTCTGGTAAGGGTCCCTAAGAATGAAATGATAAGATAGTGCATGTTTCTCAGAGCACAGAGTAGGACAGTCTGAAAAACATTATTTTATTCCCTTCTTAGTGAGTGTACTGAGGACCCTTTGATTTATAAAAAGTTGGTTTTTGCCTCTTAGGAACAGGTCCCAAAACAAGGAGGATTTTGAGTGGGACAATGCAAATATTTCTAATCTCTGTTGGAAAAAAATGTGAGTTTAACTTTCTCTGAACTGATGCTTGCAAAACACTCTCGATTTCCCTTTTCATTGGCCTTATTGTTACACTGCTGATGGCTGTCATACAAGTTGCAAAGATTTTTGTAGGGTCCACAGTTCTCCAGTAGGAGCTGTGCTGGTGTATACCTTTTTGTGGTAATGTCATTAAGTGGGCTTTGGTCTTGTTCAATGAGACTGTGCAAACCAGTTATTTACCAGTATGTGTAATGTGAACTGCATTGCAATGACCACTGTGCATTGTGTTAGTAACAAACATTTGTCAGTATTATGTGTGAGCTGAATTTGAACAACTGACCAAAAAATTAGGAGGCTCTCTTCCTTTACTGGTTTCCTCCATTGTCTCTTCAGTATTTATCTTTCTCTCTCTCCCTTCCTTATCTCAGATTGAGATGTGGTGAGACACACATTCTTCACTTCGCTATTTACCAGGGACTCTCCCTTCTTTTGCTTTCCTCTTTCTGGATAGATTCATGGGTGTTTCAACACAGCAAAAACAAAGTGAGGTTGGAGTGCTGCTGCTGGCCAGTCAGCCCAGCTGTCGAAGAGCAATACAGAGGAAGCAGCCTGTGGTGCACCCAGGTGCACATGAATACTGGAGAGAGTACACTTTGCTCCAAGGGCGCACTTTGATTGCTAGAGATAGCTGAAAACGGTGTAGTTGTGTCATCACTGCCTTATATCCGCTAGTGTCTGGTTTTGGTAGCCAGTGATGAACCCCTCTTGGTGCTTTGCCTGTTGTTATGGGCTGTGAGGAGGAGGAGTTGGAGGCAGCAGGAAGCTTTTACTTTGTGCTGCACAACTTCAGAGTTTTGGAGGAGTTGTTTGGGCAGCGTGTGCTCTGTAGAACACCTGCCTTCTTGGCAGGAATGCAGTCCCCATGGAGGAAGAGTCAGGGGCTGGAAGGAGGCATCCTTCAGCCTGGATTTGATTTACCAGTACTCAAATTGTTATTCTTCGGCTGCCCTATGTCATATCTGATAGAGCATTACTTAGCGGAAATCCAGCTTTTGCTAACAGTTGCAAGTGGACTGATCTAGGTGTGTTCTGGTGTCTATATGAAGAATAGTGGAGTTCTGAAGAGCTTTCTGTTGGTGGGAGGATCTGCAAGCCCAGCTCTGCTTTGAAGAGTTTTGGTCATAGTTTTTCACAATATAGAAAACTGAGGTGAAGCATACAAGGGCCACGACAAACATCTTCAGGACTCTGTCGAAATTCAAGGCCGATAGACCACAATGAACTAAAAATGAGTTTATTTTGGTGCTGGTGAGGTGGCTGTTGTCCTTCTTAGCTTATAGATCCACTGCGTGAATTAATCTAAAGAAACCTCTGAGTTTCCTGAGTTGAATTTTCCTTTCTTTACCTGGTAACCCATGAAGTAAAGTTAAATTTTTAAAATGTCACGATAAATTAGTATGACTCATTCCTCAAAGCTGTGATATCTAAGAACAGAGTAAGCCTAGTCAAGTGCCTATTTCATTGCGTGGAAATACATCCACTTTCATAGCTTCTTGGCTTTGAAATTTCAGTTTGGTTTACTCAGCCTGTATCCCAAGCCTACAGATAGCGTTGGGCTGAGTGTTTTTGCTCTCTGTTCTGATGAGCGTGTTTGTGGCCACGTTGCAGTGATCACTTCGTCGTCCACCAGGGAGTACACAGTGACAGAGCCAGAAAGAGACGGGGTTGCTTCCACGTACACGGGCGCCTATCAGTGGCGACAGACCATCTCGTTTGATGAATGCATTCATGATGACTCTCACTATGCTGCTTCTGCTACTCAGCAGCTCTCAGTGGACAGTATATTTGTCCTGTATAACCGAGATGAGCAGATTCTGCGATATGCTATGAGTAACTCCATCGGCCCAATCAGTGGTATGTATGAATTGGAAATCTTTTCTCTTTTGTCAGTAATTAAGAGCAGGCTTCTATATTTCTTTTTGGCCTGCCTTACCTGGGTTAAATTAGTGAGTTCTATTAATTTGTTGCATTAGTCGGTAGAAGTCCAGGTCCAGAATGTAAGAAGATAAATGGGACTGTTGAAAGTTTGTGTTTTAACCTGGGGGAAGGCTATTGAAGTGATTATCTCCTCTTGAAATTCAGTGGAGTTTGTGTGTCTAATTCCTTGAAATACTCTCAACATACCACCTTGAATCTATTGCTGCTGAGATGTATGGAGTGTATTGTTTATCTTTACCTGATTTATAGTTCCTCTATTAATGAATTTTTTTTTGTATTGTCAGAGCAAAGGGCAAAAGAGGGGAATACTATTTGCCACTGAAACAGCTAATTTCTGTAATTTATCTTGAAACACGGCATTTTATCTTTGGAAGGTAGGCAGCCCGTGAAGTGTATTCTTTTTAGATGAGCTGCCCAAGTTTGTTTGCACTTAAATCAGTAAAAAAGCAAAGGAGCAATTTGAAAATGCATACCAGAGGAGTACAAGAAAGGACTGTGCTCCTTTTTGTTACAAAGATGAAGTTCTAATTAAAATGAACAAACCAAGCTGTTAAGATTAGCATTTTGGGTCTAGCGTCAGTGGCTGGAAGTTGCATTATCTTTGTCAGTCTTGCTCTTTAGAGAGGCTTTTGTGGCTTCTCTATTTTTTTAACCTAGCAGTCCTTTGCACAAGTGAAAAGGAATACAGGTGCTATTGCCGTGTCTGAGATTCGTGTCCTGCATATCACAGAATCACACAGAATCACAGAATGGTAGGGTTTGGAAGGGACCTCTGTGGGTTATCTAGTCCAACCCTCCTGCTGAAGCAGGGTCACCTACAGCAGGCTGCAGAGGATCGCGTCCAGGCAGGTCTTGAATATCTCCAGAGAAGGAGACTCCACAACTTCCCTGGGCAGCCTGTTCCAGGGCTCCGTCACCCTCAGAGGGTAGAAGTTCTTCCTCATGTTCAGACGGAACATGCAAGTCATGCAGATCACCTGCAAGTCCCCTTCCTCCCATTGCAAAAAGTATTCTCTTTCCTTGTTTCATGTGCACAATAAGCAATCTCCTTCTGGGCTTTATCTGAATGCTAGTACTTGGATAGAGTCGTCATGGCTAAATATGGTCTCTCTTGTCAGATGGTTCTGCTGATATTAACCGGAATCCTTGCTACACCGGTACGCATAACTGTGACGCCAATGCAATATGTCGTCCAGGAACTGGAAATCGTTTCCTCTGCGAATGTTTGATTGGCTTCCATGGAGATGGAAACGTTTGTTATGGTATCAGAAAACTTTCATTACAAATGACAGCTAATGTAGCATTTGGTTTGCTTAGAGTGTATTGACCCTCAGGACTAGCCATTCCAGTGAAACGAACTGTCTTGGGAGGCTGGTTTTGGGAAAGACAGGTTAGAGGGGTGGTGGGGTAGCTGATGTGTCGCAATAATTAAAGTAAGCAAGTTTGACTGTCTTGAAGAGTCAAATTTGGGTATGTTTTGTTAGTTTACAAAGCATCTTTCCTGCTTCATCTTTTCATAAAACTTGTGGGGACTTAGCTGTGAGAAATTCACTGTTCTGCAAGTTCTAGGTAAAATGAGTCAACTAGGTTAAAAGTTCTTGAGGGAGATGAGGAATGGTGTATGCACACGCATACAGACCACAGATATGTGGAACCTATTGAAATGTTTTTCAAGAACTGCTTTGAAAATCCCTTCTGTTCAGGGAGACTTTTGTTTCCCAGCTCTGTACAACTCTATATTCTTAATGTATTTGGGTTTTGTTTTATAATCAAATCACAGCACAAATACTTGTTTTCAAGAGGTGAAACTGTGTATTAATGAAATATGCATCATCCATATTAACTGAGTTGTTAAATCAACTTGCAAATGAAAACAGCAGCGTAACACTGTCCCTCCCAGTCCTCTGGTGCTGTGAGTTGAGCAGCAGTGGATTAGAGATCATAGAACAGCAGGTTGGAAGGGACCTCAAGCATCATCTGGTCCAACCTTGCTTGGCAGAAGCACGATCTAGACAAGACGACACAGCACCCTGTCCAGCCAAATGTATATGAATAAGGAAAGGGGAAGTCTTTCCTAAAGTTTGTGCTCTCCCAGTAGTCATCGCTGCTTCTGACCACCTTGTAGGCTGCATCTTCATTCTCAATGGCTTCTTCATCTCTGGTTTAGTCTCACTCTGTTACTCCTTTATAGAACCTCTTCTGGGTTTTTTTATGGTACAGATTAGCTGAGGACATAGTTACCTCAAAAGTTATTTTCAGGTTACTAATATCTGTTAAGAGGTATGTTCTGTCCAAGATGTAGTTTAAATACACACGCCTGCTATTATTCAACAGCTGCAGAGTTCTGTTTTTCTGGCATCAGTATTAAATGCATCTTTGTAATAACTGGAATCCTTTTAATATTCTAGACGTTGATGAATGTTCAGAGCAACCAGCTCTATGTGGCAGCAATGCAGTCTGTAATAACCAGCCAGGAACCTACCGCTGTGAGTGTGTTGAAGGATACCAGTTTGCAGCAGATGGGCGGACTTGTGTTGGTGAGTTTCATGCTTCTTAAATACACTGTCCACCAGCTTTCAGGCTGTGGCTCCTCTCACAGAGACATAACCCAGAGCTGCAAGGATCTGTGCTGACTTTTAATGCCAGATGAATTTAGGAGTTCACACTGCTGTTAGTGAGTACAATTTGTTAGGTAACCAAAGAAGGTGCCTAAACTACTTTGTTTTCATCTCATAAAAATTCCCTGTTCAGAATGTTTCCAAATAGGAAGTGGAAATGATTATGGAATGGTTCTGTCCTTTCTGTACTATTATTTAGCTGTAGATTTCACATGGACGTAAAATTCAAATTTGTAAAAGAAGAAAAATTAAAGTGAACAGTTGTTAATTTGTTGTTATTTCAAAACACCTGACTTTCTATATGAGGCAGGGCTCTTTCTGCATTTTCTATAGTCCTGCACTTTGGCTTTTGGGGGTTTTGGGTTTTGTTTCTTTCTTACATCTAATCCAGAATTAGATTTAACAAAATAGATTTTAGTTACAGATTCATTCCTTGGACAAGCCAGTGCACAGGTCTAAACCAGTGTGTTTTGGCTATTGCAGGCTTATTCTGAAGTGATAATCATGCTGAAAGAATTATAACTACAGATCATTTCACTGTTAAAATCTTTGAGATTTGGAGGAAATATGGCTAGTTTGTTAATGGACCATTAAAACTTCAAATTCAGTAGTTGTCACTGAATTAGTTTATTTTTATTTGACTTTAAAGCTTTTTTCTGGAGGAAGCCTGAGTTAATCTGTACTTGCTGGACTAAGGTTGTCCTAAAGAGTGATATTTTTTCCTGTTTGTCCTATTTTTCACCAAAGTTGTAGAAATTCCATTTGGTAGCTGGCAGAAATACAAGATGATTGTGTGGGATGTGTATTGAGAGTGAATTTTCTGTGTAGAGAGGATAACCATGAGCTTTACCCTTGAGAACATTAAGATGATTCTTTAGGGTGTCATTTATATTCCAAATATCAAAAGCCAAATAAAAAAATCTGCAAACGGCAGATATAAGAGGGGTGGTGACTCTATTGCTAGAGCTGCAACTGTCAGGATAGGTTATAGACTAGATTTTTTTTTTTCCCAATTAGAATTTTTCAGTGTTTGCAAACTGACAGTAATTCTGTATTGACAAAACCTATACACACTCTTCCAGTATGTTTGGACCAGCTGCTGTTTCTTTTGTAAATAACTGATAACAGCTGAGGATTACATTTGCTTCTGTTGTGACTGTTTTGTGGTGGAAGCTCAGTTACCCTTTGATCAGCTAATGCATTCAGGTCTCTCCTCATTATAGTCGAGTCTGTTCTTCAGCTAAGAAGCCTTAATCTTGCAGCAGAAAGTTGCATTACTTTCCTCAAGTGTTTGTCTTTGCATGCTGTGTAATACAATCTGCCACGAGCCCCATTTCTCTGCTCCAGTAAGAGTTACCATTCATGTCTGCTCACAGTGCACCCTAAGTCTCCCCTTTGTTGCAGAACGGCTGGAAAAAGCAACTTGTTCTACCAGGACACTGGAAGGGATAGGGTGAGATGCGGAAGAGTGGCTTTATGTTCTTTCCATTATGTCCACCTCTGCCCTTTTGTCTCTTGGACCTGAAAGCGAACATTCCTCCCTCCAGCCATGACCTTGCTGGCTTCGCTCTAGCACTTTCCCATGAAGCTGATGTGTCACACTTCTAACAAGTGCTAAGTAATTCCTTGCCCAGCTTGAAGGATTTCAGTTTGATCCCTTCCTTCAATCAAAAACAAACTTTGCATCTGTGAGACTGAAAAGAGGGAAGATGAACTCTAGTTTCCCAATAGACTGGAAGCAAATGTCATAGTAATGTTCCTTCCCTTTCCACAGGGGAGAGTTTTATAACCCACAGACAACTTGAACACCAGAAAGGGCAACACCTACTCTTTGTGCTTTTGCAGCCTGCTCTGGGGTACCTGCTCTGACTCAGCTTTTCTGCAACTGCAGCTTTTTCGTACCAGCTGTGTGACTCGCTGGATAGCTTAAGAGGAGAGTTGTAAATAAATCTCGCTTTCCTGCTTGTGGGCTGAGGAATAGGAGAACCTGGGGATTCCAGGCTCCAACTCCAAATCTCATGCATTTATAATGCAGTTCTGAATAGATTTTTTTGTGGTCTAAAACTTACTTCATCAAACAGAACAGATATAAATGATTCTGACAATGATGTCATCTCCTCCAGAGAAATGGAGAGAACGACTGTTTTCAGATCTGGCTCTGATGGCAGATTTCTGTAATTTTCGCTGCCTGTACTGTGGTAGTTTCCATCTATGTACTGTGATGAAAGGAGCATTGTAGAGTCTTGACGTGGTCCGCTGTCAACTGCTTGTAAGAACTGCATAAGGAACAGCTCAGTGGACTCTCTATTACAGCAGCTGGAAGTCTGTTCCTAGATGTACATACTGCAAACTCATCTATTTCTGGGTCCAAAATTTTTGTAGTATTTTGCATCTTCCTATTTTAAGTTCTGTGGTTTCCTTTCTTCTTTTCTGACATAACAGGTAAGCATAGGCAGGGCTCCAGCAGCTGCCTGAAGTAATTTGTGTGTAAAACAGTGCAATGCCTTCAGAGTCACTGCTGCCAACACTGAGAAAGTTATGAAAAGCTGCAGGACTGGTCCCAGCTTCCACAGTTGGTCAAAAATCTCTCCAGTAGTTGACAAATGTGTTTATCTTCTGTTGAGTGAGTCACAGCTCCTATCTGTTGCCAAGTGACGACAGCCCTGGGTCAGTGCTAGGTTAGTGTAGCAGGATATCTAATAATTCCCACTGCAGCAAACTGGCCACTTTGCTAACATGTGAGGTACCTCTGTGAGATGCCTTACATTTCTTCATTCAGGGCTCCTTTTCATAAACAAAACTGCCATGGATATTAGAATCTGTCACTGTGGTAGCCTTTCTGCCCTGTTCTATGTTAACAAACATCTGTGAGGTGCTGAAGACAATCAGTTCCTTGTAAAACATTAATAAGATTTAACACCAGTGAAAGGGGAGATCTTGGGGAACAAAAAAAAATCCCAACTCCTAAACCAAAAATCTCAGTTTCCTTGTTTCCTTTCTCTTCTGTGTGCTTTCACAGCTGTTACTCTCTCCCTATAAACTTATTACTCAGACTTTGGAGAGGAAAATTAAATTTTTTAATCTCCTCTCTTGTGCATCTAACCTGCAGCTGTTGAATACGTCGTAAACCATTGCCAGACAGGCACGCACAATTGTGACATTCCTCAGCGTGCTCAGTGTGTGTACACCGGAGGGTCTGCCTACATCTGCACATGCCTCCCTGGCTTCTCTGGAGATGGGCGTGCCTGTGAGGGTGGGTAGCAACATTTATCATGGGGTTTTTATACTCTTTATTGCACAACTTGACTGGTCATTGCATTGTCCTGTAGTTACTTGTGATTTAAGGTAGGGAATTGCATAGTTTAAGTCCCTCAAGCAGGCATTGCATAAAGCTTTTGTCCTTTCCTCTCCTCACTTTTGAATTCACTTTTCAATATTTGAGGGTCGAAGATGAGGTAAATGCAGGAATTGCAGTCGTTGCAGTCAGCAGACCAGATTTCATCTGCTGGAACTGTTTGCACTGTATGGGTGTATATTGCTAAAGGCAGTGACACATGATGCTCAGGCTATGTAAAAAAAGTTATGTTCTGTTTCATGTCAGTTGGAGTGCAGGGGGGGAGCAGCTTTACCTAACTACATGTTGGAAACCTTGCTGGCCAAATCCTACTTCTCTTGCTGTGTTGCGTCCTTTCCTGGAGAAACGTGGGCATGTATTTCTAAAATACTGTGCAAGCTAGCAATGCTGGTTACCCATCGGAATCGCAGAGTGCAGGGACTTGCTGAGAGGTAGAATCTAAGATATATGCATGCTTTTTCTTTTTTCTCCTTTGTAAATTGCATTTCTGTATAGATGTTCTTCCAAAGGCTTATAGTTCTAATCAGATATCCTAAAATTGGAGCCTGAAAGTAGTATGGCAGATTCGCACTTTAATTCACTTTGATTTGTCCATCAGGAGGAGCAGTTATCTGAGATTGATCTTTTCTTTTACAGATGTGGATGAATGTCAACAGGGCCACTGTCATCCAGATGCTGTCTGCTACAACACTCCTGGGTCCTTCAGCTGCCAGTGTAAAGCAGGTTATCGTGGGGATGGTTTCCGGTGTGTGTTAGGAGGTAAAATTTTATAGTTCTTGAAAGATGGACCAGAAATATCATTTGGGAATTGGAGGGAATATGTTAATTTGGGTCCTCTCTGGAACAGGTCGCATGATGTCTTATTGGGGTCTTTATTCTTTCTCAAGTCTTTCAGGTTTTGAACTTCACCAAGCTTGTGTTAATATCTGTATCTTGACTATTACCACTTTTCTATGATACCCTGTTCAATGTCCTTATTTTATGTTTGGTTTGTTCTGTCCTCACCAGTTCTCAGCCCCAAGGTGATACTATCTTTTGAAGGTGCCTTGTGTAAATGCTTGACCACAGATTGATTTGGTTTGCATAGATAGTAGTCACTTAACATAAAGCATCTGGAATTGTTGGCAGTGTAAATGAAATACAGCAATTACAGGAGAAAAATGAAAGGTGAAACTAAAATACCTGGCTGTTGTCTTCAGCGGGATCTATATGCCTATGTGCTGTGAATAGACAGCAGAGTCCAGAAAGACTAACTTCAGTTTCTAGGTAGCACTTAGTTGTTTCTGTGTTTACCCAGCTTGTTCTCTATTTAGCAGAAAGTTCTTTACCCTCCCACACTTCTGTTCTTGCATTGTAGTTTGCGCCTTGAAGTATAAAACTCCTGATCTTGAAGGTGTGCTTAAAAAAAAAAGGAACACTGAAGCACAAAGTAGCAATGTTGGAGTTACTGTAAATCAAAAGCGTTGCAAACCTATGGGACAGCATTCAGGTTTTGCAGAATGATAAATGCTTTCATCCGGGAAATAAAGCCTAACTTCTGAGTATATTTGAGCCTACCCACTCCTGCTTCTGGGATGCTTACTGTTGGGCAAAAGACTTTGCACATCTCAGCAGACTGCAACTCAAACTGTGCAGCCAAGAGTAAGACAGGCGTAGGGCCAAAGGGAAAGAAAGCAAGAAGCAGTATAACTGAGCAGGGAGGTTGTCTATAATTCAGCTCCTGCACTGTGGCATTAATGATGTCCAAAGTATCTGATGATTCAAAACTGATGTTTTTTTAATAGTGGGTGTGCTGGCTTAAAAGTGTTTGTCTGCATTGGCACAAGTTTGCTACCTGATGCATTCGTGAAACTTAATATTGTTCTTTTGCCACTACATTCTATAATTCTGAAGTTCTGACTTTTTTTGCACGGTTGGATACTAATGTCTTAAAACAAAAATGCAAAGGTTTGTTTATAGGAAAGGGATAAAAAGAATGCAAGGTTGTTTCTGGTTTTAGATCATATTTACATGACTCTTCATCACGAGCTCAAGAATACATGTTATGTCAAATCACCCAGGGCTTATAGACTTTTCTGTCATAGGTAAATTGTAGGAGGTTTTGCAGCGTCTAATTCTGAAACTTTAGCTTTTGCCACTTTGTCAGTCTTTCAGTATTATTTTTAATTAACTTTTCATGCATGAATGCCCATCTGTATTTTCATTTCAATGCCAGATGAATAAAGAACTACCTAGTGTTTCTGACCTGTGTCAAAATATTTAGCTAACCAACCAGTTGATAAATCCAGGATTATTCCTGCTAGAAGAACATGAATAACTTGACATGAATAACTTGATGCAAAACCAAACCTTAAAGCTTCCAGTTCTTCAGGAAGAATTGTAGAGGCAGCAATATTGCTTTCATGGCTGGCACATCCCCTTTGTAGCTGAAACAAGTGGTTTGTTAGACTGGTGCTTGAGTTCAACCAATTAACTCTGTTACAATTAATTTCTTCTGAGTATATGTGGTGTTACATTTAAGTGGGGTTTTTTCGTTGAGGACAACACCTTTTCACATGCAGTGGTTAGTGTGTCTACTAAGCTGCTAAGCAGTGTGTACTGTTTTGTAGTAACTTTGTTACTTTTTGCTGCTTATGTTACACACTTCCTGACTTTCCATATTCAACACAGTTGTGCCAGAATGGGAATCTTTCCATGTCACAGCTTTAATGGTAGAAACAAAGTATTTTGGAGAGGTTTGTTGTATCGGCTGTTTTAGTGGGTGGGGGTCTGCCAGGTTTTGTTAGTCTTCAGATAAGCTTCTCTAATTTTTATTTTTTTGATGCTGTTTTGTACTACCAGTAGAAGACATGTTTTAGAAACACTTATATCAATTGACTCTGCTCATGAAATGCTTTGAGCAAAGAAAAATCTGTGTAGATAAGAAGTCTCACTTTTGCTGAGTCCTGATTGAAGTACAGGGTGTCTGTAATGCTCTGCTAGTCTGCAGCAGTGGCCGTGTTTACAACAAACTTAGCTACTCCTCCCTTCAGAGAGTTAATAGAACAATAGCTGCCCTTGGGTTGTCATCTATTGCTAAAGCTTTAGTACTTTTTAAAAGGATACATCCAACAGTTAATCATTGCCAGGAGATAGAATCAAAATATACTTTCTGAAGCCTAGCAAAAAGCAGCTTAGTTTAGCACTCAAACTTTGTAAAGTTGCTTCAGAATGGAGATTCCAGGTGAGGCTGCATTGTACTCAGCTGTAATTAGAGACCCCTTCTTCCCGTTTTCACTCAGTAAGCTTTTGATCTAATTAGCCTCAGTGAAGTCACTGAAGTCTTTCCTGGGTGTTAATAACATGTAAAGTTTCATTCATCGGAATACTCAGTCTTTTGCTGTACACTTTTCCAATCCACATGCACAACTGCTTGCTTGCTGTTGTCTTTATTATTATGTGAAACCTGCTGTTGAATCTTACTGCTGCTGAACGACAACTCTTGAAACAAGTAGACCTACAAGTAAAATACATTTGGGTCACATGCAAGAGAAAGACTGTAGAAGTGAACCAGCAGGTTAATGAAAGAGTTAATGATGCTGGAATGTCCCACTGCCCACAGCTATTAGGAAAATCTGTACTTCATTATTTCCTCACGCTTCATTTTTCCATTTCAAAAAAACAGATGTCTGAGTGCTTCTACCCCTGCAGACCCCAGACACTGTTTACTAAACAGGAACAAATCTAGATTCTTGGAACTGGGGATCTGACTGTTAAGAGCCATCGGCTGGTCCGCTGTATACAGTCCGTTTCACATGAGAAATGCACGTAACAGGGCAACACTCCTAAGTGAAGGATTACAAAGGAAAATGAAGGGACAAAGGGGGGAAGTGTGTTACTTTGGTTTGGGTTTTTTCCCTCTTTTTCTGGCAACATCTGAGAACAGCATTAAAAATGTCCATTTAATGCCTTGTGATATGTGGGAAATAGTGATCCACACAGGAAATTTAAAAATATTCTTTGATTACATATGGATTCTGGGCATAGTTTTAAATCACTTCTGTCTTTAGCTTGTGAATGAAAACCTGTTTGAGTAGTTATATCAGATATTTAAAAACTTTTGGATGCTGTTACAAAACTAATTGCATTTGTCTTAGTGGATCAGACTGTACCACCCCCATCACCCCCTGCAGAGTAGAAGGGAAGAGGTCCCATACATCTGGTTTTCATCCTGTTTTCTCAGCTTCCTTTTTTTTTAGGGGAAAATCAGTAAATCATTTTCTGCAGTGCTGCTGCAAGAGCTTTCCTTTATGACCAAAAAATGTGTACATGGTTGTTTTTCACTGGCCCGCTTTCCATATCCATGCTATTTCCATTTCATTTTTTGGAGTTCCATGATATAGTTCAGTGACTTTTAAATTCCATATTGCTACTGGTAGTTTATGAAACAACTGGAAAAATAAATGTTTAAAACATCAAATACAGATTTATTTTTCTGAGGAAGGGTATATATTTAGCTGTAGTTCAGGAAACGCCGTTCTACTTACTGAGCCTGACTTGTACTCTGGAATAAAACTTCATCAGCCCTTTGCTTTCTGTTCCACGCTACAGCTTCTCTCTTAGGAGCTCTCTTCTGCACACTGGTTGAATTTTTCACTATCCTGTTAAACTGTGGTTACCAAAGTTGCATCTAGTATTGCTTGAATCACCTCTCCAGTCCCACAATGCTTCTCTATACCTCTGCAGTGTTCCCTGTGTGTATGCTGAATTCTTATTTATACCCCCACACAATCCCTGCAGCGCTGAGTTGGGCACTGGCAGCTTATCTACTCGCAGTTGTCTGCTGACAGCTGTGATCTGCTGATAGCTTTTTTTGGCTGTGGTTTCCAAGATGAGTCTATCTTTAGAGGCTGGTCTACACAGTGTATTCCAAGTGTAACATTCCGTCTGACTGTGTGAATCTACATGTTGATTTTAATGAGCTCAATTTACCTAGTGATAAGGTCCTGTCCTTCGCATATTTTTTTGCCTATGTCTCTTCCACAAATGATGTGTCCTATGTTTGTACATTTTCCCCTGGAATCCGAAGGAAGGAATTAAATTTCTTAATAAGAAAATTTAAAATGAAGACTAAGGTAATATGGGAATTTGCTGGAAATACCACTACTTCATGACATTTTTCCACTGACTCGGGTGATCTTTCAGTTTTCAATCATTTATCAAATTAAGGTAGCCCACAAAGTGGTGCTTTGTTTTGAAGATGGTACTGTCCTGTGGGTATAAGTAGAGTGCCATAGGCAAACGCAAAGCTGTTAGGTTAGTGTGTTGCCTTCATCAGCCAAGCATCAACTGCATCAAAAAACAGTGATAACAGATTTTTACTCAGTTTTATACTGCATGCTAAGCAGCAATGTTTAAACATAGATACTGAAGAAATATTGAAACTTGGTCCTGCTGTTAATAAAAGGCTGTTACCACCCTGCTTTTCTGTATCGCTAAAGACTATGTGAGTCTTTCTCTTGCTGTTTCTTTCATAGCTGGCAGTATGAACTGACTCTAGCATATACCATTTGTCTCATTAACATGATCATGGCTTTCAAATGTGGGTTTTGAGACTTGTTTTCTGTTTGCTACGATCAGGTGTAGTCATAGATGTAATAGCACCGTTACACCAGGTAAGCATTACTTGTGCTTAGCTCTAGCTGTTGTAGCTAAAGGAAGTTTTCTTCGTGCCAGTCAAGAGATCAGAGAATTCTCCTGATGTTAATTGTTCTGTATCTTTGTTTAATATAAATACGGTAAAATTTAATCCAATCAAGACTCTTCAAAGAGCACTAAGAAACCTCGTTTAGGCTGTACTGAAGGAAAGTTACTAATGATAAGGTTTTTTGTCTGGAAGCTGGCTTACAAAGTAGCCCTTGTACTACCTAAATATGTGCCAATTCTTGTTATATGTCTTGTCTAACTTGTGCTGTTAGCTTGTCAAAGCAAGGAATGTGCTTTATTTGCTGTGTCAGTCTTGTCTGTCAAACTCTGTCATATCTAGCCTTGTTTCAGACTTAATGCAATTTAAAGCTTGCAAAATCAGAACATCTCTGAAGCACGCTGAGCAAAATGTATGACTGTATAAGCAGAGTGTTTATCCCAACTAGCTGTCATCTGTAGCTAAGATTATTGTGCCTTCATGACTGCATAGGCTACAACACTGGACTGGGATTCAGCTCACTTCTCTTTAGATGTGTCTAAACTGTAAGTGTAGTAATCCTGCTCATGATTCAGAGATAAGGAGAGAAAAAAAACAATATGGATTCCAAGTGCCTGGTTTGGACTGTCATAACTAATTTAGGGGCTCGGTTTGGTTTATAAATTTTAATATTGGCTAAATTCATGTGAGTTGGAGTGAGTTTAACGTTGAAAGGTTAAAATGATTGAGTCAGCACAGATGAACATGGTAATACTGGTTTTACTTCTTTTCAGAATGTTTCTTTAGCATAAATTACTTATGACATTTGATACTGCCAAAGTTTATTGCAAATATAAGAGACTTTCAGGAGCACAGAAGCGGTAAAATACATAGTTATTCCGAAAAGTGAGTGTCAATAGGGTATTTAACATCTGTTTATGCAGCTGAAAAATCAGTGTTGATGGGATTTTTCAGAAAGAACAAATAATGTTCTCTGCCTTCTAGAGACTGAGTACTAATTTTGAAAATTATTTGATTAGTCTCTTGAGTTTTGAGGGGCTAATTGCATAAGCAGGCCATTTGTGAGAATGGTCTTGATCATTGCAGTATAAGTACTCTTTAAAAATGCCATCGGTATTCCTGTATAAAATCTGCAGATATAAATGCGAACACTGTCTTGAACACTGTCTTGAAATTAGAACAGACATTGGTATTTCAAGTTACCAGTAATACTAATATATTTTATGTATAACAGCTGGGTCCCATCTGGGAGTGTTTACACACTCCTTTGTGTAATTTGTATTTGCAAACTTGTTTTCCTGAAGTTGATCTAGTCTATTTATTTAAAAAATTGTAAGCTATTGGATATTCTCTAATTCTGGGAGTTTTAGATTGGAAGGAAAAATGACCAGCTTCTACGTTTGTTTTTATATCCCACTAATGAGGAGCTAATAGTGTCTCTCAAAGATGACGTGAAGGCAATAAAGATTTTGTTCTGCAATGAACAAAAGCAGGGTGGGTCATTTTACCAATACTCTGTATTCCCCCTGCTTTCACTTGTGAGTGGTACACATAATTAAAGCTTAAAAGAAAAGTGTGACTAAACTATCCAGTTACTGGAATCAACATTTTTTAGCTGCATAGCGCATTGAATACCTGCAAACAAAAACTGAGATGGATAATAGAGGCTTTCCTTCAGGGTCTGGTTTTGTTCTTTGATTCAAGGCTCTCCACCACCCACATTAAAGCTGACGCCAAATATTTCAGTTCAGTGAGCTGTTCTCCAGACATTTGTTTCTCTAATTGTGTCCAGGTGCATGAAGCTTGTCCAAAGCTTTTGCTTGCATAACTAGTTGAAGCAATAATAAAAAAAACTACCCTTCTTTTTTTGTATTTATGTGATTTACACCACAGTAGTCTGTGGGCACATGGGATTAGCTTTTTGCTCAGCTGGACTGGATCTAGTCTGAGCCACACATAGCTAATGCTGTCCACTAGGCAACGTGAAAGCAAGGAAGGAATAAATGGAAGTGTGATATTAAAACCTCTTCAGCAGGCAGTTTGTGATAAGTATTTCTAACTATCTGTAGAAATCATGGACAGGAAAGATACTCCTGCATAATTAGAGCTCTTTCTCCCAATGTACAGAACCCTTCAGGGATCTCAAGTGTAAGGTAAAACTAATATAGATAGATGTCTTTGTCTAGAGAAGGAAAAGGATTATTTTTATTGCATTCTTTTAATTTCATTATTTTGTTTGGCATCTAGAAGGATATGTTGGTCCAGATCACATTCCCTAGTGCGTGACGGATAGTACCATAAGAAGACATGTAGTTTAATTCAGACTGTTTTGTAAGATTAAAACCAAAAGAACCAAATCCCTTAATCTCCTGGTAGTCTGGAAAGTTAGTCTTTCCTCTGTAATCTTTACAGTAATACATGTGCATTTGGTGTAGCCATTGTGTGTCATATAAAGGAGACCTTATTGCAGCTTTCCAGTACCTGAAGGGGCCTACAAGAAAGCTGGAGAGGGGTTTTCTACAAGGGTATGGAGTGATAGGGCAAGGGGTGATGGCTTTAAACTGAAAGAGGAGAGATTTAGATTAGCTATGAGGAAGAAATTCTTTACTCTGAGGGTGGTGAGGCCCTGGCATATGTTGCCCAGAGAAGCTGTGACTGCCCCCTGCCTGG
Organism: Opisthocomus hoazin; assembly: GCF_030867145.1. NCBI lineage: Eukaryota > Metazoa > Chordata > Aves > Opisthocomiformes > Opisthocomidae > Opisthocomus > Opisthocomus hoazin. The sequence goes on along the minus strand of NC_134415.1, from coordinate 8,671,901 downwards.
CAGGGTTCAAGGCCAGGTTGGATGGGGCTCTGAGCACCCTGGTCTGGTGGAAGGTGTCCCTACCCATGGCAGGGGGATGGGAACTGGGTGATCTTTAAGGTCCCTTGCAACCCAAACCATTCTATGACTCTGATATGTTTGTCTGTGTGCATAGTAGTATTCCTGTTTTCTGTATAGCCCTACTTATGGGCTTTACCAGGAACTGGACAGTCTGTCCCTACAATTCCTTCCTTAGGTCCAAAAGTATCAAATGAGTATCAAACTTGATAACCAAACTGTAAAAACCTAATATAAATCAAAGCAATGAGTTGTTTCACTTTCTAGGTTCTGTAGAGAACTCGGCATCTGCATCGCGTTGTGGTTTTCTCTTGTGGCTCTGAAGGGAAACTCAACTTTAGCTTTACAAAAAAAACCCCACAACTTTATCCACTGTGTGGCCTGGCTGATTAGCTACACTTTAAGGCCCATGGATAACTGCCAAATGAGTAGACATCGGAACTGCAAGTTGGACAGAATGTTCTTGCTAACATGCCTCAAGGAGAAAGACAGTGTCTTCCAGCTTCCGTTTATGATGCTTCAGTGTAGGAAGTGGCAAGGGGGCTGTATGTTATGTTTTAAACTGGACAAGGAAAGATAAAATGGCAGAAGTTCGAGGCAAGTGTGTGACACTTACATAGGACAGACAGTTCCTGAAGCTGCACTGAAGGCATACACCTTCAAGGTTTGTAACAGTGCCATGTTCCTCCAGTGGCAAGAATACCTGTGTTATAAGTGATCAGCATACATTAACTGTTAATGAAATACAGTTATTACTGAAAACTGAAATATTCACTGGTCTGTATTTCTTTTTTTCACAGAATTGGAAAAGACCAAATGCCAGCATGAACGAGAAGTAGCTCTTGGAAGTGGAGGCACTTTCTTCCCAAGGGAGATAAAAGTTGGTCACTTCATTCCGCAGTGTGATGAGCATGGCAATTACCTACCCACTCAGTGCCATTCTAGCAGTGGATACTGTTGGTGTGTGGATAGGGATGGAAATGAGATTGATGGCACCAGAAGTGGCCCGGGAGTTCGACCACCATGTAAGTAGCTGAAGCACTTGTTTCTTCTGGGTGTCCCTCCACCCCAGTGCACTGTCTCCCAAATGTAGGGCTTAGTCATGCCCCTGAGATGCAGCCCTGACTCTGAGCAATGCAGATCTTTGCTGTCCCGGTGATGACAAGCCTCATGTTGCAGCCCTTCGGTAACTCCAGCGTACACTTTTCCATTATGGCATCTGGACAACTGTGGTGAGCCTCTGAATAAGAAGATGGTTTTCTAACTTCTTCGCTCCCTTGAAACCGTGAGGGGCCCCTATAGTTTCTGCCCTCTGGGAGCTGTGGCAAATCTGAATGTGTGGTAGCTGACTTGCCTAGGGAAATGAAGGGTGTTCCTTCCTACGTCTTCCTCACTTTAGCTGCAAAATAAGAAGGAAAGAGCAATTAGACATGAACATGAAAAGACCTATTATGTCAATTGCTCCTCCTCTGTCAGCCAAGGGGAAAATTCAGAAGCTTTCTTCATCTGATTATAGTTATTAGTGTCTGCTTATAGGGCTTCTAAGTCTGATTGTAATTAAGTCTCTGCAAATAACAAGGAGCCTTGTTATACTGTACAAGCTAAGTTTTTCCCCATCTCTTTCCTTCTCTGTCAACAAGGTCTGAGCACAGCTGCTCCTCCTGTTGTTATTGGGCCCTCTGTTCGACCAGATACAGTACCTCTACCGCCAGGAACGCACTTGCTCTTTGCCCAAAGTGGTAAAATTGAACATGTTCCACTAGAGGGAAACAATATGAAGAAAAATGGTGCAAAAGCACTCTTGCATATTCCAGTAAGTAACCGACTATACTGTCCATGTGTTTTAGAAGATGTGTGGCAAAGATGAAAGTGTGAGTGTATGTCTATGTAATTTGATAATTTAAGTTCCAAACTCAAGTTTTACTCTTGATTAAAATTTAGGTATCCCATCACTTTGTCACTGAAAATCCTGATCTGACTAGTCAAAAGCCTAAAACTGAACTATAGAAAAAATGATTTGCCTTTAAAGAATAGCTCAGAAGACAAAAATCTAATATTTGTGATCTGACATGCCTCCAACAGCTCATCATATAAAACTTCCTACACTCACACTTCTATTGGCTTTCAGACTTTGGTATGGAAGTCTAGGCAACTTACACAAGCAGTATGATGTGTAGAGGCCTTTCCTTTTTTCTCTTTTACTTTCTCAAAGCTTTTTCTCGTCTTAAACTCTTCCTGTCTTTCAGTCAATTCTCTGCACTTCTTGGCTACAGATATATATAGATTTTTTTCTTCTTCTTTTGCTTCTTTCTCCATGTGAAGGCCCAGTGAGTGGTAAGTCTGTTTCCCACACTTCTTACAACTGTCTTGATAATCTTTTTTTTTTTTTCTTAAAAATGAATCCCTGATGCTGAAAACCTCTCTTTTCCATCGCCTGTGACACGCCAACTCTTCTCACTTCCAGTTTCATCGTAGTTGTTTGTTTTGCCCAAAGCCTGGGATTTCTGTTCTCATTGCAGTGTTACTGTATTTATCATAGATAGCAATACCAGATAGCACGCCAGCCTCTTTTTTACATTACTGTGAATATTTAGTATACCAAGTACTAAGTTACACAAATTCAGTTTGGTAAATAGTACCACAAACTGTGCTGTGATTTAAGGGCAAAATTGAGTTTTTGTCTCTTGTCTAAAGTGGTGCTGCAATAATGTAAAAATAAAGTAATATGCTCTGTGCAAAATGGGGTACTTAGGATGATACAGAGACATGATTCTGAATCCTTGTCAGCTAGTCTCATTATTTACTTGAATAGCTTGTATGAATGAATTGGAAGTATCTTCAGGAAAGAGCTTCCAAAAGAGAGAAGATGCAACTCTTCATTAAAACTTTCAATTAAAATGAAACTTTCAGTCTCTGATAACAGCATTGGCTCTGCTGGTGTTGTCCCAGTGTTGTGTATTTGCTAAGTGACAGTGTTTGGTAGGGTAGAGGTGTTCAGTTTTGTAACCTACAGCATTAATGTACACTGGTAAGTAAGTGCATCTGTTGTAATACATGGTGTTTGACCATCTTTCTAATAAGTTGCAAGTTACAAAAGCAGCAAAGGAAATAGATCTGGGACTCCATGTGAAATTATTGTTTTACTGTGAAAGTCTCTTTCATTTGCCTGGAGGAAAGTTTCAACTCTAAATTCCAGCTCTAGTCTTACCTTCTTCTGCGTATATATGTACTCCGTACATATTTTACTTGTCCCTGAGCGTATTCTTTCCAGCAGAATGATTTATGGAGTATTTGTTTAAGCTATTTTTATTTTAAAAATTTACTTTGCTACAACTTTGAGTCAAATGATGCTACATAGGTAGTGCTGCTGAAATGCATCTGTCGTACATGGATTGATGATTTGATAGAAATCATTAGTCTTCCTTGAAGGGAAAGAATGAGAGAAAAAAAGCACATGAGGAATAACACAGTGAGATAATAACATGAGGTTTCTTTAAATGGATGTGCAGGTGAAGTTGTAGAGGTGAGACAAACTGTTCAGTAGCAGTATCTGCAGTGCTTCTTTGAGATAAGATAATTATAAATGGTGTCTGCTAGTTAAAAGGGACTTATAATTGAAAGGATTTTTCTAAGCTATTCTGCAATGACTGCTAGTCAATTGTTTTCTCTGCCTATCCTCACCATGTCCCGCCTTTCCTCAAGAATTTTGTTTTTTTCAGGCTTGAGACTTAGATCCATAAGCTAGTGCTGCTGACAAATAATTGCTGTTTAGTATAAGCTGATGTAATTTGCTTGTTGACCAACAGGACAAAGTTGTTATCGGAGTTGCTTATGATTGCACGGACAAGATGGTTTATTGGACAGACATCAGTGGCCCTTCGATCAGCAGGGCTAGCCTGCATGGTGGGGAGCCAACAACCATCATCAAAACAGGTAACAGCAAAAAATTCTTCCTCTTGCTGCTTGCTAGGAATGGCATTAGAGATTTGAATTCAGTAATATGTACTTACCAGGGCTTGAGCTTTAGCATTACAAGTTGGTGTTGTTTGTGTAAACAATAACCAAAAAGTCTGGGTAACATAAAATGAAAAAAGGTCGGTTCCCTAGGCGATAGCCCTTCACTGCCTTTCCACTGCTAAGATAGGCAAGAAGTCGGTTCTCTTTTAATAAACTAAGTTTAAGGCCAGAAGCAGGAGCAGCATGTCAGTGAGGTGTTTCTGTCCTTACTTGCAGTTGCAGGACATTGTATCTGTCTAACCATTGAATGTCTTGTGAATGTCACTGGGAACATTTTAATTGAAGGCTGAGGGGTTTGAGAGATTAATCAGGCTGCTGTGATGGTTTTAAAGCATATTTCAAGGCACTGGTGGGTGCAGGGTTCAGAGCCTCACGATCTGGGCTTTGAACAGTGTTTCAGGTTCTCACAGAAATGTTTAGAGGATTTCTGTACCCAATTACAGTCCTAGGCTGTGCTTATGTTCTTGCTGTGTTTAACAAAGATAAAAAACAACCTCCTTTGGATGCTTTGTCACTGCTGGGGAGGAATCTTGAGGTAGGCTTGAGGCCTTTCCTGCTCTTCACCTGTGGTGGCATCCTTAGGGCTGCCGCTATAGTGGGGCAGCACAGCTAGTATTCCCAGGGCAAATCCCCAGGTCATGACATCCTGGGGTTTTAAAGTGCACTCAGGACCTCACTTTCCTATGTTGCGGATGGGCTGTGCTATGCTGTGCCCAGCCTGGCAGCCTTTGTGTAGCCTGCATGCTTTATAGTCATGTCTTGTCAACCGTGCTGATTAGAAGGGATGGTCCAGCATCCTTCCTGAAAAGGTCCCATGTCCCTGGCCATGAGGAATGGAACACATAGATAGTCTAAGCTCACACTCCTGTAGATAGATGTTATCCATGCTTACAATGATGCAATGGTTACAAGATGTAAATATGTGAAGAGGGAAGGTTATCACTAAAACCTAGGTTGTGTGCTGGGGTAGATCCATCATTCTTCACTGTGTGTATGGTCTGAAAATGGGATGATGGATTGTCAATTTGCTGTTGAATGGATATTGAACACAATCAAAACTAAAGCTGACTAAAGAGTTGCACTTATATGTTCGCATGGAATATCATCTGTGGGTGTTGCTCTTTGATTTTTGTTCTGGTAAGCAAGGTCTGCAATCCACTGGCTAGCGGAGAATTTGGTTATGTGTAGTCCTTTTCTCTCCTGTTGTCTGCCTGTCAGCTACCTGCTCTGCTGGGAAAGGACTGGTGAGTAGGGAGACTGAAGAGGAGAACCCCTGCTCTCTGTTTCTGGGCTTGGGCATCAAACAGCTGAAAGGTGGTTAGAAACTGTTTCAGCTCTGACTTCCCATACCTGCCACTCAGATTGTAAAATAAAAGGGAGCAAAGTCACCTTGTTCTGTTTTTGCCCTTGGAGTTGCTCAAGGATTCAAGAATTGGACTAGAGGATATTGTGGGCTTAGTGCTTATACAATTTATGTCCTGTTCTTGTACTCTTTCCCCCAAGACTCTGCTGCTGATTGCAGTCCATGTTCATTTTCATTAGAAGGGTAAGTATAAGCCCATGTATCCCAAATACGAAAACTTTTTTTAAATGGAGGGGAGGGACAGGTTTGGAGAACAAAGTGAGTGTGGAGGCATTAAAAAACCGAGAACAAAAATAGCTGGAGGCACATTTTGAGTACGAATGTCCTCAGGATCCTAGAACACTTGTGAAGTCAACATACTGGAGGAGGTTGTCCTTGCTTTGGATATGTTGCAACTATTGTCACAAAAATTTTGGAAATTATTTTAGAAAAATGATCAACCAGTTTTAAAACTCTGCAATGAATTTGCTCTGGTTTTCTTTGGATGTGCTGAGTATCTCTACCTGGAGTTTGTGCTTTGGAATAGCCAGTTTGCTGGGACTCCATTCAGGCTCTTAGGGACAGCAGAGAAATGGGGGTGGCTTGGATCCTACTGTTGTCCTGGGAAGGGAAAGGGAGAGCTTAAGGCCATCTCTAACCATTACAGCAATTAGGAAGCTTCATATTTCTGTGCAGCTTGGTGGCTGAGATATTTGTAAGACTTCTTTTTCATCCTGAGATTTTTAATCTGAAAAGGTCTCTAATCTGTAATGCAAGCATGTGCCTGTACAACTACAAATTCTGTGGGGAAAAGATTTCTAATTTCCCCTATTAAAGTATTTTCTCAGATTCTGCAGTTCAAAAACTAAGGGGAATTACTATTGCTAAAAACCTTATATGGAGATGAATTTGTCTAATGAGAGTGTGTGTACATGCATTAAAAATCTTGCAGTGTATAAAATATTGCGGAAATGTTTGTGCAGGCTTTCAACTAAATTTTATTATTTTAGATAATTCAAGATTCCTCAATGCCAGATGGAAACCTCATGTTTTTTGTCTGCTACAAAAAAAATTGTATATGTAAAGGCATCTCATTATTTCTGTTGTCTGTTGTTTGCATAGAAGTGAATGCCATTCCTGAAAAGATGCTGAGCAATGTTGCACTTTACTTTCTGTACGCTAACGGGCTATTCAACAAGGAGTCAGAACAAAATAAGGTTGAATATTCGTATTTGAATGGATGTCTTCTGTGCTGACCAAAACAGAAACGTCAAAATTTCAGAGAATAGGAAAATGCCTCCCTCTCAGAAGACTCATGAGAATTCTTTGTTTTGTTTCAATCTTTGCCTTGTTGCTCCTGTGAGCTGCAGCTGCTTTCTTCAGTTCACATCAATTTGTGGAATGCACTACTTTTTGTTTGTTAAATCTCTCATGATCCAAGTTGTGTTGCTTTGCAGAAACGTGTTTTATTGTGGAGCCCTATCCAGTTCTCATCCACCCCTGCAGCTGTATAGCCTGTGGAGGCTTTCTGAGCTCTGCAGCTGTGGAGACGGGTCGGGAAGGAGAGCGTTTCTTTGCTGTAGTTACTGAAGTCATATCAGCCATACATGGCTGTACAAGGCCTGCCCCCAGGGACAGAGCCTGTGATTGTGTCAGATCTGATGACAATATAGCAGGAACACATTTGTGCCTCTGGAAAGACTGGTGATACATGAAGCCCACATATGCCCTTACCCCTCCACAGGGGATAGTTTTTTCCGGCTCATTGTCAACCAGACAGGAAAGACACTTACTTTAGAACTCTTTAAATCTCCTGGCATATAGCTGAAGCAAGGAAACTAGTCAGGGAACAGGAGTTCCTGGAAATCGGTGGCAGCAGATCTTTTGCCTGCTACCTTCTTCTGTTTCCTAAAAGAGGCTGGGAGCTCCTCCACCGCCATTCAGTCATTTATTCTGATCCCAGAGACTGGGGATTGTCACCACCATCACCTCAAAATGAAGCCATTCAGCAGCCTCTGCCATTAGCAAGAAAACAAGTAGGAACATTTGTGGGTCTGAGGTAAATGTGAGGTGGTTTCTTGCAGGTAAGGGGTTTAGCTCCACAGAGGCACTTGAAGAAATACTAGTAGTAACATGAAGTCAGTATAACTAAGTTAAAGTATGCCCAAGTGCCTTTGGGAGGAGTAAAGAGATAGCTGATTCACATTGACTCTCTTGGCCTCCCCATGTACGAGCTGTGAGTCAGAAGCAGTGAGATACATCGTATTTGTTCTTTTCCATCTCTTCAGCAATGAATATACATCCAAAATGCCATGTGTCCAGGTTAAGTGTGGTAACTGTAATCCATCTGTGTGAGAGGGCAGAGGCTGTTGAGGCTATTATGCAGCTATTCTTCACAGCAAAGTCACAGTAGCAAATTTGAGACAGTTGTAGCCAGTGTTCTGGACCAAATACCTTTTCTCCAGAAAGGCTGTGTTTCATACTGTTTGTTTAATGGCTGTCAGTTAATAAACTTGAGAATTAATAGAAGGCTGATGGGCCACATTCTGTCATTCTTGGATATTCACATGGTGTGTGGATCTGCATTTGAAAAGTGTTTGGTTGTTTTGTTGTTTGTTTTTTTTAACAGCTGGCTGGTATGAAGGGTCACTTCACCACTTTTTGGGAGTGACTATGTACAATTTTTTCTTTTGGAACTGAAATTGGACTAAAATTGTACCTGTCTTTGGCTTCATTACATCCCACACAGCCTGCCTGCTCTTTTTCAATGGATGTGTGAACCTTGAAAAGTATAGAGCAATTTTTCATTGTGGCTGAATTAAACCTTGGAGTGCTACATATTTGTTCTGCATCCTTCATCTGGGTTACAAATTACTGATGCTAAAGCAGTAAGGTCATTATCTCCTATTTCCTGTTGCTTTTGGAACAACTAACTGTCCAAGAAAAACTGTGCACACACAGTACTAAAACATGTTCCAAAAAGGATTGCTCTGCAAAAACAAAGAACTGGGTTTAAATTCCATCAGTTAGCTGATATCATTATCTCTAGTGCTTTTGAGATTGATTATCTTTAAGTAACGCCTTGGCTAAACTTAACATAAATCCAGATTTCAGAGGGATGCCATGTATGCCAGTACTAAAGAAGGGGAAATATTAAGAATTGTAAAATCCTTTCTAGATCTTGGCCTGCTAAGGAGGGTAGAATAAGAATTCTGAGAATATCTACTGTTTATTTCTCTGCTATCAACTCTTTTTCTGTTTCCACCCCTCAAGGAAAGCTTGATGAGCTGGTTCCTCATAGAATTTGTCGCTCTATGTATGTATAAAAGTTCTGTGTATTTAAACTTCATAAGGCAAAATGCGTATTCCTCATCCAACAGACATGAAGTAGTTTTTGTTGGACTGCACCCAGAAATCTGAAGAAAACTTATCTCAGTTAAGAGTTATGCTTATGAGGCTGACATTGTGTATTGGAAATAAATATAATGCATAGGCATGTTTTTCTGTTTTCTGCTGCAGACTTGGGAAGCCCTGAAGGGATAGCTGTAGATCATCTAGGTCGCAACATCTTCTGGACTGACTCTCAACTGGATAGAATAGAAGTGGCTAGGCTGGATGGGCGTCAGCGTCGCATCCTTTTTGACAGTGGCCTGGTGAACCCCAGAGCGATTGTTGCGGATCCTATGAGAGGGTATGGATATATTGTCAAGAGACATGTGCAAAGCGTGTTTTTTGTTTGTTCCTTTAATGTGAGCATACTCTCTGAGTCTATGTTTTTAGGCTGTCTGTAGACAGTAATGGGACTACCTTTTCCTAAAACAACGAACAAACAGAAATGGAGCAATCCACTTGTGCCCTGTGTCTGAGTGGTATACAACAAATAAAACTTCTAGAATGCTTGCTAGGTAATACTGTGGTATTTTGTTGAGAGGTTTGTGAAATACTTATTGGTACCTTGCTTGCAGTATATTATTTGCAGAATGACAAGCATTGCCCTTGCCTAAAAAAAAAATTTTTTTGCAAGATAACTGGTCTAGATTAATCAATCTTATATTTTTGTTTCCATCATTACAGTCCTTCTTCCTGTAGAATGTTCCTTCTTTGAAAACTTCCATGGTGTCTCTTCTGTCATCATTTTCACTTCTGTCATTTGATTGCGTGAGAAAGTCATATTAGGCTTCTACATGAAGATGCAGATGACTGCATACTTTATAAATCAAGCCTGTAAGCTGCAGTCACAGAAACAGCCAAGCAGAGCGTCAATAGGAAAGTGTAAATGTTTTCAAGTTATGGTTCCAGCCTGCAAAAATGGAAGTATGTGCATACTTTTATGTAGTCTCTGATCTGGTGACATTTTTTGTCTCTGAATATTGGAAGAAATACAGGGAAAATTAAAACTACTGCAGAGTCCATGGTAGTACTCCATGTCTGTTCATTAATGTCTGAACTTGCCTGCTGTTGTCCTGGCACAACTTTCTGTAGTGTGGCCACTGAGAACAGACACTGCAGTCAAATGACTCAGAAGCACAGAAGCAAAGAGGCTTTCTTCTCAGTCTTGAATTGCTGGGAAGCTTTACTAAATGATTGCTTAATTGATATAATAGGCATTTGGAATGCTTTTAGGTGAGAATTCATTTATAAGCAAAAGTACTATATTACTCAGGGAGAGTATTTTGGAAGGTGCATCCTCATTCCAGATGTTTGCAAACAAGGTTTGTAGTGAGAAAAGAATGCATGTGATCCATGAAAATTTGAATGATACAAAACTAAATGAAAAAGTAACGGTATTGACTTCTCTAATTACTTTAACATAAAATGAACTTTTACATAATAGTCACATAACAGCAGGGTGAAAACATCCATGGTTGTACATCAAGTGACAGCTTAATAAGGAAAAACGAATGCACTTTGTGGTGTGAGAGAAGGGGAGAGGCACAAGTGCAATCAGACTGAGGAGAGACCTCTATTGCCTGCAGAACCCCATGGATAAAGTAGGGCTCTGGGTTCAGGTCAAGCAGCACAGACTTCTGTCTACTAGTAGAGTTTTGCATGTATTTGTGTGCTAAGGAGTAAACAACAAAGGTGCTTGCGCTGAGGGGTCATGTAAATTTTCAGCCATAAAAGTGCATCCAAGGAAGAGAAACCACCATTAACAATTGACCACTAAAAACAGAGCATCAGCGAATTAATGGCGCTCTCTGGGGTTCTCCCCTGACCATAAACTACTGATTCCATTGTACGTTGCTTACTTGGTGCACTGAAAAGAAAGATGCAGTTTTGAATGAACCCCACAAATGTATGCCAAATGCTCCAGCTGCTTAACCTGAGCAGACATGATGGGTGATGAGGAGGAGAACTGTGGATGTACATTTTTAATGGTCCTCAGAACTGTTAAAATAGAGATCTTTTTGCCTGGCATCTTGTATGTAAACTAAACAACATTTCTTCTTGTGTGTGCTTGCTTTTCGTTTTCAATGGACATACAACATTTGCTACATCTTTACTATACTCTTGTTACTTCTATATAGAAGTGCAATGTGGTCCTTGTTTATTTAAATTATTTAGAATTGTACAATACAGTCACAGTATCATTTAGGCTGGAAAAGACTTTTAAGATCGTTGAGTCCAGCTGTTAAGATTTAGGGTGTGTGCGTGTTACTTTTGTGTCCACAGCATTTTCCTTAATTACAGTTTTTTGAGATCAGTCACTGTCTTAATTCTTGCCTCTTTCTTCCTCTTAAGAAACTTGTACTGGACTGATTGGAACAGAGAAGCTCCTAAAATTGAAACCTCATACATGGATGGCACAAACAGAAGAATTCTTGTTAAAGATGACCTTGGGTTACCAAATGGGCTGACATATGATCCTTATTCCTCAATGCTGTGCTGGGTAGATGCAGGTAAAGAGGTGCTAAAATCTTTCTTCATAGTAGTAGGAGAATAAGCATGTCCAATCCTGAAACTATGCACAGCCAAATAATGTTTGTAGCTCTTTGGGATGCATCTTGGACTTCATGCTTTTCTTTTTGGCTTTAATGATCTCTCGATTTATTCGCTGTTACTACCACTGTAGCATTCACATGAGACTGTGTGCAAGATGAAAGACTGCAGTTCTGGTCACAAAACTTTCTAGGAAAGCAACAGGTTAATATCTGTGTGTCTTGTACGTGGCTGTCTAACTCCCTAGGTAGTGCTTAGGCCTTTGTAGAAGAAATTGCAAGTTTAAGACCAGGAAAAAATACTAATTCATCTAATCTGGCCCTACACAGTGTCATCCCGGCACTATTGGTTGAAGACCTGTAATCTTAGGCAAAGTCTGGCTTATATTGAAGTGAAGCAAGTCTCAAAAAAACAATTTATGCTAGTTTTAAAAATCGAGAGATCAAGGTTCTGCCACCAACCCATTGTTAGTTTTGTGCTAGTGTCCTACCAGTAAAAAAAAGTGCTTTTAATTCTGACTTGAACTTTTTTCCATCTTGCTGTGTTTCTCCCCTGTAGACTCAGCCAGAGATCTCCTCCTGTGCAGATGCTTTTACACTTCAAGACACAAGTTTTTGATAAACTAAAAAGACTGAGCTCTCTTTTTCTCTGTAAGATGCTTTCTCCAACCTTTGAATATATTTCCTTGTGCTTTTTTTTTTCTTTTTCTCTCTTCCTTTCTTGTTCTTGCATTTGTCTCTTCTCCTTTTACCCTATTTTGAAACCTACTACTGAAGAGGAACCTACAGATGTTTACACTCACTAGCAGTGTCCCTGACATATGTAGTAGCTTTACAGCTAGACTTTTTGCATCCTATTTGCATCTATAAGTTAGCTGTTCTTCCTGCAGTCTTGCCCTTGTGGTCCAGCCCAGCAGGCATTTTGGGAGCACGCTCACCAAACTAACTTTGCAAAAATGCCTTCCAGAGGAAGAGGAACTGGTTAGTGGTTGAAGTATCCCTCCAGAATGGAGGAGACCTTCTGTCAGCTTCCACACCAGCCTCAGGATGCTGGTATCTGCAGCAGGAATCTCTGCTTATGAGCAATGGCCATCTTATGAGCTTATGAACAATGGCTAGACATCTGTGTTCCTGTAAGTTAGGTGGTGTGCTGGTTAGCATCAGCACCAAAGTACTTTCCCACCCAATATCTGTCGTGCACCGAGATGTGGCTTTGGCTAAGCAGCATACTGAAAGACTTTCAGGAAGTTTTACTCCATTCATGCTTGCATGCTTATGCTTGTCCTTCATCCCTCATGAGAGCTCTCTTGCTCTGGTTCAAAGGCTTAATTGTTTCACTGCACCCAGGTACCAAGAGGCTGGAATGCATGAACCCTAATCAGCTTGGTCGACGAAAGGTTGTTGAAGGAATTCAGTATCCTTTTAGTGTTACAAGCTATGGGAAGAATTTATACTACACAGACTGGAGAAGGTATGTTATCTGCTAAAGAAATTATGGAGTGCTTTAAGATGTGCTTCTCCCTGGTAGAAACTGAAGTATATACTGCGTTTCTCATGTCTGACCTCTCACACGTTCCTGTTTTTTCGCTTTCCTGGCAATAGCTGATGCAGGGCGGAGTAGATCTGTAGAGTTGACCTACTGATGTTGCCAGTTAACTGAGTTTTCATTTTCAACGGAGTTATTTGTCCTCTAAGAAAATGCTTTTATCACTGAACATTTCTGGGAAAGGCGTGGGAGCTAACATGTTTCGCTTACGGCTGTACTTGCTGCGTTGCAGAGGGCAGACATTCATCACTTCTATGTGATACGTTATTTGAATGTTCAAGCACAAATAAGAAAAAGCTTTTTTACTGTCTTGATGACGCTTTCTTTGTTGCAAACAATCTAAAACATTGTCATACGATCCAGACTTTAGAGTTTACTATATTTTCCACAAAAAAATCTAGTCCATGCATTTTTAAATATTTTTTTCTTGACATAAATGGTTGTCTGGGCTCTATCTGCAAACACGCAAATGGCTCCCTCAATTGCAGCAGGAAGTGCTGTTCATGTGTATAAGGATTTCCAAGCTAGAACCTAACAGCTGGGAAGTGCTCTTCTAGAATAGGCTTGTAAAAATGGGAAACAGTTGTGTTACAGGTCTGTCAGTTGGCTGCCCTTTTTTTTTAGGAATAAAAAAATGCTTATGACTAGCTGTATTCCTTCAGGATATCGGGCCCTACCTGAAATACAGCTTTGTCCATAATCATGCATAATAGCTGCAATGTCAGCTATACCACCGAAAATGTCAGAGGGGCAGAATATGGAGAATGTGTCAAAACTACGAATGGATGTGTTCATGTAGAGGGACACTGTCCTGTGTTGAAAGTAACTTAAAATAAGGTGGCTCGCTGCTAAATTTCATAGCCGCCTAGAATGAAAATTATGACATATTTGAGTTGTCCAGCAAAGATGAGGTCTTGGAGGATTTTTCTTCTGACATCACTTCCTAACTGTAAAAAAAGAAGCAACTTCAGATTTCTCCCCCCCTTTTTTGTTTGTTTTATTTTCCCCTGTACTTTTGCGGTCATCTTCTGTGTATTCTCTTCTGCATATGGCAGGGATGCTGTTGTAGCAGTGGATCGCACAATTTCAACGGAAAAGGATAACTTCCAGCCTCACAAGCGCTCCCGTCTCTATGGAATCACTACAGCCTTTGCTCAGTGCCCAGGAGGTAATTCAGATGATTCTCAAGTTTTTACAGCTGTGCTACATCTTAGTGCATAAATGAACTTAGTAGCAGCTCCCATTGACAGGTTGCCAACTGATCTAGGTAGTTAGTGAAGAACTGGTTAGTGCTTAGATTTCCATTGACTAAGAAATTAAAAGCCACCTAAATTTTTTTCATAAAAGCAGTTATTGTGGTTGCTATATGAACCCAGAATAGGGAGAGAAGAAGGGGCCTGTTCTATCCTTTATGAAAGCACAAGTGTATGATGAAGATGAGGATCTGACATGGCAAAAGCTGCTATGTTGCCATCATCTAAACCGAATGCTATATTCGTGGCTGGGGCTTTATTTTCTTATTTGTAAGTTTAAGCTACAGAAATGTCATGGTCTTCCAGATGTCCTGAACGAGATCCAGTGTTTTTAAGAAGGGAATGTTCAGAAAACAGCAGGTGGTAGAGTAGCTGGGCTGGTCTTCCTGCTCCATTGAGTGTTAAGTTTTTTAGATATGTTACTGAAAAGCCCTGTGTGAAGCTTAGAAGAGAGGAAGTTGGTACTCTTGAAATAACAATGTTTTTTGTGAAGCAGTATCCCTGTTCAGTTGTGTTGTTCTTAGCAAATCAGTTAGGAGAAGAGTTCCCTTTTTTATTATTACGACGTGGCTGGAATTATAGGAGTTGTGATGTTTTGACTTTAGGCCTAAAAACCCCATAAGATAGTTTTTCTTCAAATATGTATAGTAAAAAACATGATTTAATTGAAATCTTGGTTCAGAGCTTAAATGCATATAAATGTCATAATTGAGGAATCAGTTCTGTTGTTATGACTAGCTAATTCACAGTTCCATTTTGGTAGACAGTGTAAAACAAATCAACGTTGTGTGCTCTGAGTAAATGCTTATGTTTATAGTGTTCAGAACCTTGGTATCACTGCTTTCTCATCAGATGTCTACTGTATCACTGCTTTCTCATCAGATGTCTGTTTCAGGTGGTTTTCTTTTTCTGGGATGGATGCCTTTCCCCTCAGATCCACTGCTTCTGGCACTGTCGTCTTTCTCATTTTACCCTGCAACATTCACGTGCTCCTCTCCACCCACCCAAATTTTTTGTTGTCATGAGTGATTCCTCCATGGTTTTGTAGTGGGTGGTGTCCAGGGATGATGTCCTGCAGCATTTTGGACTTTGTCCCCATGTGTTGCACTTCCTGTGTTTCCTCACTCACTGTCTCTTCATTCTAATGTCTGTGACTACTTGGTGAATTTATGAAGGGCATTTCAGGAACAGCCCAGTTTTTTCATGTTGCCTCTCCTGGTCTGTCCCAGTATCTTGATCTTTCTTTGAGGTGAATATCGGAGGCTGACACAAGGGTTATGATGACTCTTATTTCCCCAAAGTATAGTTTTGTTTCACACTCAATCTTGTTATGGCTTATTTCTCTAGCGTAGTCATGAAATCTGCACCACTTTTGTATGTATGTGTTTTGGATTTTATTGTGGGTTTGCTTTTGTTTTTCTTTAACATTTTACATCTCTGTTCTTTTTCAGGACATAACTACTGTACAGTGAATAACGGTGGTTGTACTCACCTCTGCTTGGCTACCCCAGGAGGCCGTTCTTGCCGCTGCCCTGACAACACTGTTGGAGTGGATTGTATAGAAAGAAACTGAGCATTAGAATAAGCTTTAGAGCAGCAAATGCCTTTTCGTAATGTGCTGTAAACGATTCACTCCTATCAACACAATCAGGCCCTAAAGATAAATGCTCCATTCTGCTGACAGCAAGCCACAATGCACATATGCAGACACACACACAGACAATGACTGTTTTGGAGCAGTTAGACAAGACAGAGCTGCCCAGGTTGGGTCCAATGGCATCTGCTTCCTTTTAATATTATCTCCTTGCTTTTAAAGGTAAATGTGGAGGCCTTAGTTGCACCTGTGCTGGGTTAGGAGGACATGTCTCTTGGCAAAATTAAGGTAACAAATAGCAAGCAGAGTAAAGAGGATGGCACGACTCAAATCCTGAGACTGGGTTTTGCCTCAGAGTATGCAGCAGTTATCTGCATAATGGAATGCTTAGCCCATCATATATGTGGCTGGGCCATATCTCTAGCTGAGGAGCAACTAGGGGGGTCCCAAGGATGAATAAACGTGAGTGGGAACACCCAGTAATATCACAAATTTAGTGCCTAACCGCATTCCTTCCGATTGCCAGTCCTTCCACTTCCAAAACCTGAATCTCAGCTTTTGACTCTTGTGTTACAAAAACACTTTATTTGCGTGCTGTGAGAGTAGCTCTCACCCTAGCTCATGTGATCCTTTCTTACAGCACGTGATTCTTTATAGATAATCAGCACTGCCTAGTGGATGTATGTGAAGTTTTTGTTGGATTTTAAGAGATTTATTTTTCTTCTGTCTGAGGCAGATTCCTGAGCGGTTTCCTAAAATCCAATAAACAAACTTTGGATACAGATCTCAATTGCTGATAGCTCATCAAAGGCTAGATGTTGATTCATTTGGAGGCATTAGGTATTAGAGACACACAGTTATAATTGTCTCCTGAGAGCTTTTAAAATAATATTTCTGCATTTGATTCTATAAGCCTTGAAAGTGGTCTTTGATTTCTGTCCCGGCAATCTTTCTTCTTTAGCAAACCATGCCATGCCTTTTTGTAGACAGTAAGAAACCATGGCAGTTAAAATTTGGTTTCTGGAAAGGTGACCTTTGTCTTGGTGCTTAGAAGGAAAAAAGGTAGTGAGGCCCCGTTTGTGTGCCAATGTTCAGGAACAACAAAAAGGTGTGCTGAAAATCAAAGCAAAGTTGATGTTTTCATCATCACCAGTAAGTTTGGAGCGGGAATGGAAAGACAAAATGCATATTCTTCTGTCAGATTAACAGTACAAATCTGGGAGTGAAGTTTGGCTTCCACACTCTGTTTTGGGAAGGAAGCTTACCCACCCACAAGCCAGCCTGCAACAACAGAACAAAACAGGGCTTGAGGCTTCTGCCGGAGCACATTGCACGATGTCGTGATCAGAGTAAGCTAACGTCCTCATTTCCTCACTCGCTCTTCAGACACTACAGTAACAGTTTTAAACAGAGCCAATTCTGAGTCCTGACTGTGTGACATTTTCATCTTTAAGTGTGTATTTATCGTAAAATAACAAAGCATATAAACATTTTGAAGATTTTTTTGTATAACTTTTATAACTTCTAATTCATTTTATTAATACACTTTATCAGGTATGTCTTACTGTAAATATCAAAAATGTGTTGAAATGAAGGTGCTTGATAACTTTCTCCAGAATTATTCACGTATCTGGTGAAATATTAAAGTTTACATTCTGTACAGGTATCTACAGTACAGTCAATAAAAATTTTTGGTTTTTATTTTCTATAAAAAAGGAATGCCTGCAGAAGGAAGTGATATGTGGTGTCTCAAATCTCTTTTGCTGTGGAGTTCTGGATTTTAGCGAACTCTTGTATGTAGTGATGATATTCTCTTCTAAGATGCAGCACTGTAGGGGGAAAACTGCTGTTGGGGCTTTTGTATTTTGAAACCAGTAGGATACTTCTATTCCAAACAAATACAGGAAGGTGCTTAAAGAACATACAGCTTCCTCTGTTCTGACACAGATTTTTTTACTGGTTGTTAACTCTTGTTTAACTTTGTCAAGCAAATGCAATTCAGTTATACCATACTTCAGACTTCTACGATAGTGGAAATATAAGGGCAAGGACTGGATTAAATGGGGGACAAAATTTATGCCTCTGCTCAAAGATGCCCTGATGCAGAGTTTCTAGGTGATGGGGTGCTTTGGTGGCTGGTGCCACAGCATGCAGGCTCTGTGTCTGGCTGCGGGTGTGCTGTGCCTGCAGGGCAAGGTGGAAGCTAAGTGAAGTGTGACCTGCTGGAGGTGGTGATGCTGAGGTTTAAACACTTCCATTTTTACAGCTGCAGCATGTCAGTGCCTCAGGGGGGTGGTGAAAGGCTCTGTAGTACTGTGTGGATGGAGAACTGGAGAACAGCGTGCCTGTCAAGCGAGCCACTGGAAAGGTGGACAGTGGGGCAGCAAGGAGAACTATTGGGATCTTAAGGGTCGTGGGTGGCGTTACAGGAGGAGATTGGTGTTGATCAGTGCTGGGCACTACACATGGAACTGGAGGGAATTGGACCTTTAGTTCATTCTTTACTATATGCTTTGATTTTTTCTTTTTTGTTCTGATCCTTTTAAACTGATGACTGCTGCTTTATATTTGGACCAACACAACATTCCTCTTTGTGCATTATAACAATTACTAATTTACTAAACCCCAGACAGCTAATTCTGTACTAATCAATGAGCAATGACAAAGATGTAAAGGAAAATACACCTCAGCAGAACTTGTAGTGCTAATGCGTGGGCTCCTATGTAGTCTGTAGGACAAAGAGAAATTATATTGCTATGGACAGTGATTTTAGACTGGGTGACTTTAACTCTGGTATCATGTCTGACAGTAGCTAGCAGTAGATTAGGGGAAGCTTCAGCAGATCTGTGTCAGCAGTGTAGATGTGGCAGTTTGCACAACTTTGAAGCAGCCTTCAGCATTCCAGTCCATAAAAACGAGAAACTTTTTAAAGCTCAAACATCAGATTTTTGCTGTTCCCTCAGAGAAAGGAGGCCAGGGACTGAGCAAGATAAGGCCAGCAGTGGTGGTGGCTTCACCTTGGCTACCCCAAGTGCAGCAGACAGTGCCGATGAGGGTAGTCAGGGCCAGCCCACAAACCAAATCTGTAGCAACAAGGTAGGTCCAAAGTCAAGTTTGGAAATTGAGTCGGGGTCAGGATCAGGTCTGGACACAGTGACCAGGATCACTGATTGCCAGGCAAGTCCATAGTGTTGAGACAGGCCTGCAGTTAAGCTGGGAAGTTGGCCAGGATCTGGATCAGTGGGGTGCATGGCTGTGGCACATCTCAGGCAAGGACCAGGGTTAGAGCCTCAGCTTTAAGACGGCCTTGAAGGAAAGAGGGTTGCCCTCGCTAAGGCCTCCCAGCAGAGCTGCTTGAGGGTGAGCCTCTGCTGAAGTTCCTTTAAATTTTCTTCATACCTTCCATCAACTGGCTGGCCTTGAGCAGCCAGCTAAGCTGCTAGCAGTGGGAGTGTGCTCTGGGTCCTGACGCTCTGGAGTCCTTTATTCCTATACATGTTTGCTTCCTCATTTAATCTTGCTAAATCTTTGGCCTCTAAAGTGAGCTGTGGTGTTGAGTTCCTTATTTTAATCACAGTCTGGTCAGGAATCTCATCCTTTGATAAGATTTCGCATTAGCCACTTCAAGGTGTCTGCCTTGTGCCTATTATACTTATTCAGTGAAATGTTCACAAGTATTTTGAATGATAAAAATGTGAATTTTATGTTTCCTTCTTTTAATCCTAGAGAGTTAACAGCGTCTTTATAACACAGGGTTTTCTCATGCTGACCAGGGTGTAATTCATCTATCCAGTCTTCTTCCTGACTATTTCTTATTAGTGTCTGACTGTTGTAGTCTTGCTCAGGAGCAAGTAAATTTCAGATATATTTTTACATTGTGTTTTTGGTTAAAAAGCTAATGGAAAACAGGATGTGTTTTGTTTCATTATTAACTTTTTTTTATTATGATTAAAATAGGCTGGGATCGGTAATCATGTCAGTCTCTGCTGTGGTAGTTGAAGAAAAGATTCAGTGTAGCTACAGTTGACCTTTTTTGCTACAAAAAGTAGTAGATTCCCAGGTTTTCCAGAAAAGGAGAACAATTGCTTCAACGGCTAAACAAAAGACAAAATACTACATAGATTTATTCAGAGGTAAGTTAAATGTTTTCTTAAATTCTTCCATTCAGATCTCCAGCACACACAAAAATATTTAATGGTAAGACCATTAGTGATGTTTATCAGTGAGGTAAGAAGTTGCAAAAAAGTGAAATCTACTGAAAGTAGTAGTGGCTTCCTGGTGACTTAATGGAATGGTTCAGCCACCTTTCCATCTGAACAGTGTTTGAAAACCCTAACTTTACTAAATTTTTAGCCTGTAAAGAACTCTCTCCTCATGATGAAAATGCAGTGTGGCTTTCTGAAACCCAGTATCCTGTCCAGTGTTGTTCCAAGTTGGCAAACTGCTTACTCTGCAGTTCTCCAATTGCACAGTTTTGTCACAATGTATTAGATTTTTAACTTGCTGACCTATAATTAAGAATGACATGATTACTAGAGGGTAATGGCCCCTCAATGGCAGTGTCACAATGCATCAGTTTAACCTATGGTTACATGCAAACTGATTTTTTGTGTAGTATTTAATGATTTATTGCTTGGAGAACTTGTTGAAAAAAAGAAAACAATAAGCAGGTTGTGAAACACGTATGGCTGTAGAGCCTACAGTTGTGAGAAGCCCCCTGCTTGGCCTGTCTGTAAAAACTAAATATTACCTCCAGAACCCAAGTTCTCAGCTGGGGATCTGGCAGCAGTTTTTTCATTAAGTGATCGAATCACCTCCTTTTTTTAAATTCTACTCCACTTAAAATCTGTCCTTTATCTTATAAATAAGTTTCGGACAGCATAACAGTAAAATAGGTGAAAGATCAGAACACTGTGTCCTGCAAATGTACATATTTATGACTCCAGAGCTTTGCTTGATGAACAAAAGGCTCAGTGGCCAGTGGAATGCAGCGAGTGGGGTTCCCTGCTGCTTTGTGGCAAAGCAGATGGGGCTGCAGTAACTTAATGCTCTTCTTTTGTTTCCAGAAGGATGCTGAAGTTGATGACTGGGGACAGACTGGCATTCCTGCAAGTAACCAGGATGGTGTATTTCAGCCTTTGGTGTCTTTGTCTGAAGCGTTCACCAGAGTCCATTCAGTTTGTGGTGGTGTTGTTGGCTCTGGGCAGGCAGCGTTTCCTACCCGATGGGCTGTCCAGAACACACGGAGAGCGGGCAGAGGAGCTGTGTAGCGCGGGGCCTTCAAGATGAGGAAGACGGCCTGCTGTACAGATGTTGGTGGGGTGTGCCAAGTGGTGGCTGTGGATCTGACCTGTACAGCAGCATTGGGGATGACAGTGGAAATCTTCACAGGAGCTGAGTGTAGGGTTATGGAGAAAGGGAAATTGTAGTGGAAGGCAACTGAAGAGGAAGAAGATGGCAGAGGATGCAGACGTGTGTGAAGTTTGAGAGGTGGCGGGAGCGATGAGCATGGGGTTGTAGTATTGTGCTCTTATGGTCTTCGGTTAGTTCAGCAGTACACTGCTGGGGATAGGGTGAAGGAGACCAAGATGCAGAGCTGCTGAGTTGTAGTGGATTTTGGAAACCTATCTGGTCTCTTCCACTAGAACCAGAATGTCCCACTGACCACAGCACTCTCTTCAGGCACAGTGGGATAAACTGTGGGATCCCACATCCAATTCTGTTTGAGGACAAAACCCAAGAGCATGAGGCTTTATTCTTCCCACCCCTCTTCCCTGCTTTATGTGGTTAAGAAACCTAAGCAGATAAGCCAGAAGAGAGTAACAGTACAGCCCATCCAGCTTCCTACACGAGGGAGGACAGAGGCTGAGCACGGCTTCCCTGATTCCTGAGACAGCCCCAGATACTCTGGTGACACACTGCCGGCGTTTCATGGTGCAGCTGCTTTCCCGAGTTGGCACTCCCCAAACAGTTCCTAATGCCCACCTGCACCACCTTGTCCAGGATTAGATCCTCTTGCTACAACTTGCTGTGCACACCAACTGTGCACCAAGTTTGTCACAGGGCTCTCTGATAATAAACAGCGACAAAGCACTAGTCTGCTAACAAGCTGCTAAACCTGTCCAGCAGCTTGAACCCAAAGGTCCTGGACGATGCATTTGTAAGCATGAGATTTTTTTCCCTTGCATTGCATTATAGGCTGTCTTATTGGTTATTAACCTTTGAGCAGATGTATCTCATGTAATTTTAAATGATTGCACTGTAATGAATAATTTAGCTCAGTGGCATGATGTGCTTTCAAACTTGTACATCTGGGGAAATGGCAAACCACACAGCCAACTTCATTCTCTTCTAGGCAGAATATCCTTCTAGGCTTTTGGCTCCCAAGTGACAGTGCAACCATGACACTGATTTCTTCAAAACTGTGAAAGACTGATGTGCTGCAATCAGTTTCTGTGCTTACATGCCTTGTAGATCAACTGGCAGGCTGACATGCCACGCTGACATTTTTAGCTGACCTTAACCTGCAGAACTGGTGGGTTTTGCTTTACCGTTGTTTCAGACTAAATCCTGGCATGTCTGTTTAGATCCTGTACTGTGTTACACCCAACTAATAAAGCAGACCATGAAGTCTGATATGGCCTCAGTATCAATTAAATAAAATTTATTTGGTCCTGGGCCAAAAAAAAAATTGGCATGATATATCTTTTCCAGATAGATGTGTCTGTGCTCTGTCATGGCAGGAGCAACTTTCAGCAATGACAGATGATTCCTGTCTTCATGTGCTTTACCCTAGCTGTCTGTGACTTACAAGCCTCTATCTGGTAGATTTTACTGACTAATTTTATGAACTTAAGAATGTGGACTCTGCCAGTAAATATGTTTTTAATGTTAGCCATTGATTAAGACGGAGAGGAGGAAATTGTTTCTCTCAGGGGAGGTGCTGCCACAGATTTATGTGCTCCCTGTGAAAGCTCAGTCCTCACTGGGTGTTCCCTGGAATTCAAACTTCGCAAGTACAAATTGGCAGTACTCATATTTGATCGTGTCTTAGTTTGTCTGTTAGATTAGCTGCCTGTGAGAAAAGACATTAGGGTCTGAAAACCTCTGTAAATTATACTTTGGTTCTGATACAGTATTTTATTACTAGTGGAGCAAGAAAATTTAGTTTCATTTTTGTTCTCCAGTGCTGTGATAAATTTATGTTCCTGCAATTACACAATTTTAATTTTTTTTGTTTTCAGCTAGATTTTTACTTGAATGAAGAATCACAAAGGGAGCATGAGCATGTTCTTATATAAAAATCTCCTTAAGACATGGTTTTAATGAGCAACAAATGTGCAACAGTTAAGAAACACACAATAAGAGATTGTTCACAGATTTTTATCAAGAATAATGTTTTCTCCTAAAGCCTCAGCTCTGATACATATGACCCCCAAGAACCTTGCCTCCAAAAGGCAAATAAAAAGACCACTACACGTGATTTTTTTTTTTCCCAAATTTATGCTTATTTAAATTCTTACAGAAATATAGGTTGGAAGGAACCTCTGGAGTGTGTGTTTGCCTCATATGCCATGTACTCTAGCCTTCTGTAGTGGTCTTCAGTGGAGTTGCTCCAGTTTGTGAATATTTATCTTACCCTGAGGGCCCCAGTGACAGATGTACTTCAGACATGGTCTTGAGTAGATGGATGAGTCCTGAGTAGATGGATGTAATTGTCTTGGTACGTGACCAGGGCTTTGCCTTTAATGCTTGGGGTGGGCAATAGTGAATGCAGTTCTGAAGAAGAACTGTCTATAGAGAGTATGGTTTCTTACACTAACCTTACCTTTGGAGTGGGGGTTGTTGGTGGTTTTTATCCTGGTCGTTCTGCAAGCATGTTACTCTTCATGGCTCTTTTGCATTTGTGTTGTGTAGGAGCCCTATTCCAGCACACAAAATAGGACCAACAAATTGGTCCTGTTTTCAATTCTTAGAGCTAACATGGAGGGGCTGCAACGCTACCCCTCTCTGCTGAAAACCCTGAGACAGACCAAAGTCCTGGAAATTACAAGAGCTGTGTTTGTTCTCCAAATGTGAGGGGAATTAATCCACCAAACTGCAACTTCAGAAGGACTGGCGTGAACATGGGAGGCTTATTGCTGTCAAAATGCAGATGAAAGACTTTTGGATACAGAAGGGCAGAAGCACTTGGAGGGATCTTCACTGGGAAGGGTAGTGTAAGGCAGGTGAAGAAACGTCTCATCTAAAGTTCTGCTGGGGCCTAGGTGTTTAGGGTCAAGCTAAAGAGCTGGGTATGCACCAGCAGAAATTTGGACCTTGCAGTGACCAAGCGTACAGAAGGGGATGTGAGGGTCTCAGTGCCACATCCGTGATGAGTAAGACCCCTTCTGGGTCTGCTCTTCATTCCTCTCATGTGATTCACTAAGCAATGATGGCTACCGGTGTCATTCAGTGTCAAGGGATGTTCTGTGCCAAATTAATGTCTACTTATAAATATTTGGTACAAAGTGGTATCAGCAGCTTCAAACTCACTAGTGGGACGTGAAAATCTCCAAACTTCAGGTTGTTAAAAGCGAGATTATTAGCATAGGAATCAGGTCAGCAGCTCTGCTACCTGGCAGGCTGCAGTCTTAAACCGTGAAGTTCAAGAGCACAGCCCTCAGACTTTTCTGTGAAGAAGTTTGTGCTGCAAATGGGGGGAGGCTAAGCATTTTCTCAAAAGATCAGGACAAGAAGGACCTTCATCTAACTGGTTTATATTATGTTGAAGTAAAGCCAGGACTGATGCTGTCACAGGAAAGGGAGCTTTGTGAAACATATCTAAGTTAAAGATTCTGCCACTGCAATTGCTAACAAGGCAGAATGCAAACAAAATAATGATTCTAATGTAGCAATTTGAAATATAATAATGGGTTTGGTGAGTGTGGAACTAGTCATGTATCACAGAAGGCTATGTTGGAGATGAGATACCTTATTTTCTTTATCTGTCTCTGTTTCAGATTCTGCATTTGTTCCACTCTGAGTTGCCACTGGTCTCATAAGCTCCTGAGGTGTGTTTAAAGGCAGTCCGTTCAGCCATAAGATAGCAAAACATTCAGCAGCAAAATACAGCTGAGTGCCATAAGCCTTCAGGCAAGTCACAAAATATAATCCTTGATGTCAAGGTATATCATCAAGTTGCATACCACAAACAAAGTTTTAAACCTGAAGTACTTTATTAGTGTTATTAGCTAAATAGCCACCTAACTACACAGTTTATCATCCTTGAGTTAGCCAGTGTTGTATGTGGATCAGGTATCATTTTCTTAATGCATAATTGCCCAAGATCACTTAAGTTACCGTAATTTCTGATTCAGCACTTCACGGGGCAATGTAAATTACTAATTCCAAAGAGAGAGGCTTCAAGTGCAGTTTCCTTAGATGCTTGTCCATTTTCATGGTTTGAGAGGCTTCCCAGAGTTGTGCAAGAGAACAATCTTTTGTTCTTTGTATCTTGGATCAGTGTGCTGCCTGGAGATCCAAGATGCATCCAGCTGCAGCTGCCTCAAATGGAAAATAGTTTGGGCATCAGAGAAGGTTTGGGGTTTTTTTAAGGCTGCTTGTAATTGTCTGGATCCCACAGCCCTGTTACTTTGCTGTGCAGTCCCCTTACAGCAACCCAAATGGCTGCAATTCTAGAGTTTTATGTATTAAAAAAAAAAAAGTAAAATGAAGGTAATTCTGTAGAACATGCGAGTTGCTTTGAGTTAATCTGACTGTCAGGCAGCTGTTGAATGGCTTAGAGTACGCTAGCAGTTACAAGCCCCAGGTCTGTAGGAGAAAGACTACATGTAACCTGACTGACATCAGTGAAGTCTGCTTGTGGTGGGCGCACTGATTTGTAGTACACTTACAAAAGAGGGGTGTGATTTGTGTGCGTAAGTGCAGGTATCACTCTGAGGAAAAGCTGAAAGACAGAACTCGCTTAAATTACAGCTAAACAGTCCTGAAGTCATGAGTTTCATCACTGGCTTGGTTTCCTTTGTAAACAGCATAGGTAGCTCTATACACCTCTCTGTCTATCACTAGAGCTGATCAAAAGATCCCAAATGAATTCTTTTTTTTATTCAGTTTTAAATCACTCCATCCTCCATTGTGACACTGGTAAGTAAGGGGGTTTTGTTGTTTTTCTGCCATGAAACCATGCTTTCAGAGATTTGCCATGCAAACAGTAAAACTGAGTTTGAGTCACGTTTTCTAGTCGTTTTACTGCAAATTTCTGCATAGATGAGCTTTAATACTCCTTTTCTATTGCTCCTTCCTCTTTTGCCTTGCAGACATTGTTTTTGCTCTTGCTAAATGAAGACTTTGAAGTGTATTCATTCAGCAAGTGAAGAGTTAATGTGCCCTGGTTTTCTTGCTAATGAATGACTGAAGCCCCCTGGTGCCTTATTTATTAGTAGAGCTGGGAACAGAGTGAAGCATTGCAGTAACTGAGTTTTCTGTTTGCTCTTATGTTTAATTATACGGGTAAAAGAGGAGTAAAGGCAGAGGAGAAAATGGTCTTTCCCAGTACACGTTCGTGTCTGCATCCCACATTTCTTTAGTGCTCTCATACACTTTCTTTCTCTTGCAGTTTTCCTCATAACAGTATGGCTCTACAGTAGCTCAAAATGAGAGGTAGAAGACCACATACCAAGCTCCACAACACACAGGAAGGGTTTAATTTTTCTCAGACTGGCTTTTATAATCTTTGTTGCTTGCTCGGTTGGACAGTGGTGAGGGAGTTTTCTCTCTGGACTCCCCGTTTCATTTCTTCTTTCCGTTTCCCCCCTACTTTTAGAAAAGCCATTTTGCTTGACTTCAACCCTGGCTCACGTTTGGTTGCTTGCAGTTAGGTGCTCTGTAGTTCATTGCTTCTGTTTATGCAAGAATCCACATCAAAGACTTCCTTCCCCGTTTAAAAGACCATACAGAGATCAAAAGTAAGACTTGAAAAGCCAAATCTCCCTGGGAAACAGCGTACCCAAAATACCAGCAAAAGCTGGAAGAGCGAGCATTCAGCAATGGAGCTGAATTCAGCTCATGTAACTGGACACCATCTAGTGGCAGAGGGTCAGAAATTATCGGATTACAATTACGTGTTGATCTGTTCTGTGGAATTTATTCAGGTGCTTCCTGTGGGCAAGATATTGAATCTTCTGCTGAAGATCTTCCTGTCATCACAGACCAAAAATTTGTTTGTTGCAGTGATTCACAAAAGTCAGCTTCTTCTCCAATCATCTATTAATAGTCTGCAACCATCATCTGTGTATTTATCATCTGAAATTATTTTCCAATGAGTATGATCAGTCAGTATCTTGTTTAGGAGTATTCTTATGTATAGAATTTAGTAAAGCATTTCAGCTGTTCTGAGGTGATTGGAGAGTGCAGTGACTAAAAATGCAAAAGACAACTCAGTGTTTGGTCTGGATGTTGTTTATACAAACAATCATTCATTAAGGCTTTAGTGCTGTTTGCCCATTTTTTGTAAATAAGGTATTAGTTGTTTATTTTTCACTTGCTTGTGCACTGCAAACAGGATGTTGAGTAACTAATTTTGTGCTGACTAGCACAGCATGATGGATGAGTTGCGGAGGCTCTCAGCTCATAATATGGATTCCTTGTGTTGCACTCTTCTTAGCAGAATAAAGCCAAATTTAAAAATAAAGAACAAATCTCATCCTTAATCAGAGTTGTTAATATATTGTTAGTAGGTACTAAAACTGAGAACAGTACTAGGCACTTTCTTTTCCTGAAGTCTGCAAGGCCGGTCAGTCAGGAATGGGTTAAAAGAAGGTAAAACTGAAGAATAGTAAATTTGAAATTCATCCCTTTCTTCTCTAAAATGCATATTTCTTCCAAGCAGAGGAAACTGATAGAGAGTTTCTATCTTGCTCACTGGAGCTGTTTCCTAATGCTAATGGGTGCCACCCATTAGCAATGTATTTCTATTCTTTTACTTCATTTTATGACAACCATTCACTCTTCAATGGCTAAGTGAAAGA
The DNA here is from genome assembly GCF_030867145.1 of Opisthocomus hoazin. Lineage (NCBI taxonomy): Eukaryota > Metazoa > Chordata > Aves > Opisthocomiformes > Opisthocomidae > Opisthocomus > Opisthocomus hoazin. The sequence goes on along the minus strand of NC_134415.1, from coordinate 8,644,124 downwards.
CAAGGTCACTGTTTTGAAGCCCAAAGGTCTTAAATTGGCATCTGATATCAGAGCTGCTGAGAACAGAAAAGAACTGTCCCAAAGAACAGACCAGCTGTTACTTTACAGCATCCAAATAGGAAAGTGGAGATCAGCAACTGTGAACTCCAGCCCAAACTCCAAGATTGGAGAGGCGCTGAAATTTGAAACTTCACAGCTGGGTCTCTTTCTCTTTTATGAAAAGACTTATATATTTTACCAGAGCTTCAGGCTATGCACAGCAAACTTGAGACATGAACCTCTGCCTTGAAGTAAATATATTAAAGCGGGCAGGTTGTACACATAAAAGCAGAAGAAATGAGAGGTCTTGCACCAACAGTCATATACGAGAAAACCTGGTAGATCCAGTCCTGCTTTATCCAGTGTCTCTAAGGAACCACGTGAAAAGTTGAGATCCATGTAACTGCCGGAGTAAATTTAAAAGCTTTATTTAGTGTAGCTCAAGTACATCTTTACTAAGAAAACTCTTAAAACGTAGCCTCTACATTCCTTGGTACTCAAATGGGTTCTCTTAAATCCTGCTATGAATCGATCCCATTACCACTAGGAAAAAATATCTGAAGCATCAGTCAGCACAGAGCCCAGTGTTGATACCTTGCTCCCTTCCTTTTTTCCCAAGAGGCACCCATGAAAGCCCATCCTTAGGCAGCCCTTGTGGGACCACCCAGCAGCTACTTCAATGCTGCACCCAGACTTGCTTCCAGCACTTTGAATTACCTTTTCTACCTTCTTAGGAAATGAGCATCAACACACTGTTGGCCTTACACAGCCCCAAGAGCTGCAGGTTTTCAACCACACAGCAACCATCAGCGCTCTCTCCTTGACCCAACACCAGGCAGCTTGCCCCAGGCCCCTCCACCCTTCGCAATCTCACTGGCAGCTGCCTGGTTTTGTGCAGCTCCAGCATGTTGTCTTCAATGCTGCTTTTGGCTGAGGAACTCCATGAACAGATTGATCTGATACAGAAATGAAATTGATGACATCCTCGTTGTTTGAAAGAAGTCACATTAGTGGGAAGCTGTGATTTATTAGAGCAAACAGCTGGGGGGAAGTAGTTTTAAGGCACAGGTGTGAAACAGAAGCAACAGACTTCAAGTACTATGGATTAGAAGCAGCTGCTCTGAATTTAAAAGAGTATTTGGCACCTACTCAGCAGAGGTTGTTAGAGACGAGAAAGGTGAGAGGTTTGGTGGTTGGTGCCTGTTTGAGTGAGAGGTCAGGGGGTCATTGAGCTGGTTAAAGTTTTGTAGCATTTGCTGGAGGTTGGCACAGGGGCCGGTCTGATCTCTCTGCTTTGCTCTGCAGTCTTCTGTGGGTGCATGTTCTGCTTGAGTAGTGTGCAGAACTGCAAGCCATGCATGGTAGAACTTTTACAGGCCTAAGAATAAACAATTGGCAGTTTCAGAAATATTAGGTGTCTCAGTTCTTGTCTAAGTCAAGTGTGGAAGAGACCATTGAGCATCCCACATTCAAAGTCTGAATGCAAGGCTTTGTGTTCAAGCCTTTTCTGTTGACAGTTCTGTGACAGAAAGATGATATGACTTGCTCAGTTCTTTTGCTTTAAAATTGGGCTGATAACAGATTCTCACTTCGTGGTTTTGCTGTCAGGATCAACTTTAGACCATGAGTATGAGAAGGTTTACAGAATTGCCATTTGACAGAAGCAGGGCAGATGCAGCTTTGGTCTAACGTGTGGAGGTGGATGAGGAGGAAGGCTGCATAGCTTTGACCGTGTTTGCTGCTCCACTGACAGTGACAGTAGTGGGCCACAGCTCAGCTGCCTGCTCAGTAAGTCTGTTCCTCGCTTACACCACACTGCAAGACCTTTACTCCTGTGCTGAGCTGTTCACTGGCATATTGTCGTTGGGGGTAAGGCCAGATTCATGGAGATGAAGGAGGGGCAGATGATGAAAATTTTGGGCCCCTTCTGCATTTTGATACAAGTGCAACTCTTCACAACCCTTCTTTAAAGTAAAGATTAGAAAAATGCTTTGCCTACACGTCTTTGCTGCCTATAAAAAAGGTTATCAAACTTACGGCAACGAGGAGGTTTTTCTGATGTGATTTGGTTTAAATTCCAGCCCGTGTGTGTATGCATGTGAGAGAAAACAAATACATCAGAAAAACGGCAGCCCCATCCGTGGAGACTTACAGGCTGAAACAGGATGGGTGACAGGTAGGTGAGCTCAAAGAGCGGGCTGGATCTGGGGCAAATGAACAGAAACAGCCAGGCAAAAATTATGTGCATAGGCCTCACATCTATTACTGGGTTGCAGTTACCAGGATGTGTTAAGGAAGGGCACACTTCTGAAGAGGAACTCAGTAGTACATCAGTGATGGGTTTAGTGACTCGCAAGAGGAAGGTTTTTCTGGGGTAGCATGGGAGACAATGTGAAAATGCAGGAATACAAGTAGAAAAGTAGGCTTTTGCTAGGGTAGAACTAGACTGTGAAAGTTTTTGAAGAAAGAATGAGAAATTGGTACCAGAGGCAACAGAAAAGGGTTAAAGTCAAGGATGATAAGAGGAAGAATCAAGAAGGCTACCCAGGACAGTTTGGACGACCCAGAGGAAGAGTCATCTGGATCAGCAAGGAGTAGATGAGTTGCCAAAACAGGGGGTTAACTGATTTGGATGACAAGTTTCACAGAGCTAATTATGAACCTCAGTGGTGATATGGCTGGCTAGAAGGGGTGTTTGACTGGACAGAAAAAAGGGACGGTGTCAGAAGGGAGGCTGGTGGTTGTGCTCCGACCCTGTAGGGTTCAGCAGAAGGACTTAACAACACTGTCTGTAACTGATGTTTTGCTTTTCAGGTGAAGGTCTGCAGAAGTGGTTTTTGTAGTAGGCAAGGCTAAGCATTGTGAGGTTGCCTGAACAACAGTAAAAATCACATAAACATCACTAAAGGAAGTTAATGGAAGAGTCGTACAAGAGAGGAACAGAAGGATTAAAAGATAACATCCACAGTGGCCATGGGACAAAAACAGAAGTAACAGGTTCAGTCTAGAATTTTAAGTAATTTGTTTGACGTAATCCAGTATAAGTGACAGAGAAAGCTGTCTGCTAAGGTGTTTAGAATGCATTGTAATTAAGGTCAGTACAGCATCTCAGATGTGAAGTGCTGTTTCTTTTCTCCCCCACTCCTATACAAACAATCTCTGGCAATTTGAAAAGAATTCACCTTTGTAAAGGGTTCCACAAGTGGAAACCTTCCTACACGGTGTATGCAGAAGCCAGTCCGTCAGTTTTAGAAATACTTTAAAGAACTGCTAAACAATAATTGTCCCATACTTCATTACAATCCCCAAGTGGTGGGCTGTGATCCTTGGGTGAAGAAAAATTGCCAAGCTGCAAAATCAGCTGAAACAAAATGTCAAGATCTTTTGCAAAGAATTCTCTACTCCCCTTCCAAGGAATGTTGAGGTTAGAGCTCTGCACCATTGCATGTTTTCACCACATATTTTAGCTGGTAGGAGAGTCAACACTCCTTTTGCATTTTCAGTTTTAAAATCTGCTAATTAGCAAACAAAAAGCAAAGAGGGCGAATTTTAGTCAGAGAGGAAACATTTAAGGCCGGTACTCTCATACCTCATCTCAGTAGCAAATGTGAGTGCTCTGCAACTGTGTATTCACGCTGGTAAATCAGCGGAGCAGAATCTGATCTCATGTTTGACCTACTGTGACATTTGTTTTTTGTGGGATATTCTTCATTTCTGTATTTTTGGGCGGGCATTTTCGTGCCCCCCCTGTGCTCTGGTTGCTCAAGGCCTGCATAACATCAGGGTAAGGCACAGCATTCTCAAATCTTGAAAAATATGTAATGACTAAAATGTTACAGTGTCTTTAGCTGAATAGCCACACATTCTGGAGCAAGGCCTGAAAAGAAGAGTAGAGCTAGAACTACTTTTGAGAGTACCGTGTTAGGCAAGTAGCACTTCTTCAGCTGAAGGTGTTTCTTAGTGTCTGCTGTTGTCTTCTGAAGCTGGATGGCGTTGCTTTCGCAGCCAGCGGCTGAAGGGTCCTGTTCCTGAGGGCAGGCACAGGGACTCTGCCAGGGAAGCTGGCAGCCACAACTGGAGTTTGCCCAAAAGAACCAGAATCACTTTGAAAAGTTGGATCCGTCTTGCAGATCAGCAGCCTGGCTGCCTACTTCACCCTGGGAAGGGAGGGCCGGGCTCCAGGCAGCACCGGTTTCTATTTAGGCAGTACTCAAACACCATTGCTCGAACACAGGTTTAGCCCTGTCTACTGCAGGTGTGTAACAGAAAGACTGATGGTTCGGGCAGAGCTCTCTGCGGCGTGGACAGCCAATTTGCAAAAAAAAGTGGTGGTGAGAATCGATGCTGCTGTTCATGGTGACCTGGCGAAAGAGCAGTGCCAGCAAGAAAGCAGCAGCCCAAAGGTGCTGCGTGAGCAATGCCCGAGCACAGCTTGAGCAATGATATTTCTCAGGACTTCACCTTGAATCCGTAAAATAAAGTTCAGGAGTCTGGGAACCTGGCATGGTGTAGGGAATTTTCCCATGAAGTCTGGGTGGGAGCGGTACTCACCACCAGGTGACAGTGTATCAACACAGCATCTCTCTTTTCACCCCTCCCCAGCTGTAAGCTTGTCAAACCTGAAGCAGGGGCGTTCAGGATGGGCTTGAGTCAGGGAGAAGCTGGGTAGGGTTTGGACCTGCAGAACTTCTGCTGCAGTGCCTAGACTACAAAGGAATGTAATTTAGCAAATTCCCTGCAAAACCCGTGGTGACCGGGGATTTGAAGGGTAACACCAGGAAATGCAGCAGGTTCATAAAGTAAAATTTTAGTAGAAAAAGGAACAGCAAAGATGAGTGGCCATCTTGGGGAGTGGAACCACTTTCCTCTTGTTAAAAGAGCAGCACAAAGAGATGAGTCGTAATCTGGCCAAACATGGCGAGGCGTCCCGCTCAGAGTGGCACTGTGCCAGACAGACTTCCTGACTTACTAGAAAACAGCTGTTCTAAGGAAGATGCTATCATTTTACTGAATTATCTTAGAGCTCTTAGCTGCTGTCGCGCTACTGAGATGATTCTGCATTAAGGCATCTAGGCCCTACGCAATCTTTAGTTTATGGGTCCCTTGGCAGTACTATGCTTCACAGCAAATGTCCCAAAAAGCTGCACTGAAATGGAGTTAAGTTCATTTCTATCAGTAATATATATCGCAGCAATTGCTGTCATTTTGCTTGAACAAAGGCATTACGAATGCCAGCATGAAGGTTGAATTGGAAAGACTCAAACAGTGCAGGCAGAGGGAAGCTCAGGCCTGTGAAACAACCTAAGTTCTGCTCTGTACTGGCAAAGTCAGCGGTAATATTTGGTCTAGTCAGTGATCTTCTCATTGAAGAGTTCCCCATGGAAACAAAGTTCCAACAAAGCAAGCTGTTGTGAAAATGTTCATTCCAGTAAAACACGCAACAAACCCCAACAGGTTGCTTTTTCTTCCAGCACGTTTTTGGGCCTGTCAGACCGTCTGCCTCCAGGCCGCTGGGACCAGCTGTCACGCCGGGCAGTCAGTGTCCTGGGTCACCAACATGTCCCACAGTCTTGGTCAAGCAGGGACTACCTGGCTGCTGGCCGCCCCAGAGCACAGCGGAGCAGTCGGAACGGATTGTGGGAGAAGGTACAGATCTGCGACTCGTCTGACACTGAATCTTTGCGAAAGGTAGTTTTCACACACTAAACCTCTGATCTCCAATTGTTTGCTCCAGTTCTGAAAAAAAACCCCTAAAATCAACGCTGAGGATAGCTGGCCTAGCTGTTTTTCCACTCTGGCGTTTCAGGGACAGGTTCAAAATTCCAAGCGTAGTACACTTTCCCTGATTTAACAGCTCTTCCATATGGAGCAGTTCTGGGCATTATGGCATGCTTTATTAATTCATGAATAAATTTACCGCTTTGTAGAAAAGGTTTTAAATGTTTTGTATTAAAGCCACGAAATAATGAGGCTAGTTACTAGCATCTTGCAAAATAATAATGGAAGGACAAACTACAATAATAAGGTCATCTAAGTATCTGAAAATAAGGGATGATACAAATGGGGAAAATCTGAGCTAATTCTGTCTCAACATGCCATTCAATTTTCTCATGTATGCAAAAGGCCAGTTTATATATAGCACTTTGAAATAGCAATATTTTTAAGCCAAGACCTGAATGAAGGATACATTTCTAGGTGCATATAGTTTAGTGGACTCAATATACTGTTTAGCAAGTATTCACAGCAGGAGAAACTACTGCCTTATTTGTCTGGGAGCTTTGCGCTTGTAGGGATCTCCTAAAAGAGGGTGTCCAGTAATCTGCTGTTGTAGGCAGCCTTGTCTCATTATCCCTTCATCAGATTTATGAAGCTTCATCTTAAAACTGATTAGGCCTCTTGCAGGCACTGTTCCTGCCCGGAAGCCTGTTCCAGAGTATTACTTTGCTGACGGGTAGAAATAATCATCTAAATTTTTATGTGGCTGGTTCACAGCCATGTCTTCTTGTGCCAACAGAATCCCATTGCTTAAACTGCACTTTCCCTTTCTCTGTGTTTCCTTCCAATGTTTTGCCAGAAAGCAGTCATATGCCCTCCCAGACTTTGTTAGTCGGAACAAGCTTATCTGTTCTAGTCTCCTCTTATAGGATAGTTTTAGATTCCCAACATCTCTCTCTGCAGCCCTTCCAATACAAATACATTTTTGCCTAACATGAGGAAGCCATGATGCTGTGCTTTGTTCTGGAAAAGCCTCATCCAGGCAACACCTCACACCATGGCATTCGTGCACAGGGGTTTCCTGTGAGACTGCTGCAGTGCAGGCAAGCTTTTGGCAAATAGTCCCGTCATCCATCATGCCAGGCCCAGCCAGCCGAGTGTCCTACATCATTACATCCCTTCCAATGAGGAAACCAGCTGGAGGCAAAAAAAAAACCCCTAAAATTAAAAGAACTGGGGCTAAGGGGGAAACTTGTCTCCAGCCATCTTCCCTTAGACAGGCCATGTCAGACAATCCTTCAGGCAGTGTGAGTATAGACTGTAATTTCTGAATTGGTCAAGCCATAATAAGAGGGTGTTTTTTCCTTTATTGAATGTTTCCATATCCCTGTTCTATAAATACAGTCACAAAACACTAGGTGCGGCCAGTGCTATACGTTTGATAGGACTTGGAGTTCTTCCCGTTCGGCCAGATACTGTTGGATGCCAATGCTTTCCCAGGTAATTTTAAGGTATGTGGATTGGGTAAGCAGTAACAAATATAAAAAAGGGACTCAGATCCCTGCTACCCAGTGCAGAATGAAACTTTTCTTCTGGAATCTTTTTAAATTAGGACATTTTAGACCTATTGCTGGTATTTAAGGGAGAAAGCCAGATTGGAATTGCACTCAAGCCTGCTCTAATCAGTGAGTTTCCTAGATCTGGGAAAATGCTTTTCTGTATTTGCCAGATTCTTAGTCTGTGACAAAATGGAAGTAGAGTGGAACTCTCACCCGTGAAGTGTTTGGAAGGACACTGTAGGTTCCTGTGTTAGAGATGCTCTAAGGGTATAGACAGCTACTGCTTTTCAACTTAATTCTCGTTTTGCCTATTCCAGTTAATATCTATTGATTTCTTTGGAGTAATTTCTCATTTACACTAGTACACGGTCAAAATATAGGGATATAGGAAAGACTCCAAAGAACGTTTGGACAAAATAAAAAGCAAATAGTGTGTTTTGTTCAGTTCAGTGTTTTTTTCAAGCTAATGTGACTCAATCAAAAGTGACCATCAGTAGAAGGTGGTATCTGCAGCCATCCTAGTCCTTGACTGTATTTTCTGTTCCATTTATGTGCTAAGTTCCATGTTTGCTGCATTTCTTTCTTGAATTGATTTGCTACTGTATAAAAGTCAATGAAGTGTTAAAAAGATCAAACTGTCCAAATGCTGAAGCTCGTGACAACTAAATAGATCAGCTTGAGGTTTGTTTTTTTCTAAATAGGTGTTGAGCCAGTCGATCTGTTCTGTTGCTTTGCTCTGCTGAGTGAAGACTGCTTTGCATGTGTGAGGCCACACTGCCTAAAACACAAGCTGTGCAGGGGACAGGTATGTAGCTGCATCTTCCTCTGACACGTTTTGAGGAAAGTGTATAAAAGGAGGGTCTGCACAAAACAACTGACAGGCTCGGAGAAACATTGTCAGCCTGGGAACAATCACATGATCCCTATTCCCTTTTAAATTTTTTGTTTAATATTTATTAATAATTGTTATTATTAGTTATCCCCCATTGTCTGATACAAGATTATGAAGATGAGTGTAACTATTTATCCCAACCCTATTTTTCAGTAGACTGTACCTAGCGAGAGGTGTGATTACCTCAGTATATTGCTGCCCGTATGGAGACAAGCAGTTTCATACAACACCTTCTCACTTACCCACCCAAGCGAAGTCCCTCAGGAGAAGGGATTTCTTGAGTACAAGGCACATAGATAACCACTAATCCAGAAAAATTCTGCTGCCAATCCCACAATTTTGTTTCTGGATTAGGTGTTCTGCTTGAGATTTTCCCCTCATTTTCTATCTCCATGGTTTCTGAAGTCCTTTTCCTTTTGCCTGCCTCTAGCCTCTCAGTCTGTCTCCTGGAATGAGAAAGTAAGAATAAACCTTGTGTCTATTCTATGTCTCTGCTTCACAGGAGCAGAAAGCACTAAACACGAGAAGAGTTGGTGCCCTTCACTGCAGTTCCTTGAGGAAAGAGCTAAATGCTCTTAATTGTCATAGAGCCTCTACCATTGCTAATGGTGGGACAGGGATCTCAGTTGCCATATAAGGCTCATATTCAGTACTTGATCAATAAAAGGATTTGGTTGCTCAAAGATCTTGATTAAACCACAAGCAGACTCATGCTTTAAAGGTGCATAAGTATATAATAAAAATAGAAGTAAGGTTTTGCAGACAGGACAGGTTGTAGTCATAAACTTATTTTCTAGCCATGTTCAATTTTAGGCCAATAGACTTTTTAATCTATGGACTGCAAGATATAAGCATTATCCTTCATAAAACCTTCTTTCTGTTCTGCTGCCTTTATACAATCATATTTTATATTTCTCATCTGACTGAGTTCCTCTGAACAGTTAGCACTGGTGGAGTGTTTTGTTTTATGCAAGTCCAGGAGTGAAATCAGGCACTTAGGAGCCTTTTGGTTCTCTCTTCTTCTTGTCCGTGAAGTGAGAGAAGAGGTCCTAACTACTGCGTGTTCCTACGGGCGACTGGACATTAAATTAGCATGCTTCTTAAAATACATGTTTTACCTGAAAATAACTTTGAAACTGAAGGTGTTGTCAGGACTTGCTCTTCACTTTTTTACTTTCAGAATCTGTGGAAAATACTATACCACGTCATTTAGGTGGACTGTTGTTCTGTTTCCTGAACTGGAGATAATGAAACGGTGGCAGGTGTTTATAAAACCTCTTCTGCAAGTTTGTTATGATATATGCAACAATTAGCTCCCCTGGGGACATACTTCCCAGCAGCCTGCACAAGTGACTCATGCTGACTGCAGTGGGAGCTCCATGCAGGGAACTGGGTCCCTCTATATAATCATGGAAAAGAAAAGTGCTGTCATTTTTATTTAAGGAGGCAACTTGAATCTGTAGATATAGCTGGCTATTTTTATGTCATCCTCCCATTTTATTTGCTGCCACTGAATTCTGCCTACTCTTCATGTTCCTTGAGAGATTCTTTCCTCCTACCTCTCCCATGGTGTTTGATTTCCTCAGGCATCAGGGCCCACGATTTTCCTTTTAGGTGCATCATCCCCCTGGTGGTAGTATCACCCCAGAGATACAAAAACAGAACTGGTTCCTCTGGCTCTGAGGGAGTCCTCTTGTCTCCTAAAGTCATCTCAATAAAAGGTATCAGTTCAGAGTTTTTTCCCCCTCTTGCCTACTCCTGCTATACATCACTGCAGCTGCGATAGTTTCAGCAGATCATACACGCCAGTGTACATTGGTGTGAGAGAGCTGGCTGCTGCTTTGTGTCTTGTTTAAGCCTTGCACAGTGCAGTTTGTGAGCCTGACATATTGTGCATTGTATAAGCTACAGATGAGTCACAGAGTCAAAGATTCATGGGAATCTTTCCAGTAACTGCAATGGGCTTCGACTCAAGCCTCCAGCGCCTTTGACTGAGACAGATGGTGTGTCTGCAGGAAAGCAGGCAGCGGGAGGGACACCATTTGCGGCTGCATGATGTCATTGGTGCTGATTTACGCCAGTTGTTAGTGAAACAATACTTCACACGCCTGCAAAGCAGCCTTTCTTGAGAGTTGCCATACCAAGTGGAGTCCTGTTGCCCCTTCATTCAATCATTCCCTCCCTGACAGCGGGGGCCGTAAGTGGAGAAGCAGCAACAGGTACATGCGGGGTAACCCATTTCTGTTATAATCTTCTCTCTTAAGCATTGGGAACGGGGATTGATTTAGTCCCTAAAGCATGGGGCTTTTTGACCTTTTCACATTTTACCATTTATTATTTAAAAATTCAGCTTGGAGGGGGTAAAGCGGTTTACTAGAAATTGGCTACCTGTCACCTCTGCAGGGACAAATGGAAATACTAACATCGACTTCAAAGGTCGTACAGTAAAAGTCTGTTTACCAACAACACAACATTTCTGAAGTCATCCTGCAGAAGCAGGCAGCAGCCTAAATTGTCTACTTTAGGTCACTGGAAAACCTTTAACAGTTGTGGAAATATGACCAGGTATTTCCTGTCTGTGTAGAAGCGAAAAGATTTCTGTTATTAAGGTCTCGCCCTACGAGCTGTCAGAAGGTAAATCCCACAGCAATCTCTTTGGAACCTCTGAAGCATGGAGGTAGGTTAGATCCTATAAAGACTTGTATCTTTAGGCAGTCTGCAGATAGTGATTGTCTTTGAAGAGACTTCCCACGATCACTTCCCTTTTGCTGTCTTATTCTAATAGTTTACTTCTGGTAAAATTCTGGAAAGGGTGATAAATTTCAGCACTACTTCATCTGGATAGTTGAGAGTTCCCCCCTTGCTCTGGTTTTGTTGCTGGTCAGTTGTTTGGAGCTACTGAACCCCTGGCCAAAGTCATAGCAAATTATCAGGAAGAAAAACTCCGAACTTCTTTATTCCTACCACCTGGCAAGGATCAGAAAGTTTTTCTGTTCTGTCTTCAAAAGTGTGGTGTTCCAGATAAATTATTGAGCTTGTGATTTTCAGTGAGAATGAAACTGGGGAACTTTCAATCCAAAAAATACGAGCAGCTCTTGATCAAGATATGGAAGACAAGAGTGAAAATGTCACAGAATCACAGAACCACAGAATGGTCAGGGTTGGAAGGGACCTCTGTCAGTCATCTAGTCCAACCCCCTGCTGAAGCAGGGTCACCCAGAGCAGGCTGCACAGGAACGCGTCCAGGCGGGTCTTGAATATCTCCAGAGAAGCAGACTCCACAGCCCCTCTGGGAAGCCTGGGCCAGGGCTCCGTCATCCTCAGAGGGAAGAAGTTCTTCCTCATGTTCAGACAGAACTTTCTATGCTCCAGTTTGTGCCCATTGCCCCTTGTCCTGTCGCTGGGCACCACTGAAAAGAGTCTGGCCCCATCCTCCTGACACCCACCCTGCAGATATTTATAAACATTTATTAGGTCCCCTTGCAGCCTTCTCTTCTTCAGGCTGAGCAAGCCCAGCTCCCTCAGCCTCTCCTTGTAGGAGAGATGCTCCGGTCCCCTCACCATCCTTGTAGCCCTCCACTGGACTCTCTCCAGTAGCTCCTCATCTTTCTTGACCTGGGGAGCCCAGAACTGGACAGAGTACTCCAGATGGGGCCTCACTAGGGCAGTGCAGAGGGGAAGGAGAACCTCCCTCGACCTGCTGGCCACACTCCTCCTAATGCATCCCATGATCCCATTGGCTTTCTTGGCAGCCAGGGCACACTGCTGGCTCAATGTTAATCTCTGTATTTAAGTTTCTAAAAGTGAATGGAGATATCAAACTAAAACTGGTCATGGTACTGAGCACCAAAAAGCAAGTTCTGGTTTAAGCAAATACTCATTGTGATGAACCACTTTCACACAGCTTTATCTCTTCTTCAAACAACATTTGCATGAGAAAATCATCTTCTTGTGTCCAGTCGGAATCTCTGCAGGAGTAACTTGTACCCGTTACCCCTCATCTTTTCCATGTGACTGCTTGTAAAAGGGGAGCCTCCACTTTCCTTGTAGCCACCCTTTAAATACTGGAACATGGTCATAAGGTCTCCCCTAGGCCTTATTTTCTCAAGGCTGAACAAACCCAGTTCTTTCAGACTTTCCTCACAAGGCAGGCTTCCCAGACCTTTGGTCATCCCTGTGGCCCTGCCCTGCACCATCTCCAGCCTGTCCACATCTTTTCTTGCACAGTGGGGACCAAAACTGAACACAGTATTCCAGGAGTGGCCTGACAAGAGCTGAATAGGGTGGGATAATGACTTCTTGATCTCTGCTGGTGATGCCCCTGTTGATGCAACCCAGCACGCTGTTGGCTTGCTTTGCCAGCAGCACACTGTTCGCTCATATTGAGCTTGTTGTGCCCCAGGTCCCTTTACACTGGGCTGCTCCTCAGCTGGGTAGATCCCGTCCTGTGCTGCACTCCTGGGTTATGTTTTCCCAGGTGCAAGACCTTACATCCACCTTTGTTGAACTTCATCAGACTCTTGTTAGCCCACTCTTCCAGCCTAACCAGGTCTTCCTGCAGGGTGATTCCCCCTTCCAAAGTGTCTGCTTCCCCACTCAGTTATGTATGTGATGATGATACACTGAATTGCATCAGGTTTCATCCCTTCATCTATGCACGTCATGACAAATTAGGCTCAATACTTTATGGGAAAAATTCCCTCTTGAGTAGTAGTGTGTCTTTCCAGTTACTGAAGTTTTAGAATTTCTCATACGTTGCTTCAAATCTAGTTTATTGCTGCTGATCTAAAAAAAATACATTTGCTATGATATTAATCTGAAACCTCAACTTTAGAAGTGCTCTGCATGCAAATCTACTTGCAGATAGTCAGGAAATGTCAGTGCTGATATACACAGTTATGGGGAAAACTGAGAGAGGAAGAGAGTTGGACTTTGTGAACTCACACCTCTTCATTTCAAAAATGGTTTGGGGGGATTTCTTCAGAAAGACGCTCTTATCTCAAGGCACAATTTGCTTAGAGCGATTGGTTGAGATCGGCTATGTATATGTTCCCTGTTTCTACTTTAGAGTGTAAGACTGTTTCTGCTGCTTCCTCTTGTGGCTGAAAACAAGCTGGCTCACAGATAGTCCAACTCTGCATTCCCGTTAGTAGAGATATGGAGTGAAAAAGAAGAGGGTGGTTATCCACTGCTTGCTGTTCAATGACACAAAACGAGTTAGTGGTTAATGTGCAGACGTGCACACCGCAGACTCATTATGGCCAGAAGAAAATTACACAATAAACTCTCCAGAGCTGTTGGAGGTTTGTCGCTTGCCAACAGAGCAGACCCTTGGCAGCCCTTGAAGCAAGCTCTGCTGCTGCGTTCCTCTCTGCAGGAAATGCTACGCTGCTCATTATTTCTCTTGCTGTCTTTTGACTCTGCATTCGTAGAAGAAGGATTTCAGTATCCAGCTTCAGCAAGGATAGCTGGGCCAAGCTCTGTGTGAAAAAACACAAAAGCGACTTTTTTTTCCTTGCTGAAAAGTATTTATTTTATCCAACGTGTAAGCAGTAATTAAGGCATGTGAAGCTCCACCTGCCAAATCATTAAGTCCCATGGTTCTCACAGGGGACTCACAAGCGCAGCTGAGACCTTTGCAACCCACCAGTTTCTGCACGCCTGGCTGTCTTACAGGTAATGGGAAGCAGGCTGTCAGCTGGCAGAAATGCTGAGCAGCCCAGCAAGAATTCTGGCACGCAGAAAGCTGATGTACCCTGGAAGGGGCCCTTGCATGCCATGATCACAGACTCACTGTCTCTGTCGTATGGCTGGGAAGACCCACTGAACCAGGCAGGGACAAAGTGCTGTCCCCTGGCTGCACTTCTCAGTTGGGCACCCCTGTCTAAGTCCAGACAAGTAATTCACTGCAAGCTGCTGTTTGTAGCCAGTTCTGGATTCAAACCTTTGGGAGTTCCGACTTAGATGCCAAGATTAACGGCCTGCCTGAGCAACTTCTGTGGCCTCATTGGCCATGGTGGTCTCATATGACCCAGGTAGGGTTCACGTATTATTGACCTGAGAAGCGGTGAAAGTTCAGTCTAATGTATTAAAGCACAGTGTGACTGATCAGTGCACCTGCCTGTGCGCTTGCATCTAACAGTCCTAAGGCACCTCCACTGGCAGGAAGCTACTGGGCACAATCAGGAGCCAGTCTTCTTAACAAAATAATATGTGTGGTTTATTGCCTTCAATGTCCCAAAGAATTTTAACCCCTTTTGTGAATAGATGTTATCCTTTTTTACTTTGAACAACTAATTGATTTTTAAATGACAAGATTTCCCACACCAGTTAATACATACTCTTTGTTTTGTTTGACTCCAAAATGCTGTCTCTGCTTGCTTTCTGTTTCTTTTTTATTTTTTTAAGTTGCACTTGCAAAATATCCTATTTTTCAGTCCAGACTGACAATTGGAAGCAAATATATTTGTAAAACAAATCTTAAAATCTGCTGAGTTTGTAACAGAAGCATGGTACCAACAGAAGCAGTTCTATCAGAGCACATGAAACAGCTGTAATAACCTTGAGTTCTTCACAATAGAAAGTAGCAACGGTTTATGAAGTATTTTAGATTAGTTTATTTCCCTTTTGAATAAAATGTAGGTCTCCTTCCCCTCCACTGCTAAAAACTAATGGGACTGGAGATGAGGCAGTTGTTGGAGAAAATCCCAGGGTCAGGACAGTCACCTGCAGGGAGCTGGTCCGTGGACTTTCACTGTACAGAATAGGTGTATCACAGGGTGTTTGCTTTCAAGTAAATTGAAAATTCAGAATTGAAAGCTCCAAGCAAATATGAAAGGCAGCAAAATCCTAATTAGCTAATTTTGCAAAAACAGACTTGCAGATTTCATGCAGTATCAGTGAAGACACCCCGCATCATTACCTATAGGAAAACAGGTAAAAGAGATCAACCCAACATATTTATTTGCATTATCCTGACAGATTTAGGAACAGAATATGTAATAGTGCTCACAGGTATTTCTGTTCTCTGTTTGAAAAGAAACCAAATAGTATACTCAGCTCCTATACTTTCATTACAGAAATAATCAGGAAAATTTTTATATAAAAACTACTACTTAAATATTTTTCAGCCTGTAGAATGAGTAATTTGCAACCAAGAGTTTAAAAAAACACCACAGATTGACAAGCTCTCTGACCCTCTGTTAGTATGTAACAAATTAGATAATATCAGTAAATATCAAGCTCTTTCACAAGTTTGCTTACAAAAGCTGGAGTCCCTGACTTTGGGGACAAAACATTGCTCTTTTGAATTCCAAAACATAGTTCTTTCTGTCTTCGCCGTGATGAATGAGGAAAGAGTGGACACACCTTTCCTGTGGAAGCTGTCACAAAAGCGAGGTCAGTATTTAGGATTGCGATTTTGGAACTTCTTTTCCTTTCTAGTATGTTTACTGGATCCCAACCCTGCTTGTTAATTAGAGATGCTTGGAGTAAATCTGGCTCACCAGCTGTATGGTCTTGCCCGAAGAGCTGGGATTTCAGAATTTTTCAGTGGTTGATCTCTAGTTACTACTAAGGGATGACATGAAAAAGATTTCCTGGAAACTGTGATCGTCTGAAGGAAGGGAAGGCAGACTTGGATCTTATTGTAGTGACTCATGTTCTCCCTGGAGCAGACATGAAACAACCTATGAGGAACTGCCTCCTGTGCCAGCTATGACAGGAACACTAGTATAGCATGAACAGATGACTTTTAAAATGACATTAAAAGCAGCATAAAATATCGGCATTGTGTGATTTGCACTAGCTGAGTATTTTTGGGGGGCTGAAGTTACTACTTTTCCTCAACCGTGATGTACAAGGGAATTGAATCGGTTCTCTGTTCAAGAATTGAATCGGTTCTCTATTCAAGGGAAAGTGAATGAAGTTCATTCCCCTGCAGAGGACCACAGGTTTGAAACCTTCTTGGTTAAAAAGTCCTCCAGGTCGAGGCAGTAGCAGTACCGGCTTCCCTGTAGAGGTAGTAGTGGCATAAAAGCTGAGGTTTTAAGACAAGGAGGAAAATTGCAGTCAGTGTTATTAGTCATTGTCTTTACACTGGGAGCAGAAGGTAAGGAGTAGTTAAAGATGTACTATTTGCCTGCACATTTAACTTTTCACTAAGTAACCGGAGCCTAAGATGGCGTGTTCTTGCATGTAGGTGTTTGCTATGGATGGAAAGGCTGCCGACACTGGCGCCTCCTTGAAATCAATAGCATGGCTCCTGTTGTCTTCAGGGGGAGCAGAGGCCAGAGCTGCAAATCCTGTTGGATAATTATAAATGGAACAAAGAGTTGCAGTATGCAGTAAAACCCTGCATGGCTCTGATTCAGGAAAGCACTCGGTGTTCTTTGTCAGGGAAGTAAATCATGTAGTGGCAGGAGACATTTTCAATGTTTTAAATGCTCCTCAGGAAAACTAAACACATTTTTGACTGTGCAGGTTTATGTACTCCCTACCTTCGTGGAATTTTTCCATTTTTGAGGTTTATGGGGATTTTTAATCACAAAAAAACTTGTTCCTTCTTTTAATATGTTCCAGTGTGCATTTGTTTCCACAGCTGATCACTGAAACCCCGAGAAGGCAACAGCCGTTGTGAATGTGTAATCAGATTGCCTGGCTAATTAGTGGTTTTAAATGGACTTGGGTTTTTTTTCCCCTCTCCTTGTGATTTCAGTGTTGATGACACTGTTAATAAATTCTTAATGAGGAAGAATGTTATATAAATGTTGGGTAAACAAAGTCTTCTTTTATATTCAAAGCATAGCACACAATTAAAATGTACCATGGATAGAATCATAGCTTCATTTAACTCGTCTCAACCTACCCACTCTGTGCTGAAATGAATATATCCTGCTTTTCACTTGCTTTCCTGTTGTGTTAAATGTACCATGCTGATCTAAAAGTGGCAAATTCTGTGGGTGCCCAGAGTTGTTATCAGAGCCAGACGCTGCATGCTTGCAAGACATGCCTCCACACAGCTCGCCTAGTTAGGAGCAAAAGAAATGTGTAAAATTATCTCATTTGTCCTTTCAAAACAGGTTTCTAATCCATTTCCTTGCAAAGAAACCACTGAAAATACAATTTTCCCATTAAAGTTGACAATCTATTATTCTTTTTTTTTTTCTGCAAAGTTTCCTGGTTTACTCATAGTGTGATCATAGTTAATTAGGGAATAATGGTGCAATTTTTAAATTTAGTTGGAAATCATTGCTTTTAAAAACTGTTATTCAGGATCACTTCTCAACATTAATTTTCAAAGCAAACTTTTTTTTTCCAAGGGTTTTCCACCCAAATTATGGGGGGTTTTAAGAATATGATTTTTAAAGATACAGTGGTGTATTTAAGAAACACTAACCAGAGGTTGAAATCTTCTGAAAGCCATCCTCTGATAACCTCTGCCAAGCAGTGCTGGCAAGTAGGGAAAAAAAAATCCAGACAAAAAATGGAAACCCTTCAGATTTTTAAAGCACAACTAACTGTTTAACAGTTTGAAGTATAAATGAACCTAATTTCTTCAGTGATGTGGAATTTTTAAGGAAATATGTATTTATGGTAAATTCTCATTTTTTCAGAAAATGGACATGTGTCTCAGCTCCCTTTCTGGTGGAAAAGTCCTGCTGGGATGTGTGTGACACTGACCAGCCTCAGAATACAGAGAATTATTTAGCTCCTGTTTGCTGCTGGGGGAGGAAGGCTACATCAACTGCTGCTTATCATACCAGGGCCCCACAGGCCGTGAATCAGTCTCCCTGTAGAAAATAATGACATTTGCTTTAGAATTTATAATGTTTCTGAAAATACTAAATATTAATTTCTTTTTTAGCCTTCTGTTTTCTGAGACTTTAGCACTTTCATTTTCCGTGCTTTGATCTGCAACTCTTGAGGATATGAGTAATTTTTAAAGGGGAAGTGGAATTTCTTCGTTGACCACATAAATGTAAGAGCTGGGCTTTTATGAAAGATAATCCAATATTACAAAACTAATGATGAAGCCATCAGAAGTGGCGTGGCTGAGAGGACAGCCTTAGAGCATGAGAAGTACCAGGTGCTAATGAACGGAGTGAAGGGAAGATAAATAATTCTGAGCTCTGGCATTGCATCCAACAGCCAAGTACCTACATCTAGAGTTCAGCTGCATTGCTCCTTTCCCTTGCAGGCACCAAGTAGGCATTTTCCTGCGTGCACCCTTTCAAACATGATTGGCTTCTCTATAATGCTGGGCAGAGGTTTAGCTTATTTACCTAAGGTGAGCCTATCTGACAATTTCTATCCACTTACCACCTGTACCCTCCTCAAAACTTTTCTTTTTTATGGTCTTTTCGATAAAGATTTGGTACTCACGTGTCTCTAACGCTAAGGTTATATTTTCTCAGAATATGCTGTTGGCGTGACAATGTGCCGAGTGTATGTGGTAACAAAGGTACACATGGTTCTGACCTATATGCGGGGGGCAGAGCTGTGGGTCAGAAAGGGAAAGAGCTTTTCCTTGCTTTCAGAAGTGATATCCCAGCTGTTGTCATTGCAAATGCTGGAGCGGTGCCTCTGTGCTTCAGTAGGTAAGCCCTGCCAATCTGTTAGCTAAGTTGTTTTGCATGGACTATGATTAACTTCTGTTCAAACTGCACTTTCTCTTGGAAAACCTAGCTGTTTGTTTTCTGTTGTTGCTACAGTTGTGGCTAATATCTTGAGATCTACGTTATAAAAATGAATAAATAAATGATTGTATTCATATGGATTTTTGTTTGGCATCAGCAAGCTATATTCATGACTACCAGCAGCTGAAGCAGCCAGATGTGTGCGTACGTGCGTGGCTTTTCAACCACACAGGCTTTTGCACAATAAATCCATTAGTGCTGATTGCTTCCCTTTCTCTGAAAGGCCCTGCTTTTTCACTTCATTTTGCTGTCTCTAGCTCTAATTCAGCAAACCGCTTTTGGTAAAATCCTAAAGAGCAGGACATTCGTGAATTATATAATTTAATGCGTTAGTCACAAAATAGCAGATGAACTTGTTAAGGGTGAGTCATGACTTTATTGCCTGCGTCTTCTAGATGTAAAATGGATCTTTGTGATGCGTTTTTTCTTTTTGCCTCCAACCTTCTTTATTCTGTTCTAAATGACAGATGCCTCGACTGTTTTATGGCTAGGAGGACATGCTGTATGACAAAGGCACCTGCTTTCTCGCTCCTTTAGTCTGCGTTTTGAACTGTATTTGGTCATTACTACCTGTACACTTTTTCTTTTTTGTGAGCAAGTTGTAAATATGGCTTCAATATATATTATGTTAATGTAAGAAGAGTCTTTCTTGGCATTTTTCAGCAGGTCCCAGAGTGGCTGGTGCACACCTTCCATAGCAGGGAGAGCACACCTGGAGTCGGGGGGGTCCAGCGGCCACTGCCAGCATGTCAGAGCAGAGCAGGGGCCAGGAAGCACATGTGGTATGGTCTCTCGGTGGAAGAACGACCTCCTCTCGCGAAGGCAAGATTTCGGTTTCCAAATTATAAGTCATTTTACGGAGGTTTAGCACCTTGGGCTTGAAACGGAGCCCGCAGCTTAAAAGTCATCCTTCTCTCACAACATGTGTGCTGCTTTGGAGTGTGGCAACCAAAGGCAGCTAGAGGAAGAAGTGATTTCCCCGTGACCCCGGCTACTTACTTCATATGCTTACCAATGCGTTTGTACATTTGTCAGCACCCAAAGCTGCATGCTGTAAGGTGTTACAACACCTCCCCGCCAGCTGAAGGAGAAGTCTTCCTTCCTCTTGGCATGACTCCCACTGCCCAGGCCCCAGCTCCCCGTCTGCCTCCTGTGACCTACGGGGTGGGTCCGGGAGCCAGGGCAGCCTGGTGGCTTGGCAGCACAGGAGGAGGAAGGAAGGAAGGGAAAGGGGACAAGGTGCCATCCCCATCTGATGGCTCTGAGATCAGCTCGTGCCAAAGCCATGACGCATGTACCTTCACCCACAATTTCTCTTTTCCCGTCCAATGGCTGGTTAATCAATGAGCCTTTCATATTGCCACACAATACAGAAAAACATTTTTTGAAGACTTGGGAAATGCAACTGGATGGTAATGAGATTTGAAGGCATGTGATAGATTCCTCCTCTGGAAAAAAGGCAGTTTCTTCTCAAGATCCCAGCCTTTTTTACTGTCTTTCCAAATACACCCTAAAGCAAGAGACAACGTAACTACTTCATGACACGAGTCCAGCAGATCCCTCAAGACAACGTGTGTGAGCCAGGCTCTTACTCATTTCCACAGACAGGCCAAGGAGTCGGTTTTTAAAGGCACATATCTTCCAGGCAAATAATGCTATCAGAAATAATTGCAGTGCTGCAGCTCTCTCTTCAAAACAAGCCAGCATTTGTTAGTTCAGTGGATGTAGTTGGCAGTGTCCTTTGATTGGAGGGCTGAGTCAAAATTCAGATTATGCCTACAGATGCAGGGTAGCTATGCAACAGGCTTTGCTATCGCTAGGAACCATCTTGCTGCTTTCTCTCTATGTGCCCCTTGTAATGCATTTTTGCCTATGATGCTGTGTCATTTTAAAATTTTAATTACTGAAATTATTCCTCAATTATTGGATCTTCTTTTATGTACGCTATGGTGCTTTTTCCTTAGGAAAACAGCCCATTCAGCTCTTCACAGATCATATCGTACTAGACTGCCCTGGGTGCTGTTTGCCCACCTTTCGCTTCCTACAGTCAGGGCTAGCGTTTAACTATTTTCCCACCTCTCCCCCATCCAGCAGCACACAAGAAGCTGGAGGAGCACAAACATGGTTCATAAAAATTATCATAGAATGGTTTGAGTTGGAAGGGACGCTTAAAGGTTGTCTCGTTCCAACCCCCCTGCAGTGAGCAGGGACATCTTCACCTGGGTCAGGTTGCTCAGAGCCCCGTCCAGCCTGGCCTTGAATGTTTCCAGGGATGGGGCATCGACCACCGCTCTGGGCAGCCTGGGCCAGTGTTTCACCACCCTCATTGTAAAAAATTTCTTCCTTGTATTCAGTCTAAATCTGCCCTCCCTTAGTTTAAAGCTATTACCCCTTGTCCTGTCACAACAGGCCCTGCTAAAAAGTTTGTTCCAATCTTTCCTATAGGCCTCATCAGGTATTGGAAGGCTGCTCTTAGGTCTCCCCGCAGCCTTCTCCTCTCCAGGCTGTACAGCCCCAGCTCTCCCAGCCTTTCCTCCCAGCAGAGGGGTTCCAGCCCTCGGAACATTGCTGGGGCCTCCTCTGGCCCCGCTCCCACAGCTTCAGCTCTGTCCTGTGCTGGGGGCTCCAGAGCTGGACGCAGGACTCCCGGGGGGTCTCAGCAGAGCAGGGCAGAGGGGCAGAATCCCCTCCCTCGAGCTGTGCCCACGCTGCTGGGGATGCAGCCCAGGGCACAGTTGGCCTTCTGGCCTGTGAGCATGCATTGTCAGCTCATGTCCATCCACCAGTACCCCCAAGTCCTTCTCAACAGGGCTGCTCTCAATCCACTCATCCCTCAGCCTGTATTGATAGCGGGGGTTGCCCCGACCCAGATGCAGGACCCTGCACTTGGCCCTGTTGAACCTCATGAGGGTCACACAGGCCCACTTCTTGAGCTTAGCCAGGTCCCTCTGGATGGCATCCCATCCTTATGGTGTGTCAACCGCACCACTCAGCTTGGTGTCATCTGCAAACTTGCTGAGGGTGCACTTGATCCTGCTGTCTAGGTCATTGATGAAGATATTTATTAAACACTACTCATCCCAATACAGACCCCTGAGGGACACCACTTTTCACTGATTCCATCTGGACATTGAGCTGTTGACCACTGCAGTCTGGATGGGACCATCCAACCAATTCCTCATCCACCGAACAGTCCACCCATCAAATCCATGTTTCTCAAATTTAGAGGGAGGGATGTTGTGGGGGGACCATGTCAAAGGCCTTACAGATGTCCAGATGGATGACATCCGTAGCTCTTCCCTTGTCCACTGATGCAGTCACTCCATCATAGAAGGCCACTAGGTTGGTTAGGCAGGACTTGCCCTTGGTGAAGCCACGCTGGCTGTCTCAGATCACCTCCCTGTCCTCCATGTGCCTTAGCATAGCTTCTAGGAGGATCTGTTTCACGATCTTCCCAGGCACAGAGGTGAGGCTGACAGGTCGGTAGTTCCCGGGGTCCTCCTTTCTACTCATTTTAAAAATGGGTGCAATGATTCCATTTTTCCAGTCACCAGGGACTTCACCTGACTGCCATCAGATTTCAATATGATGGAGAGTGGCTTGGAAATACCCAAAACCCCTCATTCCTCTCTGAGAGTTTACACAGAGGTACAAAAGGGTTGCCCAAGGGGTCTTGAAGCTTTGCGTAAGGCAACGAGTTAAATATTTCTAGTTCACATGTGCAAATGGAGCAGCATTTCAGTAGTCTGCAGCTGATCGCCTGCATCCTTGAAGACCAGAGCCTGGTGTGCTGAGGGGAAGAAGATCGCCCCTTGTGCTTTACATATGCTTTATGGACTTTATGAGGACTTTGTAAAAAGGGTGATTCTATTAATGGTTAACCAAGTCAATAACAAGACTGGGAAAACTGTTAATGATATATTTCCCTGAGAGTGCAGCTAGACTAATTTGCAAAATGATGCGTGATATCCACATGCATACACAGACATATCTCAAGGAGAAGTGGACAGAGTGTATCACAAGCAGCGTGCAAGGCTTCCTGACTCACTGGACAAAAAACACCATCAGAGGAGTATTGCCTGGAATGATTCTTTCCAAAAAACAGTGGTATATAAGGACAAAACTCACCCCAGCCATGGTAGGTTTGATTTCATCTTTGCCTGCCCGCACTTGAAGTGAGAGCAATAATTTGTGCCGGAGAGTCATTGACTCAGAAACATCCAGGTCCTTGCATGTTGTTGTGTTGACTGGATGATTTTGTTATGCAAACACTAAATTATATGGAGTATAGGCAAAGAAGAGAACTGGTTTGTGCTGGGATGTGGCCCTGTGGCGTTCGGTCATTATCTCCATTTCAGCCCCACCTCTGAAGAAGATGGCTGCTTTGCTCATGGCCACTGCCTGTGTGCTGGTGGCTGCGTATTAATGCCCGCTTTGTTCCCTGCCTTTGTATCAGAGAGGCAGATCAGCTCCTCAGAGACAATCCCACTATCTGTGCTGCGTTTGTGCTAGCTCTGCCGCAGGCTGTACAAGACAGCAGCATTCCTGTGAATTCTAACCCCACCTTAGCAGGGCAGGGTTTTGAGAGACCTCCGAACCACCTCTTCTGCAGGCAGGGGAAGGGCTGCCACTCTCTCCCAGCTTTCACGGCCTGTCTGTGAGCCACACTCAGGAACAGCAGGTGATGGCCCATTCAAAGGGAGCTCTCACATCTGTCTGTAACCACAGTGACCCTCTTGGTTCCAGTGTTTTGGGTTTCCAGGAGCTAGAAACGCAAGTGCATGTGTAATGTTTCTCTTCTGTGGCATCTTCTCCCTTTCCTGAAAATACCTGCACTTTTTCCTTGTACTACAGCCATGGAGAACAGCAGAGTTATGGAAAGCAGTTCACCTTGTCATTTTTTGAATACTTTTAGAGCCTCTTTTCTATTCGTGAAGGAGAATCACTTGGCTTCCAAAGTATATTTTTAAAACAGTATGACTTCTGTGACCATCCTTCATCCACTGGATTTATATAAATAGTTTGACTAAAAAAAATAGAGGAAGGATTACTGATGCAATGCAAATCATCATCTTAAAAGGTATTTATCTGTCTCTTCCTCCCTCTCGTATTACAAACTGTGGATTTGCTGGGTAGTTTCCCTTCGCATTAAGAAGACTCAGTATTGCTGCTTGGCTTTCTGCCACTTTTCGTTGCTTAACTCCTTTTGACAACTAGCAGCTCTCCTGTTTATTAGGTTTGTATCAGTTTAAAGAGGCGTCTCCACCAGGCGCTGTGAAATCTACCTCTCCGGAGCAGCACTCCTTGTGCCTGGTGACCAGTTTCTCTTGCCTGTGCAGTTCCACTTAGTGAAAGCCCAAGCATCTCAGCCTGCAGTGCAGCAGACGGTCAGTGTTACCACATGCAGCAGTGCAGGGAAGAGGACTATCCTGACCAGAGGCTGACCCCACAGCCCACTCCTTCCATACGTGAGTCCAGATCCCACGCTGGCTCCCATGCAGGTAAAAGACCGTCCCGGTCGCTGGGGGCTTTGCACAGCCCTGGGGATCGGTGGGTATGGCAGCACATGGCTGACCCCCAGCCTGAGACACGCACACACCGACATAAAGGTTTTGAAGAGAAGCAACATAAAAGAACCAACTTTGTAGAATATTTGCATAACAAAGTTAGAAAGTTACCGAGTATCAGAGTGACTAAAGGAGGTGCTGTGGGTTCTGCTGGGGTGAGGCAGTGCAGCCTGCAGAATTATTTTTGCTGCCTCTTATGCTCTGTGTGGGCTGTTAGGTTGTTTATACTCAGTCTGCCATGTACACAGCTGCTATGGAAATACATATGTAAATATTCACTAAAATAAATATACCAGCTTTGATAAATGCATCTCTGCTCAGTGAACCTGACCAGCTAGCATAAATTAGTACAGATGTTAAACCCAGAGATAATAAATAGAAATTTCTCCTTTTGTGTGTACAGCAGATGCCAGAAAACTTGTCACCTTTGCCATGATAGTGATATCCATACCATAAGTAAACTAACACACTGCCTGCACTGTGGAGATGGAGGAAAGGAGCACTTTCCTCAGGACAGTTAGACTTAAAAATGAGAATTTAATCCTTAAACAAGACAGAGATGGCCTTGGATTTATTCAGTAATGCCTCACAAGCTAGAGTGCCTAGGACCTCCATATACCTGCCATAGAAAAAAAATGGGCTGCAGGAGTCACGGCCAGAACCGTGTTTACCATGCTTGTAGCTGCACACGGACAAAGCTTCCACAGCCCTGGGGCTCTGCAGTTCCTCGCTCCTCTCGTTCTCTAAGGCTCAGTGTTACAAAGCGACAGAGCAGCTCCGGCCGTGCTGAAATCTCCCGGCTTCCATGGAAATCAACTGAAGTGGAAAGTGCTAAACACTTTCCAAGAGTTACCTGACACTCTGCAAGCTGAAGCTGTACCAGTTTGTCATTTATTTATCTTTCATTTGCATGTTGGCCACCTTGCTGAGAGAAGCCTGGTGCTTACTCACACTGAGGCTTCTCTGAGTCACTCCAGCACGAAGACGTGGTGATGACACCTCAGTCTAAACGAAGGTGCACCCGTGCAGTGATCATACGGTATGCGAAGCCCAAACTGCTCTTTATTGTTACGAAAGCCTGGGGCCAAGCCATCGCATGCTGCTCCTTTGCTGGGGGCTGTCAAATCAAGGTGCTCGTGAAGTGACAAGCTAGAATTTACAATAAAATCTTATAAATGGAGGAAGCAGGCAAAAATGAGCAAGCAAACGAAAGTACCTTCATACCGTAACTGGTCGCTGGCGTTCTTTTGTTCGCTTCAGACAATGGAATCCTTTTAAAAGAGTAGGTGTAAGGCTTATGATATCTGATACTCGCCACAAACTGGAAAGCTTGGAAACTGAATCTGAGGACCTGTGCCTACTGATGTCTGACTACTGCTTTGTGTCTTTGTTACGTTTACTTGATCCACGGTTCGAATTACAGCTCAGAAACCAACCACACAATGCGACAAAAGAGAAGTTTATCTGTATCTGCTGTAACCTTTGCATCTCTTGTGCTTAGTCTGTCTCTGGGTGAATTGGCATAGCTTGACAGGACATGAACGAAAAAGGAGAGAAACTATTTGCAAATCTTTTATCCAGCTAAGAGCCATCTTTGCTCAAACTTACCCTACTTCTGTTTTCCTTTTGTTTTCTACCAACATTTGTAAAAGGGGTTTCTTTTTACTCACATTTCAAGCGGGCTTTTTTCAATAGACCAGTTTTAAATAAGCTCACTCGCAGGCAAGTGCGTAGCAGAAATAATGCATATGATTTAGCTGGTGAGTCACATGCAACAAATAATGAATTATGGATAGCAGAAGTCAAAAGAGAAGTCACAAGGCCAATGCAGCATTTAAATCCTGTTTACAACTTCAAATGAGGGCGCTTACATTCAGTTCCTTGCATATTTGCCTACAGATTGGCAGCCTTTCGGGTTTCCATGAGCAAGAAAGGAATGTCACTGATTTCCCTTTGCTACTTCTTGCTCTCCAGCCTATTAAAAAAAAGAAAAATAGGAAGACATAAGAGACCAAGAATCAATAAATGTCCTTTAGCTGAAATTTTGAAAAGAGCAGTCACTGGCCAATGCACGCTGCCAAGGCACAGCCCGAGCTGCCAGGAATCGCCACCCTTGCTGAAAGTCTCGGGTGCAGAGAAGCAGCAACACGTGCCCGTGAGAGGCAAACTGCTGCAGCGCTGCAGCCCCCGCGCTCCATGGCCCCCGGAGCCGAGCGAGGCACGCGAACGGCCCCGCGTGCGCTGGTGCGTCTTGTGGTTAAATGCACAGCTTTACTTTCCAAAAGCCTCCGTCCGGTATTTCTCACAAACATTACGGTCACACATATTAAATTCATATGTGGACATGGGTAGAAGAAACAGAAAGAAAGTTTTGATTAGCTGCAGACGATTCTGAGGCTTGGAATAAAAGTATCACTGCAGAATGAGTTATACCCCCACTTTGAGAGCAGGGTTCTATCTTTTATATATAGCAATCAGCCAAAATACGTAGTTGTTTGCTTTGCACCTTCTGGCACAGAAATTGGTGTGATATGAATCTAACACAATCTTTCCTTTCAGAGTCACGCTGCTCAGCGTCTGCTCTGCACACACCAGCCCCTGTCTCTCGGGCACCAGAGGCAGAGCTGGCTGATGCAGGGAGCTCATCTAAGCAAAAGCAGGGAGGCAAAACCGGCTGACGTTGTGCTTGGACTGTGCTGTATCCCTGGTTACCTGCTCTGCAGATCGGCTGTCAAGCCAAACTCTTTGCCATCCCTTGCTCTCAGTCTCCTCACTTCCAGCCAGCTTCGCTCCCTGTTCTTCCACTTGTCCTTCGCCCATGGTTCACCACCTTCAGCCTTCGTTTCCCACCGTACTTCCTTTCTTCCCCCAGATAAAATTGCGATGGTCTGTTGTCTCCTCTCTCCTTCTACCTTTTACCAGCAGGCCTATCTGCAGTGCACGCCCCTTGGAGCAAAGACTGCCGTCCTGTGGGTTCGTGCAGTGCCCACCACACAAACGTCCCAAGGCAATCCGAGCCCCCTTGGCGTTGTTTAACCAGCCTGTCCCCTGTGCAGGGACAGCACTGCCCTCCGCCCCGCACGGATGTGACCCGCTGACTTTGGCCCCTGCTGCAGATGCTTTCTCTGAAGGCCCAGCTGAAATCATGGCTCATACAGGAGCTGTCTGGAGATGAGCATCTTCTTCAAGCAGTAATTGAT
The DNA here is from genome assembly GCF_030867145.1 of Opisthocomus hoazin. Classification (NCBI taxonomy): domain Eukaryota; kingdom Metazoa; phylum Chordata; class Aves; order Opisthocomiformes; family Opisthocomidae; genus Opisthocomus; species Opisthocomus hoazin. The sequence continues at coordinate 8,616,455 of NC_134415.1, read as the reverse complement.
TCTGTGACAACTCCCTTGAGTCTTCACCTCTCTCTTTCACTCCACCTCTGCTCTTGTGCAGCTCCATGGCTTTTCCATGCCACATTTGCCTTCTTGTCCAAGCCTTGACAGGCTTGGTGGCAGCCCCGGGCGTGATTTCCTCACACTCCTAGGACTTCTGATGCAGAAATGGCATGGGAGGAGCAGGGAAGAGCTGCTCTGTTTCTCACAGGCAAGCAGACCTGTCCCAGGCCGGTGGCCTCTTTCTGCTCCAGCTTGCGAGGCTGTTGCCTGCCGCCTCCTCCCCTGCCCGAGGCGAGGGAGCTGCCTGCCTCCTCCGACAGCCCCAGCCTGCCCCAGCGGTGCCGGGAGATGGGGGCCGGCAGCGCCTTCGTCTGCGAGCCGTGGGGCCAGCTCTGCCCCTCACCGCCCAGCACCGCTGCCGCTCGTCGCCCCTCTGCAGGCTTCCGGGGCCAGACATGGGCTCGGGCAACGCTTCCCAGGCTTGCCTCGGGAGCCCGATGCCAGCCAGTGCCGACCAGGTTTGGAGACTCCCCCAGGTGTGAAGAGGCAGTGGGCCACACAGCAGGGAGCAGAGCGGGGTCTCGTTCACCCAGGGAGACAAAGAGGAGCACTTGAGACTCCCAGGTGTTCGGCATCCGTTAAAATCAGCCAGGCTACTGGTTTTCTAGTTATCAAATCCTCTGCTAATGTGCTGGGACTTTGAGATCTTACAGCAAAGGAAAATGCTGGGGATGGGTCTGTGAGAAATGGTCCCAGAGGACTGGTGCTCACGTGGAAAAGGCAGAAGGATGCCTCCTTCCCTGAAGTCCTCTCCAAAGCACCCTCCAGTCCTCTGCAGGGACTTTGCACCAGCTTCTCATCCTGGCCCTGGAAGCAGCTGCCTGGCTCTTGCTGTTACCCTGGGATCCCGGCCACCTCCCCTCTGGGAGCGTGGGGTTTCTGAGGGGCTGCTGGAACCCGTGTTTGCAAAAGCAGCTCCTCCTGCCCTCTGCTCCAGACTAGCTAGCAACCAGAGGTAGCAAAGATGTCCCCTTGTTGCCACAAGAAGTTATGTGAGCCCGATGCCAGTCTTGCGCCTCTGCCACGTGGTTGATTTTAACGATTCCGTACCTTCCTGGGGCAAAGAGTCTCGGCCCCGAGCTGCCTGTGCAACCTGCTTCCACGCCTGGCTCCGAGCAGCCAGCCACCCATCAAGGCGCCTGCTTACAGAAACGCCGTCGGAAAGTGAGCCAAACGCAGGCATTGCTGCAAGTGACACAACACGAGGTTGCTCAGCCTGTGGCCTTACCGGGTAGTTTAGGAAAATGAATACTGAGGGTGGTGAGGCACTGGCCCAGGTTGCCCAGAGAAGCTGTGGCTGCCCCCTCCCTGGCAGTGTTCAGGGCCAGGTTGGATGGAGCTCTGAGCGACCTGGTCTGGTGGAAGATGGCCCTGCTCATGGCAGGGGGTTGGAACCAGATGATCTTTAAGGTTCCTTCCAACCCAAACCATTCTTTGATTCTATGATTCTATAATACTTTTGGTTGGTACCAGCCAGCTGATCCATTGCTATTTGGAGGCAAATTTTGTGTTGGAAAATGCATTTGTAGTTAGCTGACAGAAAGGAAACAAAGGCAGAGCTTTTCTCTGTTAAACAGAATGATTTTGTTGTTTAAAGTGATGCAATTATAATGAGCCCGATTCATTAGCTCTCTTTAAAATGCCATACACCTTCAGAGATAATGATCTTTAAATTTTAATGCCGTTTCTAAGTGACTTGGTTTGACCTGTTTTACTAGAAATAGTAGTCCTGCTCATGAATACCATCTGCCCATTCAGACTGCTCGTGTACCAAATAATATCTTCAAGGCAGGCTGGAGCTTACAGCTTTAACCATCACATGATACACAGTCCCATGCCTCTTAATCAGAGCATCAAGTGATTTATTCAATGTGCTTTTTTATTTCCTGCCGCAGCCTGCCCTCTCAGAAGTTTCCAACAGCTCAAGGCAGGCAGAATTCGCTCCCAGGGCTGTCCTTTCTGACTGGCAACGCTTTTACAAGCCGCAGCCCTCTCTGCTTTAGCTTGCTATGTTTGTTTCTCTCCTGGAAGATTTCCTACAAAGTGATGAACATCGTCAGACGGAGCACGCGGTTCCACAATGAACGCAGCGAGATCTCCCCTGCCTCCAAACATTGCGACCTGCTTGAAGGAAGGAGGTCACTTATTTGTACCACCCCGGGCACAACTGGACCCTGAACGAGCTAGCCTTCAGGCAGTACCGCAGCGTAAATGTGGAGAGATTGACAAGATCGCACGAGTAAAGCTGCTTGGTGTTTCCATGTCACATTGCTACAGAAAAACTCAGCCTGTAATCTAGTGGGGAACTGGCATTTTTGTATTTATAGGGCCATGACCTGCAGACGGCATCTCACATGTGAGCCATGTGTCAATCAGTACGCCACCAAACGCTTGCCCCGAGCTCGCTTGCAAGATGAGCAGCCACAGTGATTTAGACGGATGCAGAGCATTCATTTAGTCAAATTTTCTGCTGGAAATGTAACTAGACCTAGTTACAATAGTTACCCAGAATTTGATCCAATCACCAGACTTTAAATCCAGCATTTTTTATAGCAAAGGTGCTCCTGACCTTTTGCAGCTCTGTTGAAAGAACCATTCAGAGATCTATTCAAGAACAATTTGCGCAACAACAGAGAAATATTACAGAAAGCACGAAAAAACCTCAGAATGTTGGGTCCCTGATTTTAAATGTTTGTTTTGTGTAGGACAGTGTGCAGTGACTTCTTATTTCTCATCAGCCAGAGTGCAGTTTTATGCAGCAGACCCACCTTTTAAGTGAAAGCTGTCCGATATGGGCGCAGACTCGCTGTGCCTACGGCAGGGGCCCAGGCAGGGATGGACAGAAGGGCGTCCTGCATGATGGTGTGCATTTCACTGTAGGTCTGTGAGCCAAACCTCGGAGGGCAAGGGCATGGAGTGAAGTTAGAGCACTAACCCCAGTTCAGCCGCCTTCTGGGCATGAAGGACAGATAATGTCCAGGGAAGAGGATACTGTGACGTGTTCCCATGGGAAACGTGTGTCTCCAAACACGTGGCAGGTCTTGGCTTGACTGATCAGGTTAATAACAGGCAAGGACATCACACCATGCTGGCTCCAAAGGGCTCCTGGATAGGTCCTGTGTATAAACCACCTTTCCCTAGCGCTGATCACAAGGTGGCCTGTCTTCATCACCTCTGACACCGATTTTGGTGGTAGAATCACTGATGATGTTTCCACCAACTAACTCTCCTGGAACTTCTGTGCCGCAGCCAGAGAGCAACAGGCTTTCCCTGTCCCTTGGATCACTAACAGACATGTTTCTGCCTTTCATTTCTGTGTTACAGGCCTGCCATTTCAGACCAAAGTGGTTTGTTTGTGAAAACTTTGCTTGTGGAATCCAGGGCCTTGCCACATTAAAGACTTGACATTGTGGACAGAGACCTTGAAAGCATTTCTTAACATCTTAATAGTTCTTCCAATCCCGTAAGCTAAGGAAGCACATCACCCACTCTTTCCTAGGGCGAACAGAGACCAGAGCTACTGAGGAAAATTTTGAAAAGTTGAACGCTGATCTCCTGACTTGTAGCCTGCGACTACAATCACAAGACCATCCTTCCTACCATTTTAGTAATAAAACGCAGCCATCAAAACCAGAATGAAATGAGACAAAAATGTCTCTCTTTCATTGGAAAGTGCTTATATATTAAGATTAAGGATGTGGGTTGCTGTTTGGTTTTAATTTAGGACAGGATGAAGTTAAGGAAGAGAACTTTATTAGCATCTCCTTTCAAAATGGCTATCTCCCTGAACAGGCATGCTTTGATGCTGGGCATTTTGTTGAAACGACGGCTTCCATCTGTGACCAAGTTGCATTGCGTTTCTCTTGCAGCCCTACGAGCAGAATATAGGAGCTGTTACACTGTACACAGGGTCGGGAGGGAGGCTGCTGCGAGAACAGTGGAGCGTACAGCCGAGGAAACCACCCCCAGCCTTTCTGGATTCTGAAATGACGTTCTGCGTTTATGTGCTTTAGGTGGAACATCACATTGGCGCTGAAGAAGCAGAGCCCTCCCAGATGAGTCATTTGTGTATCCTGTGATCGTGGTTTTGTTTATCAGCCTGCCAAGATAAAGATTAGCATCCTTTGAAAGATGACTAAAAATTGTTGTATGTTGCAGCTATATCAGCATCAGCTGTCTACATTAGCATTATCTTCTAATTTTTGTGTTAACAGAAACAGGCATCTAGCTTTCTTAAAGGGCCGAGCATTGCTGTCACTGGCCAGGACAGCATTAGGGATAGCGAGGTGACACTTCTTGTAACAAAGCGTTAGAGCATGATCTCCTGACTGTGTCCAGCACAAGCAGGATCTGCACCTGGCATGCAGAACGTACGCCACTGAGCAGAGACTCTGGTCTCCAGTGTTGCCTTGTGAGAAGACCTACTCAAGAACTGGCCTGGCAGGTCAGCACCAGCGTAAGTAAACTGACCTCGCTTGTGCACTGCAAGAACATTGTTCCAGATGCCAGGGTCTTCCTTCCATCTCCACGGTGTCCGTATCAATTCTGTCTATAGCCATGGTGACTTGGGCACCACTCCCAGCTACTCGAAGCAGTAGCTTCTTGTAAGTTTT